>NC_136484.1:56223898-56236398 GCF_053919585.1 Euprymna scolopes | reverse complement strand
CCTCTTTTATTATATATAAGAAAGATTATTTGCTTGTGGCCGATGACCAACATGTACCAGATAATCGTTCGACGACTTCCAGCCTTCCATAACCAAAGAACACCCCAAACAGACGAAAGTATAAACATCGTATGAATCGTCAACCAGAACCAACGATGAAAGACGGGCAACATTTGATGATGTAATTGATGAAGGTAACAACATCAATTTCATAGTAGATTTCATCCCAAAATTCTCGAAATGAAGTTCGCGCATTGAAAAATAATCACTATCATTAGATTCCCCCGTAAAAGTATTCTTTTGTATAAGTGTTATGAGATAAGCTAATCTACCTATTTCAGGAGTAAATGGACTTACCCAGATAAAATAAATATTACAAGATGTAAAGCCGCGGGTACATTTTGACATTGAATATATCGAGAACTATTACAGATATAAAAACGCATCTGGTATATTCAGAAAGTTTATAATCTCGTTTTTCATGGAATGTTCAAAGATATTCAATGTGAACACCATTGGTCACACGACACACATTAAGACAAAACCGATAGTCTAATTCTTGCTAAACGCGTCACAGCATTGCGTTGTCAATGGTTGCAACAGTTTCTGTAATTCGGGCCTTCAGCAGCTCATCCACGTCTCTTGCAATGGGAGGCACATAGACTAGTCCTTTTGCAAATCCCCCGACACACACACACACACACACACACACACACACACACACACACACACACACACACACACACACACACACACACACAAATCGCAGGGTGTGATATATTTTTGCGAAATGCACGTTGAGCAAGTATCCATGATTCAAGCACCCAAAACGCCTTTTCTGGTTGAGCGGACTCCATTACTGGATCTGAAAAGAAATGAAAAAACAAAAACAAAACAAAAAAAACAAAAAAACAAACAAACAAACAAACAAACAAACAAAAAACAAACAAACAAACAAACAAACAAAAACAATATCCTTACAAAACACTTAATGCTTTTAGCTTTAAAATGGCACCACTTTCATCTTACAGCCATTCATAGCTAAGCAGATATGAGGACTTGAAATGTGGCCAAGACTATTGGAGCACCCCGTATTACATAAAAAAACGTAGTGACAGTGATTTTTTTAGCAGTTATGATCCCAGAATCATGACGCGTACTTCTGTAATATACTTTCGTACATATACCTTTGTTAATTATATCACTGTGCTTGTCTTGATTATTACGGGAGTGTAAAGCCACAGCAATAAGCTATGCTTACTCTTGTTACATGGATTTGTTATTAATAAATAAAGTAAAACGCTTTGCTGTTCACAGATGTCCGTTTTGAACACACCGCCTACGATGATATTATTGCCATAATATAAAATTAATATCACTATCAGGTTCCAGGTCCTATTTTATCTTGGCGTAGAGCTTTGTTATCAAACGCAATCCCAGAGTACGAGCTTCCGAACGCAAATAAAATTTCCAGTAAAGGGCTAAATTCTTGACTAAAAGTCCTGAGCAATTCCGTCCATTGCAAACATTTGCAGTTTTATATTCCTTTCCATTTCTGGAACAAATGCTTCCTGTTTGATAATTTACCATTTTTACTTTTTTTTTTTCAAATTTGTATTTGTTTTTCGTTTCTAAATTTATAACATTTCTACGACGCACGTGTCATTTTATCAGCCATTGTACACGTTATTTCAAGAAAGATATACTATGATTTAGATTCTCTTGCAATGTCTAATATATATATATATATATATATATATATATATATATATATATATATGTCTAAGATATATACATATGTCTAAAATGGTGCCGGGAAAACTCGTCCCGGGAAAACTCGTCTCGGGAAAACTCGTCTCGGGAAAACTCGTCTCTGGAAAACTCGTCCCCTTTCGCTAGGTAGGAAAACTGGTCCCTTATTGAATAAATATCGATTGAAAACACATTTTATGATCGTTCTTGAAGGAGATATTGTTTTTTAAAATAAACTATAGCCCCCCCCCATAATATTTAAAAAAAAATATTTTTACTTGTTTAATGTTTTTTTTGTGTTTTTAATAAAAGCGTTTATTATGTTCATAAACGAGACCGCATATTTTTTTTTATATTAATATAAAAAGAATTTACTTATATACTGTTATAAATAAAATTTCCAGTAAAGGGCTAAATTCTTGACTCTGTTGTATCAATTAAGATAAAAATGAAATGTAATAAGTCCCCAGACGTACCTCTTCATCGTACAGTATATCGATACACTAAGGCTGACTGGGATAGCTTCCGTACATTTATATCTGATCTACCTCTGCATTCCATGTTTAAAAAGGATGTGTCCTCTATAGTATTAGACCTAACTGAATGGTTAATTGTAGGTATTGACCATTTCATACCCTCTAAAAAGTTTCAGCAAAAACCTAACAGCCAGCCATGGTTCTCTCCAGAATGTGCTGCTGCCATTGCGCACAGAAATCACTTTTTCCACTGCTTCAAACGTAATAGATGTATGGAAACTAAAGCCGTTTTCAGGACTGCCAGCAACCATTGTAAGAAAGTAATAAGGAACGCAAGAGAGTTGTATGCTCAATCTGTTAAGTCCAAAGTAGCTGAGCAGCGGCTTGGTTCCCACCAGTTTTGGCAAATAGCAAACAGAATCCTGAACAGAAGCGTGTGCTCCATCCCAACTATTATCAATGGATCTGAGGTAATCTCGTCAGCATCAGACAAAGCCAAACTCTTTGTCAAGAACTTTGCAGCTAATTCTACCCTTTGCGACCAAGACCGCCAACCCCCAATATTTCCTCTTGTATCAGAAAACACGCTATGTGATATACGTATATCTGTACGTGATGTTGCCAAACTAATCAAAAACCTTGATTCCAGTAAAGCAACTGGCCCTGATGGTATTCCAATTATAGTACTCAAAAAACTTCAACCTGAACTAGCGCCCATACTTACAAAACTGTTTAAACGTTGTCTTAAGGAGAATAGTTTCCCATCTCCCTGGAAAATCTCATCAGTATGCCCTGTATTTAAGAATTCAGGTGATCGCTCATCCCCCTCTCAGTACAGGCCAATAAGTCTCCTGTGCGTCATGAGTAAGTTGCTAGAATCTGTATTAAATACAGAAGTAATCAAACATCTCAACAAAAATAACCTTCTTAGTGACACTCAATATGGTTTCCGTTCTGCTAGATCTACAGCAGATGTCCTTACAGTTATATCGCATAGGATTAGCAAATCTCTCGACGGTGGCAATCTTTCTAGGGCAATTGCTCTTGACATATCTAAAGCCTTTGATAGGGTATGGCATAAAGGTTTACTTCATAAGATCGCTAGCTATGGTATAGCTGGAAATGTCTTCTCAATTATTAAATCATTTCTTTCTGATAGATTCATAAGAGTAGTAGTTGAGGGGCAAAAATCAGAAGCTCACAATATTAATGCCGGTGTCCCTCAGGGATCCATCCTGGGCCCAACTCTTTTCCTGATCTACATTAATGATCTTCCAAATCATATACTTACATCATTTGTAGACATTTATGCTGACGACACTACCATTTATGGTACCACATCTAAGACAGTAAACGAGCAAGTTCTCTCCAATTCTCTCTCCTCTGATCTTGAGCACGTAGTACAATGGGGAAAGGAGTGGCTGGTTACTTTTAATGCATCTAAAACCAAGCTTCTCTCTTTACATCATCAACATTCTAATCCACATTTGTCATCAATTGAAATGAATGGCTCTCGTCTTCAGGAGGCCTCAAGTTTTGACAAGCTTCTGGGCTTGACCATTACTCCTGATCTTAAATGGAACACGTATATCAAATCTGTTGCCAAGGCCGCTGGAAAAATGGTGGGATCTTTCTATCGATCCAGTAGATATCTCACTGCTGATGCTATTCTCTATCTATATAAGAGCCAGGTACGTCCAAGGATGGAATACTGTTGCCACATCTGGGCAGGAGCTGCTAGAAAGAACTTGTCCTGCCTTGATAGAGTTCAAAATAGACTTCGTAGCCTCGTAGGAGATGTCCTTTTCTCCTCCTTGCAACCTCTATCTCACAGAAGAGATGTTGCGAGTTTGTCTCTGATGTATCGTTATTTTCATGGAAAGTGTTCAACTGAGCTTCAATCTATGGTCCCCCCTCGCCAAACTTTCACAAGAAACACTCGTCTAGCTGTAAACACTATCAATAATTTCCCCCACTCTTTATCTGTGCCTAAACCTAAACGTAGATTCCATGAACAAAGCTTCTTTCTTAGAACTGCACGCCTGTGGAATTGTCTTCCGTTTTCCTGCTTTCCGGCTGACTACAATATGGTTTTGTTCAAGTCTAAAGTAAATAAGTTCTTGATGAGCCGTTCCATATAAGTTATTAAATTTACCAAATTTTCATTACTAATGATTACTATATTGACCAACTTCTACTGTACACTCTTTAACCCTTATCCTTGAGTGGCCTCTGGGCCTTGATAATGTGGTAATGCCTTTGTAAAAAAAAACAAAAAAAAAAAAACTGTTGTTTATAAAAGGGTAAAATCGATTTTTCTACCTCGCCGACTATGTTGTTTATTTAATTTATTTGGAATCGTTTATTTGGTAAAGAAAAAAACCCAGAAAACAAACAAAAAACATGTCGAGTGTTACGGGAGAACGAGAAATAATGCCCGGTATATCACATCTTAGGTGGTCTTGATAATCGCTAAAAAATAGAAAATTAAAGAAATTACTGAGGGAGATTAGGTTTTAAAAAGAAAATAATAAATTTTAATATTTTTTAAAATATAATTTAGAGAGAGAGGGGGGATAAAACCTATATCTCCCTTCGAAAAGCAACCAACAAAAAATGAAATTAAAAAGATTCTTGATAAACGATAGCGGAGTTTTCAATAAAATTGATTAATAAAATTATTTAGTGATTACTTTCTCTCTTAATGATTGATTTTAGAATTTTGAAGTAAAAATTAAAACAATTAAAAATGAGTTAACGAGAGATTGTTAGCACATGGCATCTCTCGCGCCAAAAAAATATTTCGCTTTTAATTTATTAGTTAATTTTTGCAAAATTTGACAGGACGACAATAAATGTTGATAATTGCTAAATCATAATTTTAAATAACGCATGGGTGCATTTGGTATGACAGAAAACAAAAACATAACAACAAAAAACTATCATGATTAAAAAACCAAAACAAAAAAGAAACGAAGAATCGAATCGCTCCGTTTTTTTAATTTTTGGGTTTTGTTTTTTTATTGGTTTTATGACTCCAAAAAATATCGTTAAAATAAGAACAAAAAAAAATTTGTAATTAACTTTGTATGAACATAATAAACGCTTTAAAATAAGTTAAACCACTAAGAACTTAGCCAGTTAGATAGAAAACGGACACTTAGAAAATCGATTTTATTTAAAAAAAAACAAAAAAACATTAAACAAGTAAAAATATTTAAAAAAAATATTATGGGGGGGGGACTATAGTCTATTTTAAAAAACAATATCTCCTTCAAGAACGATCATAAAATGTGTTTTCAATCGATATTTATTCAATAAGGGACCAGTTTTCCTACCTAGCGAAAGGGGACGAGTTTTCCGGGGTCGAGTTTTCCGGAAACGAGTTTTCCCGAGACGAGTTTTCCCGAGACGATTTTCCCGGGACGAGTTTTCCTAAATTCGTCTAAAATATATACATATATATGTCGAAAAGCTATATCTATATATATGTCGAATATATATATATATCTAATATATATATATATATATGTCTAATATATATACATATATATATATATATATATATATATATATATATTTAAATATGTATGAATAAAAAATCAATACGGAAAATATATGAACGTTTATATCTTTTCCGTATTTATTTCCTGTGTGTTGACGTGTAGGAATACAAAATGTCTTTTGAAAAAAAAACAAGAACGTTTCCTTCAAAAGCACATAATTTTCGACCGATCCTTGGATCTTCCTCAGTGTGAATGCTATAATATATATCTATATAATATATATCTATATGCCTAAAATATATATGTCTAATATATATGTCTAATATATATATATATATATATATATATATATATATATATCTAATATATATGTGTCTAAAAAATATATATATATGCCTAATATATCTCTATCTCTCTCTATATATATGTATAAATATATATGTATATATATGTATATCTATCTAATATATATATACATTTATGTATGTATATCTGTCTAATATATATATATATATATATATATATATATATATATATATATATATATATATAATGGGATGATTCCAATATTTTTCCAAATTCCGATACAATTACCGATTCTGTTCTAAATTCCCAATTTCGATACAATTACTGATTCCGATTCTTCGAAAACCTCTATATATTTTGTTGTAAAGTTGTTATTTTTATATTTTTCATATTTTCAGATTACTGTAAAAAATCCCTATAAATTACGTGCACATATTTTTTGAAACGTGAAAAATATACCTGTATGTGTGTGTGTGTGTGTGTGTGTGTGTGTGTGTGTGTGGAGGTGTGCTCCATAGACTTTATTTTTACTGCAAGTTTAATACCAATAAATATTTATCATTTTATCATTAGTACCATCGATTTTTAAATAATTAAATGAATCGTTTTTGACTTCGGAAAATACGATTAATTTTTGAGATACCGATAACCTAAAATGTTCCCATTTATTCGATTTCCGATTTCGATTCAGATTAATCGTCCCAACACACAGAGACATACACACGCACGCGCGTGCGCACACGCACACTATACTTACATATATACATACATACACACACACATACATATATATATATATATATAATATACAGTAAAGTTTGAAAATGCATTTCTGATAATTAAGCTTCACAGAAGCTCTACGATTATTTCCATAAATATATTTTCAGTCTCTTATTTTACTTTAACTAAAACTCTCTAATGTGTGCGAAGACGGAACTGGTACCATTAAAACGAGTGCCTTTTTATGCTACAGAATTCATTTTCTACATAGTCAACATCATTCTCATTGCACTTTTGACAAGAATACAATAACGCGTCTCTGCTTCTGACGTACGTCCATGACGAGGGATGTTTTCTTAGAGTCACACACCATCAATATTTGCAACAGAGAGATTAAACTTTCAGGTCATGAATGAATTAGTTCAGTCATCATAAAAATGCAATTTACAATCCCCTGATGTAATCGGGCGGAATATAAAGTGGGAAACATTACCTTTTGAGCGCCTTTCATATTATATATATATATATATATATATATATATATATATATTATTTTTTATATTATTTATTTATTTTATATATATATATTATTTTTAAAATATAATTATCCACTGACACGTGTTTCGTCGTCTACGATTCATCAGAGTGGCTGAATCTAGCGAAATTCTAAATCGGGACCCTCCCCGGTAATGAGCCTAAATCCCTTACCGCTCACCCATCTCGCACGACTGTTTGGATATATCGCGATTTACTTAGATGTTTTTTTTTTTTTTTTTTTTTTGCAATACACCTTGAATGAAGTCAATTATTTACGAAAGTATATATATATATATATATACTAGCACAAGTACCCGTCGTTGACTGGGTTCAAAAACAGCCTACAGAAAATGGACTCTGATTTATGAAAGTATCATAGGTTATGAAAAGGAAGGGTTGTAAAGAGATAGCTTCGAATTTGGGGGTAATTAAAACCAAAGCAAAATATGATGAAAGTAAAAATAAAATAGATAAACCCCATAATTTATTATACCATACCTGTTCACACTGAAACACTTATCACAATATTCTGTGGATCTATATTAAAAAACCTTGTTAAACTTTGTGACATATTTCCATTCTATGGAGGTCAGGCGCGAACAAACACCCCATAATTTTATTATACAATATTTATTCAAACTGAAACATAATTATCAAAGTATACTTACGCAGATAGATATGAAAAGTCTTTATTAAAGTTTGTGTCTATTTCCATTCTATGGAGGCCGGGCGCGAACGCAGACCCCACAATTTTATTATACCATCCCTATTTAAGTTAGAGCATACTTATCAAAGTATTATTATGTGCATCTATATCAAAAACACTTGTAAACGTTTTTTTTTTTAATTTTAAATTTTTTATTTCCATACTTTGTGGACCAGGCGCGTAGGCAGACCCCACAATTTTAATGAATCATCATTATGCCAGATCAAACATACCCATTCCTGTGTCTAGATACATCTTCTATCACTATATGTGATCAGTTTTCTATAATAGTCAACCATATAGGAGCCTATTCGTAACCAGACACACACACAGACGTTCAGCTGAATATTATAGATATAGAAGGAAAATTAAATTGAAATTCTGAAAATTAATAGCATATTTATAATATATGTGTGCATATGTAGATTATGTTGTTACGTTTGTGTAAGTGAATCTGTATACTATTGTGGATCATTTATGTATATGAATCTGTGTATCATTCTATGGGCATTATTTTTGTAAAGATCGGTGAAAAAAGAGGAATATGTGACTAAAGATCGAAGGTCCCTGAGGGATACATGCGATATGGAATTGGCGATGCGAGTTCAAATCCTATCGGGTCTATCGCAGTCATTTACACACTAATAACGTTGGGAAGTGTATGAACTCTTACCCGGGTATGACTAAAATAGCAACTTGTGTTTCATTAACCATATACAATGCATATCTTAGAATAGGTATTGCATTTAGAAATTAAGTAACTTAAGCTAATCTGCAGCAAAATAAATAAGCAAAATCAGATAGGCAATCGATTTGATACGGTTAGAGCAGTTAAAATATCCCGATCCCTTCGACACTCCATAACCATTAGGGATTTACCATTGTCACTTTATGTTTTTGTGCGTGTAAGAGATGCTGTAGGACAGGTGCCATCTCTCATAGCTGAGACCAATTATTTATTTATGTGTGTGTGTGTGTGTGTGTGTGTGTGTGTGTGTTTGTGAACTTTCTAGACCATATATATATAAGTATATCTAATATGAAAGTATAATATTACCCAATAATTGATGGGGAAACGGAACACGTGATGTTAGTGTTAAGTTGTACACTTCATAAACAAGAACGCAAATATATATTTATGACGCACTGCGCTACACAAGAAATTACTACTACTACTACTACTACTACTACTACTACTACTACTACTACTACTACTTTTATAAAAATTTTTTTATTTTGCTTTATTTTGTGTCCGGTGTTGAGGAAGAAACTTGATAATTTTTATGACGTCTATACTAAATTTCCGTCCAGGGTGGTTCATTATTTATAATATTTTCTTTCTTTCTCTCTCCCCACTTTCTGCCTCCTTCTCCCCACCCACACACGTGTGTGTAAGGTTATATATATATATATATATATATATATATATATATATATATATATATATATATATATATATATTATTTTGCAAAGAGTTGAATATAGGCTTTGTTATCCAAGTTTCGTTGGTGGTCGAAGGTAACCTGTTGATATACGATGCCAGTAACCAACTTGCAAACCGACCGTGAGAACGAGCAGTTTCAGATAGGAATCAGGAATCGTATTGCTAAAATTGAAAAATCTCAAACTGACATTTTCGCGATAATATTTTAAATTTGCAACAATTGTGTGCGAACAAGCGATTTCTGAATTTCCCCCTTTTTAACGTATCATTTTTATTCCTATTTTTCTTGACCCCTGCTCTAATACTCATTTCCGCCATGGTCTCTACCAAAAAACCTAAGGTCAGAAGTGTCGCCATGATATTTCAACTACACTGCATACCCCCTCCTTCAAGCATTTCTCTCTCTTGTACGCACAAAACTTGTACGTATCTTACATTGATAAAGCCTTTCGTAGAGGGTGACTAAGGCTTCTAAGAACCATAGGCCCCACACTGTCTGCCAAGCTCTAGCCCCCGCCACATCGCCGCTATGTGGAACCCCGTGCTGGTTTTACAAGCAATTTTATGGAATGTGATATCACGAACTTATTGCACTTGTAACTCCCCTCGACGAAAATACCCTCGATTAACCAAACTAGCGGCGAAATCGTACTCCATCACTGTGAAGGTCACTAAATGCCGGGAAATTTTCTACCTTAATGGTTTCTTTCATTCAGGCGTAATAACATGCGAATGTAACGCGATTATAACGTGAATAAATATCTTCCTGTTCAACTCCCCATTTAGGGATCCTCTATAAATTTGGCCTGTAGGACAGCACCCTCTTACGTTTACGTAATAATTTACCTTATTTAAGGCAGAGGAAAGTAAAAATTATATTTTCTTAAAGATGTGTGCATCCAAAAATATTTTAGCTTATTTTAACTTTTACTAACTAAATTCAGTTGGAATTATCGATCTTTTTGCACACAACTGTATTGCTGTATCATGATTTTTAGTGTGACTAAACGTAGCAACTATACACGACGGGATTCGAAACCCAAACAGCGGATGTGTTAAATCGTATGAAGAGTTTTATCCCAAAATGTTATAGTTATAAAGCCCTTTTAAGAATTTGTATTATTTGGAATCTTCGGACTACTGTTCTCATCGTGAGTGTCATTTTCACATAAGTGGTCCTATATGCTCTAGAATAAGTGAAGGTTTCTTTATTCTCATGATTTTGCGAACTTAAAAATATTTTTATTTCATCTTATCAATATTCTTCCTTCACATATCCTTTTAATTCTAAGGCGAGAAAAAAACAACAACAAAAAAACAAACAAACCAAACAAGACCAAACAAAACAAAAAACATACAAAACAAAAAACCAAACAAAACAAAAAACCAAACAAAGCAAAAAAAAACATACAAAACAAAAAAAAACAAACAAAACAAAAAAACATACAAAACAAAAAAAAACCCAAACCAAACAAAACCAAAGAAAACAAAAAAACATACAAAACAAAAAACATACAAAACAAAAAAACAAACAAAACAAAAACATACAAAACAAAAAAACATACAAAACAAAAAACCAAACAAAACAAAAAACATACAAAACAAAAAACATACAAAACAAAAAAATCAAACAAAACAAAAAACACGCAAACCAAAAAACATACAAAACAAAAAACCAAACAAAACAAAAAACATACAAAACAAAAAACATACAAAACAAAAAAACCAAACAAAACAAAAAACATGCAAAACAAAAAACATACAAAACAAAAAACCAAACAAAACAAAAAACATGCAAAACAAAAAACATACAAAACAAAAAAAAAACGAACAAAACAAAAAACAAACAAAACAAAAAACAAACAAAACAAAAGACATACAAAACAAAAAACCTCTAACTGTTTTTTTTTGTTCAGAGGAACACATATCTATCTTTGATGAATTGTTTGAACCTCTGCTATTCAACGAAACATATGTAAGCCGTACTATATAAACATATGAATAAAATACTATGCGTGTAAAATAAATACGTGTTCTGGTTTTGGAATGAGAACTAACGACATATATTAGTGATGGGGAAGTTTCAATATTTTCCCCGATTCTGATACAATTACCGATTCCGATTCTTTATACATCTCAAAATATGTAACTATAAAATTCTTATTTTTCCCTGTTAAATGTGCATATAGTTTTTCAAACGTAAAAATAGACATGTGTGTGCTTGGAGGGTGATTTTAGTTCAACTGGTAATTTAAAATCAATAAATAATTATTACTTTATTATTATTATTATTATTATTACCAGCAGTGCAAAACTTTGCTTTAAACATAGTCAAATAATAAAAAAGATTATTAAAAGTATCGTTTTTGGAATCGGAAAATAGGCGCAACTTTTTCCGAATACAATACTGATACCTCCAAAGTTTGGATTTTTCTGATTCCGATTCATCATCCCAACACTAACATATATATATATATATATATATATATTCTATAAATTCGTTTTTATGTGTGCGCATCGATATTCATATTAAAAACCCTTTCTCTATTTTATTTAAAAAGAAAATACAACTTTCTTATATATGGGTCGTGGAATTGCATTCACTAGCAAAAGATCTAGCTAATTTGCATATTCTTTTAAACATTAATTTTAATTTCTTCCCTATTAGTTTCTTCGGGTTTCTCGTGGAATGATCATCTTTAGTTAACTATTACGTGTAATTATATTAATGCAGATATTCTACATGATTTATAGTTGCATAATATTTGTGTAAAAAGTTTATAGTAAACACAAAACTCTTTCCATATATATTTATGTATATATATATATATATATATATATATATATATATATATATATATATATATATATATATATATATATATATATAAAAGTGAAAGTGTCTGTGTATCTGTGTATCTGTGTACATTTCCCTACGCAATAACTCTGTCAATTTTTAGTCTACAGACTTGAAATTTGATATACAGGGTACTGAGATTTGGGAAAATCGATGTGATCGGTTTTTGGCCAGAAATTTGGCGATTAAGGGGTCA
>NC_136484.1:56206398-56221398 GCF_053919585.1 Euprymna scolopes | reverse complement strand
TATAGATATATAGATAACGCGAAAGTATTATGTTATTTTTAACAATGCTTTTTTTAATTAAGAAATATTGCCTAAATACATGCACAATCTATCTATCTATATCTATCTGTCTCTATATGTGTGTGTGTTTGTGTGTGTGTGTGTTTGTGTGTGTGAGAGAGAAAGAGATATTACATAACGAATAATACTATTTGTGCAAAATAGTTTGCTCTATAGAGAAAAAAGCAAAATAAATAAAAATGTCAAATATTCCATCAACTATGTAATATTTAGAATATAAACGTCCTACAATGTCATCTCGAAAGATTACCTATTTGATGGAAGATTTGCTTACTTTTCTTTTCTACTTTTTTTTTTTAGACGATACTGTTTTTCTACATTCCTAAGATCGTTTGCTGACAGACTGTATTTAAATTAAATCCCAGGCATTGCAAAGTCTGCTGTTACTTGCGTGAGAGAATTTAGCGTCTTATCATCGAGTTCATTGCAATAAACGGAACTTACAGATGCCAATCGGAGAGGTGAGTTCGAGGGCACTAAACAATATGAATATATACTAGCTGAAACACCCACTTACGCCGGCTGATAGATTACAACTATAATATCAAAATTCACATTCCTATTTATAGAGTATAGTTTACAACACACTAAAACATCGATTCTCGTTGAATCACCGCAGTTAGGCAACACTGAACCTGGTCAGTAATTAGATGGGTGACCATTTAGGAATATTAGGTCCCGCACGCTCGGAAGTAAAAACGGTTGTAAAAAGAAAATTTCTTAAATACTCTTAGGCAAGTTAATGAACCCATTTCTACTATAGGTGGACTGGTAGGTTGGACCCTTAACCCTCTTAACTCTTCAATTGTTCAATTAGTCTAGGGACATAAACAGTGAAGGGTAAGGTCTTATTGCTAAGCGGGTTTGTCGGGAATATATACGTCGACGGGGTACAAGTGAAACGAGTTCATCAAAACATATTCCATTGAATAATTTGTAAAACAGGCACAGTGATGCAACATTACGGCGATGGGACAGAGGCTGGAACTTAGTTGATAAAGTGGAACCGATTATATTGACAACTATTTTTTGGACTTTATCTAAGAGGGAGAAACTAGTGGTTGATGCACCAGCTAAGATGTAGCAACAATACTTCATTCATGATAAATGGTGCCTTTAATAAGTTTCTAGACTTTTTTTATACAGGCATTTAAAATTGTCGTAGACTCTTGAAAATCCGGTATGTTATTGCTATATAGCTTACTATTCTACTAGCAGGACCCGTTAAGCGGCATTGCCCGCTGCAAGCCCCCACCATCGCAAAATAGTAAACTACGGTTGTTGTTGTTGTTTGTGACCACTGCCGTCCCTGAACAATTGTGGACACTTGCGGCCGTGGCCGAAATGAAATAGTTTGTGGCGATAACATGTAGGTACTGTTTGAATAAAAAAATAAAAAACAATTAAAGGACAGTTTAAATCAGTATGACTTTATAAAATTACGAAAAATAGTCCATTGGAATAATAATGGAAAGTAAAAACAGGAGTGTTAGAGGTTAGGGATTCTCACTGTATATGAACTGTTTAAAGTGATCGAAATCAATGTTTCTTTGTTATTCAAGTCTTCCTATTCTTTTATTAAATTAAATTCCAGTTTTATGTTGTCTTTTTTTAACGTGTAAAACAAAACAAAAATTCGAGTGAGATTTTCTTAATCATCATAAGCGAAACCTTATAAAAGTCGTCATTCTAAAGAAAATTGTGGAGGTGGACCTAAAGTAAAAATTTACTCCCCACCCCCAAATAGCGTCTGTCAATAAACCCGAAAAATATAATAAATTGTGAAGGAAACAAATTTTCTGAAAATATGCATGAACGTCGATAGAAGGAAAAAGATGTCAGAAACTTCTCCAAGTGGTTTGGAGATAGAGCCCCATCATCAGATAGATTCTGAAACTGCATTAGTCAAAATACTTAGATAAATTGAAAAATTTATATCTTTATCATTAATTGATTTTGGTCCCTGGCTCATCGCAGTAGATTACGGTTTCATCACAGGTCACCAGAGCATAAAGAACTGCAAGATCTTATTCGATCATCTCCCTGCTCACATGACAACGTCTTTCTGATCTTCTCTGAGCACCCTTGGGACAAACTTGGCGAACATTTTCCGCATCTTCAGTTCCTTGCAAATAACTGTGTGTACAGCTCCCACACTGACATCAAACTGTGCACTTATTGTCTCTATAGATACACAAAGGTCTTTATCCATGAAATTTTTTAGTTAACCAATCAACTCTGCTTTTCTGATTTCTATACTCTTCCCACTTTAAAACAGAATTATATTGCATATCGTTCTTCTAAGTGTTCTCACGTCCAGATTGCATTTTTGAAATTCACCAGCTGTGACAATCAGGCTTTAGTAGTTTGTAGTGTAATTTGAATCTTGTCGGTAGCTGAATACGTGATGTTTCACCAGGGCTAAAAGGTATTTTTTATCGTGATGCCATCACTAGCCAGGGTGCCTACCACGGCTTTAGAGAATCCCATCTACCCTCGAAAGAAGGATCGACCGCGCGAGTTTCTCAACCTGGTATTTTACCTCGCGGTACACACAGCGACTCGCCTTCCCAAATGGTCACCCATCTGGTACTGGCCAGGTTCAACGTTGCTTAACTTCGGTGATCTGGCGAGAATCGGGGTGTCAACGTGATTGTTAACGAAATGCATTTCTAACTTGTATGCAACAGATGCCGAATACAGCTATGTCATTTTTATGAATTTCGCTAGTTGAACAATAAATTGTTAAATCCTTATTATTGGAAAAAGTACATTTCGAAGCTAAAACTTAATCTAAAAAAACAAACACCCCCCCCAAAAAAAACGCACCATCGTTTATAACGACAGAAATCTCGACATGAACCGCCTCACACACTATTTTTTTAAAACCTTCTCAATGAATTGTAATAGCATTGACACTAATAAACTCGTGATCTAATAACAATCCTCTAGATAAACAAAGATATTTCATGCTAAGACACAGATCCAACCATAGAACAATTTATGTTCACGACACAGTGCCAGATCAGATTTTAATTATGAATAGAGGCACCCAAGAGATACATCACTAGAAAGCGATGAGCAAGGACACCCAGAATCCAAATAGAAGAAGAGGAGTAATTGACCACTCGTCTTGAATCTAAAATATGTCGTCGCAGACGCCGAAGATGTAAATGCTGGGCATCAGAGCAATGGAGGGAAACCAGTGGCAATACATAGACCACAGAGGGACCGTACTGAGCCAATCTCGGCACGGGATTATGTAATGTAAAATGATATTTAATGATCATCAAACGCCTTAAAAATTGGTATAAACCTATTTTTATGCAACCTGTACGGTCCCATGCAGACAAATAGAAAAAAAAAAATGACCGCCTTTTCTTTTTATATACTTGCAATATTGTCACTTAATATGTAAATATTGGAGTAGCAAGTTTTGACAGCAGAGTGTCGAGTTTTGAGCAGTGAATTTTGACAACGGTGTGTTAAATTTAACCCTGGAAATTGTTACTTGAAAGCGCGGTATAGTTATCTATTAGGGCAAGTGTAGAATAGTTAACAATTGATTGTTTTAACCACACATAGTTCAACTCGAGAGAAAGGACCATAATTCGAGTCCTGAAATAGTTAATCAGTGTCAAGCTGGTGGAAGATTAAAACCACTTAGATGTATTCCTTGGTTCAGGCTAATGACGATTTTCTTTGCTGAAAAGTTAAGATATGCATCTTTAGCACTGTAAAAACCTCTTTTACAAAATGGCTGCCATCTGGTTAAAACTAATACACAAAGTTTAGGATTTGGTATCTACAAAGAATCGGTAACAAAGAAGTTGATAAATAAAAAAATAGCAAAGAAGTTAATGATTAAAAAATAGCAAAGAAGTTGATGATTAAAAATTAACAAAGAAGCTGATTAAAAAATAGCAAAGAAGTTAATAACTAAAAGTTTGATCAACCGTCAGTCAAATAAAAATTTTCAAAGCGGTCGGTTCAAAATAATACAGAATCATTATTTATGACATCAGAAAAGGCAAGAAACACATTTCAGTTTCGCAACGTATTGTTCTGCTGTAGCAGTTCTTTCTTAGTATCAAATAAAAGGAAAGGTGACTGGTCACGACACGGACTGACGACTTGGGTGTCCTAAGTTCGAATTCCACATAAATCACTTTTACTCAGGAAGTTGGCAACCTTCTTGTGATCCCTCCCGTAAGTCACCGATGTCATTTTAGAAAAAAAAAAAAAAAAAAAAGAAAGAAAATCTGGCTACAAAAATATCGACGAAACCAATGCAAAAATCTTCGAATTCATACGATATGATGATGACTAAATAAGAAAGAACTAAATTCCAAAAGAATCATAAGTTGAGGAAATTTGGTCGAGGCGATTTCATTTATAAAACGAGTCACCAAGAGCTTTAAAATTTGTTTTTATTCTATAACCGTTTATACAAAGGTTTTAAAAGGAGAAATTTTTAGTCGATTGGAGTCTGACAAAAAGGCAACATTGTTTAGAACAAAAAAAACAAAAACAAAACAAACAAAACACACACACACACACACACACACACACACACACACACACACACACACACACACACACACACACACACACACAAACCAAAAAATAATCCAAAAACAAAACAAAACAAAACAAAAACAAAACAAAACAAAACAAAAACAAAACAAACAAACAAAAAACAAAACAAACAAAAAACAAAACAAAACAAACAAACAAAACACACGTATACATATGGACCAAATATTACCCCCGTCCAATCTCTCATGACTGACGGTAGCACTAAAGAATAAGATACGCCTTCATATATTTGAACGCTTGAAGACTATTAAGAGCAAAATACGCGAGCAAATTAAGATGTTGCAGTCAATAAGTGTCATAGATAACAGCCATGTATTATCATGTACCGCACGCACACATGTGCACACGCACAAATACACGCCAATATATATATATATATATATATATATATATATATATATATATATATATATATATATATACAGTGATGATCATATTTATTGGCACGGTAAAATAAAAGTTAAATTTTGTCTAATAAAAAAGGGATTAAATTAAAGAAAATAACAAAGTATATTATCTATTTTTAACTGGCCTTTCCGATGCAGCAATCGGATTTTAGAAAAAATAAATAACAAAGGAACAACAAACATAATTGCAAAAAACCCTTGTTCAAAATTATTGGCACGATTTATTTAATAATCAATTGTATAGCCTTTGGCCTTGATTACCTTCCTCAGTCGCTTTTCATAGTTTACAACCAAGTTGTTGCACTCTTCAGTAGTAATTTTAGCCCACTCTTCCTGACAATAATCCTCCAATTGAATAAGATTCTTAGGCTTCCTTTGCATTACCCTCAATTTTAATGTTCTCCATAAATTTTCAATTGGATTAAGGTCTGGGCTTTGTGATGGCCACTCCAAAACATTAATATGATTGTCCTCAAGCCATTTCTTAGTCAGTTTAGCCGAATGCTTTGGGTCATTATCTTGCATGAACCACCAACGACGACCAAGTGAGAGCTCTTTAGCAGAGTCTTTCAGGTTTTCATCCAATATTTTAACATAATCTTCCTTTTTTATGCTACCTGTGACCTTAACAAGTCGCCCTGGTCCAGAGGCAGCAAAGGATCCCCAAAACATCAAACTGCCTCCACCGTGCTTCACTGTGGGTATGGTCTTCTTAGGCAGGAAAGCTTCGCCAGATTTTCTGTAAATATAAGACACTTTATTATGGCCAAATAACTCTATTTTCGTTTCGTCAGTCCATAGAACACGTTTCCAGAATGCAACATCTTTATCAATATGACGTTTTGCAAAGGCTAGCCTTGCTTTCAGGTGCATAGGCTTCAATAAGGGAGTCTTTCTCGGACGACATGCTTTTAAACCAGCTCTCTTCAAAACTCTACCAACTGTATGTCGAGATACATTCACTCCAGAGGTGCTCTGTTCATCAACAATCTCCCCAACAGAGATCCTTGGGTTTTGTTTTACTTGTCGAACAATTTTCCGTTCATCTCTTGGGGAAAGAATCCTTTTTCTCCCTCTACCCTCTAAACTCAAAACGTGGCCTTGCGATTTGAACTTGTTTATTATGGCTCTAACAGTGGATTTGGGAAGGTTTAGCTTCTTTGAAATCTTATCATAGCCCTCCCCATTGGTATGGCATGCTACAACAAGCTTCCTGACGTCTTCGCTGTGTTCCTTAGTTTTAACCATGGCGATTGAAAATTATAATTTAGTCACTTATAATAGTTTAAATAAATCGCTATCTAAAAATTATCTGAAAAAAATTATTCACTGAATTAGCGTTAAACAAGCATAATATGGCTATAAAAAAGTTCAGAAAGCACGTAAACCGGAAATTGATTGATATTATACTGATACTAAAAGAAAAACAAAGCCGTGCCAATAATTTTGAACAAGGGTTTTTTGCAATTATGTTTGTTGTTCCTTTGTTATTTATTTTTTCTAAAATCCGATTGCTGCATCGGAAAGGCCAGTTAAAAATACATAATATACTTTGTTATTTTCTTTAATTTAATCCCTTTTTTAGAATTTATTAGACAAAATTTAACTTTTATTTTACCGTGCCAATAAATATGATCATCACTGTATATATATATATATGCATGTTTTTAGGTATCACCTCTCGTCAGCATGGCTAAACTTTAATAAGGGTCAAACTCGTCATAGCTCGTTAAGTAGCCACGATACCTCATCGACTTTTATGCAGGATTCTTACCACTTCTACATGCAAGATTGTTTATTTATTTATTTTTTTTATTAGCGATTCTGTGGTATTTCTTTCCGCTTTTAAAGGAGTTACCTGCCCTTTGTTTTATTCTAGTCGTCCCTGAGTAGGGCGTATTATTTGTAATTATTAATTTTTATTTATTAAACATTTGATTATTTTTTTATGCAAATATCTATTAAATATTTTTACGTGTATAAAAAGGTATCCATAAACACGCATGTTTTTAAGTATCATCTGTTGTTACTACTTATCTGTCTATATATCTATAAAAGTGAAAATGTGTGTGTGTGTGTGTGTACATTTCCCTGCTAAATAACTTTGTACATTTTCGATCTAGTGACTCGAGATTTGACATAAGGAGTATTGAGATTTGGGAAAATCTTTTTAATCGGTTTTCAGACAGAAATTTGGCTGTCAAAACTTTACCAAACTCATCCGCCAACTTTGGGTCTAAACACTTGAAATTGTAAATGTAGGTTACGTGGACATGGATCGAACTTTGTAACTTGATTTGAGACCAGAAAGTAAATGTTAAGGAGTCAAAATTGGGGTCAAAGTTTAAAAAAATTGACCTCTGTGGTCTCTACCAAATTACTCAGCCAATTTCTGGTCTAAACATTGGAAATTTTACATAAAGAGTATTCAGAGATAGAGCAAGCTTTTTAATCGGTTTGGATCGAAAATGTGAGTTGCCAAGGGGTCAAAGTTTAAAAGATTTGACCTTTGCGGTATCTAGCAAACTACTCAGCCAATTTTTGATCTAAATATTGGAAATTTATACATAACGGATATAATTCAGACATGCAGCAAGCATTTTTAATCAATTTTGAAGCGAAAATTTGGATGCCAAAAGGTCAAAGTTGAAAGAGTTGACCTTTGCAGATTCTACCAAATTCTTCCCCTAATTTTGGGTTTAAAGACTTGAAATTTTAGATGTAGGTAATTTGGACACGGGTAAAACTTTTTGGTTTGATTTGAGACCAAAATAAAAATGTTATGGAATCAAAATTGGGGCCACAGTGCAAAGCCGGGCTGCCTGCTAGTATATATATATATATATATATATATATATATGAGTAGTAGCGTATGTATGCGCGTGTGTGTGTCTGTGTTGTGTTTACAACTCTCTTACAGCCAACAACAGTAGACTGATCCTGACCAAACCTGACATGATGATGACCCCCCCCCCACTAGGGAATGTGCACACCATTTTTCAAGGTTAAGGTCAAGGTTATATCCTATGTACATATACTTTCTCCAGCCCACACCGGTGAACCGATTATGACCAAACCTGGCATGATGATGGTCCCCCATCTATGAATGGTGCACACTATTTTTCAAGGTCAAAGTTAAAGGTTTAGGCCGGGTTTTGCAAAGGTTAAGGCCGGGTTAAGACTCGGGTACCCGCGAAATGGGTACACCAGCATACAGTAAAGTCTCGTGCGAAACACGAGTATATATATATATATATATATATATATATATATATATATATATATATATATTAGCATTTCAGCCCGGCGTTGCCCGGGTGTTTGGAGATGTATGTTGAGGAAAAAAATAAATAAATAAAAAACCGGTCAATTTTTTAAATCTTTGACCCCTATTATGACCTCTTAACATTTATTGTTTCGGATTCAAATCAATTTATTAAGTTAGATCAATGTCCAAGGAACCTATATCTAAAATTTCAAGTGTTTAGACCGGAGGAGTTTGGTAGAGTTCTCAAGAGTCAAATCGTTGAACTTTGACCCCTTAACAGCCAAATTTCTGGCCGAATCCCAATCACATAGATTTTCCCAAATCTCAGCACCCTGTATATCAAATTTCGAGTTTGTAGACATAAAATTGACAGAGTTATTGCGTAGGGAAATGTACACAGACAGACAAACACACAGAAATGTTCACTTTTATAGATATAATAGACTAGCGGTTCCGCTCGGCTTTGCTCGGGCCCTATGTACTGTTCATAAGGTTATGTGCATATGTATATATTAAAAAGTGTGAATATGTAAAGTAATGCCTTTCTGTATAATAATCTTCCTTAACTACCATAGAGTAAAGACAGGCAGACATTTTCACTTTTATAGATAGATAGATTGGATGTAATATAAAGTAATGATTTAAAAAGTATAAAAAAAGACTCATGCGCCACCACCGAGAATCGAAACCAAAATGTTGAACTTACAATTTATTTTGCTTCTGCCGTCAATGACTGGGCTATGAAAACATGTTTAGTGCAAGGCTAAAAATTAAAACATGAACCAATAGCTACTACGTTATGCATTTTTAATGCTGGCGTTCTACCTTCACCTGGCAAATTTCATTTTTTTAAATTTTCACACTTTTGCACCGATTTTTCCAGGCTAAAACCCAAATATAAAGTTTTGCATGGATTCAAATACCTTATATATGAAGTTTCATGTCTGTAGACCAAAAACTCTAGGAGGAGTTTGGTAGGCAAAATTTTTTAAACAAAAATATATACGCATACATAAATATATATGGAAATAATTTTGTGTTAACTATAAACTTTTTACGCAAATATTATGCAAGTATAAATCATGTAGAATATCTGCATGAATATAATTACACGTAATAGTTAACTAAAGATGATTATCCCATTAGAAAACCGAAACAACTCATAGGGAATTAATTTAAAAATAATGTTGAAAACAATATGCAAATTAGCTAGATCTTTTTCTAGTGAATGCAATTCCACAACCCATATATAACAAAATTGTATTTTCTATTTAAATAAATAAATAAAAAAAATATGAATATCACTACACACAAAAGAAACTCGAATTTATATGACTATAGATAGATAACTTCAGGTTAATATTTTTTCAGAGGTGAAACAACAAATGATTTTTAACAAGATTCATACAAGAGTGTTCAATACCAAAGAAGATCAATATATACTTTTTATTTGTTTTCCATTAGCATTTATATGTCGCTACACCTTCATGATCATGTTTCGGTCAGCTAGTTACAAGTAACTAGAGACTGCTATACAAATACAGTATCCGTTATTACTTTCTTTCGCTCCTTTTTACCCCAAACAAGGCATATTGCCACAGGGGAACGTAAGCGGCTACTATTTGTGATCGTGTCTAACAAAGGACTGTGGGGAGTTGAGTAGTGAGATGTCTTTTCACATTACATTTAAACTCTTGCAGATAGTACAATCAGGAAAGCAAGAACCAGATATGGGATTCAAAAATCTAGCTCTCCATGGGAAGAAAATATTAGAGTAAAAAGGCTTTCCGTGAACAGTGAAGGGGTGGGATTTTGCTATTTGTAAGTTTAATCGAGAGTATGTACGTCAAGGAGACACAAGTGCTATGATTCCACCAGAAGACATTTTATTAAAGTATTTGCAAAACAGACACTATTGCGGCGATGGGACAGAAATTGAAGTTTGACTGATAGTGTGGAACCTATTAGGTTTGGGACTCTTTTTTGGACTCTATTTAAAAGTGAGAGACTAGTGATAGATGCCCCAACCCAAATGTGACAACAATACTCCATGCATTGCAGAGTTGTGGCTTCACAAAGATGTAGGGTAGTTTTCTATTATGCCAATAACGCACCGTCTTTAGATTGGATTTTAAAACATATAAATAACTCTCAACTCTCGAAATGGGTGTAGATACAAAACTAACAAACACTAATAAACCCAAATAAAAAAATGTTTTCATTATTCAGAATTCCTCCAACTAGACATTTTGGTACTCATGCACTTATTGATCCGTGCTGAAATAATAACATTATTATTTAAAAAGCCATTCTTAACATGGAGAGAGGAGGGTGTTTTGAACCTAGTCTATACTTTAACCTTACAATTCAATAAAAAAAAATACATCATAAAACTTTAATTAAACTTGGAAATACGATTTAAAAAATAGCGCGGATCAGTAAGTGCACTAGCACCGACATTTTAAATATTAACAGCACTTAGTACGTCGATAAAGATTTTATACCATTGTTTTTACTAATAGATTACCGTTTATGAAGGCTTAGGAGCTACTCGAGGATAAGGGTTAACGATAACGTTAGTTGAACGATGATCGCCACCAAGAGAGGACGAGAAAATAATTAGTTGGATGAACAGAAGCTTATTAAGAGGAATTGATCATCGAAGAGAACAGCTTGACAAGTATTTGTTTATATTAGAGTTATACATCATAATCGCGCTCACACACATCGAACCACCTTAGATCTACGAAGTTAAGCATCGTTCAGCTTGGTCAGTACTAAAATGGGTGACCATTTGGGAATACCAGGTTCTGTATGTGCTCCCCATTTATCTTGCCATTGTTTCCAGTCGTCCTGGACTTCTCCTTCGTGCAATGTTAATAAAGGAGAGATGGGTTTGAGATTGCGCAACACTTGTGTTACAATTACACGTACAGCTACCCTTATAGACGTGGGTATCCACTGCCTTTCAAGACAAAAGGGGGACGATATGTGTGTGTGTGTGTATCTTAACAGATTGTATTCGTGAAAGAAAAAAAAAATTTATATTAAAAACCTTGTATTAAATGAAATATATGGGCTGTAAGTATTGCTTATTGGATATATATATATATATATATATATATATATATATATATATGTATATATATATATATGTATATATATATATCTGGTAATTAGTAAAAACTTAAAAAGAGTGCTCAATACTATTGTAGAGCAAAAATATATAATAATAAATATTTCTGCGAAGTTTGATGAAATTATCGGATCGTTAACACGATTCGGTAATTGAAACATGTGTAACTAAGCAGATAAAACGGTAATATATATATGTATATATATATATATATATATATATATAGTGCCACCAAAAAGAAAGTCCGCACTTGTCATTTTTTTTAAAGCCGCAAATTTAAAGTAAATTGAATGTAACTGTTTAAACAACCTATACATCATTTGATTCGCCTTTTATTCCTCTGTAATCTTACCTGTTCATATTATACTCTGAATTTAATTATGCTAGTGTTCACTTTAAGTTTAAAAATTAGCTTCAAATCGAGGACAACAGAAACTCCGCAACAACAAATAAGCTGAAAATCATGCTTTTAGCATCTCTAATATTCACTTTTTGCATCTTTAATCGTAATTGTTGTTGTTCCTAGGTTATACAACGTAACATTTAGTCTATATGCCTCGAGTCTCTCTTAGTTATTGTCAGGAGCTCATTAATCTCCACCTATCTGATTTATCCCGTCGAGAAACGGCTGCAGATTAAAATTTGATGAGAAAACGGTAGGAATGACTGTGCAAAAGCACCAAAATACCGGCAATGTCCGTGATGCCCCTAAATCTGGTCGTCCTAGAGTTACACCTTACAGGGAAAACTATGCTATCAAAATCCGCAGCCTCAGAAACAGATTTGATATGGCTCTCCAAATCCAACAGCAGTGTAATCTTATCAAAAAGTGTTCTCTTTCTACAATTAAAAACAGATTGAATCGAAGCTGTGTTGCAAGACGCAAGCCAATGATTTCTGTAAAGAACAGAAAGCGGCGTCTGGACTTCGTCAGATGCAATGAAGATCATGACTTTTCATATGGGTCTAAAGCAAGTTCAATAGGAAGTGAGGGTAGATAGTGCGTCCGTCGAGTGAAGGACGAGGAATTTAATCATAGGTGCAGTTTTAACGCCGCAAGCTGGTGGAGGTTTAATTTATGTGTGGGGCGTTATTAGTGCCATTGGTCCAAGGCCTATAGGTCGCTTGCAAGGTCGAATTAATTCGATCAAGTACATTAATATGTTGACTGAGCACTTTGTACCTACTTTGACCGAAATTTGGATGATAATCCCATCTTCATACCGGATAATGCTCCCATTCACACAGCTGGCAATGTCAAGAGGTTCTTAGAGAGCATGATATTCCATGTTTAGACTGGCCTGCACAATATCCAGGCCTCAATCCTATCGAAACGTATGGCATTACATCAAGCAGTGTTAAAATTTCAAATCTGGAAGAACTTTGGACAAAAATTAAAGAGAAGAGGGATATCCTTTCACTGGAGTATTACCGCAGACTAGTTCAAGAGATGCCCCTAAATTTGCAGGCTGTTAAATTGCAGTAGGGCTATGCTAATAAATGATAACTAGTTCATTGTTTTCTTGTTGTATTTGTGTTGCATTAATGTTTTAAAATTACATTTAAATAACAATTGTTTCTTTTTGCCATCTCGATTTGCCGTGGACACGAGGATACTTCAATTAAAAGTCAAATATGAACAAGTGCGGACTTTCTTTTTGGCGCCCCTCTCTATCCCCCCCCCCTCTCTCTCTCTCTCTCTATATATATATATATATATATATATATATTATTTTTAAAATATAATTATCCACTGACATGTGTTTCGTCGTCCACGACTCATCAGAGTGGCTGATTCTAGCGAGATTCGAAAGCGGCACCTCGTGATAAGAAGCCTAAACCTCTACCACGGTGCTAACCTCGCCGGACTACTAAATGTATCACTTTTACGTATATGTTTTTATTTGTTTTTGTTAGCGATACTTTCTTGAATGAATTCAAGTATTTATACGAAAGTGCATTTTTACTTTAATGCTTGTTGGGAATAATTTTCCCATTGACCAATCTGGTACCCCCTTTTTAATGGGGAGCGACATATATATTATTTTAAAAATATAATTATCCACTGACACGTGTGTCGTCGTCCACGACTCATCAGAGTGGCTGATTCTAGCGAGATTCGAAAGCGGCACCAGATTGGTCAATGGGAAAATTATTCCCAACAAGCATTAAGGTAAAAATGCACTTTCGTATAAATACTTGAATTCATTCAAGAAAGTATCGCTAACAAAAACAAATAAAAACATCTATATATATATATATACTAGTTTACAGCCCGACGTTGACCGGTCGTACAATAGGCTTAGACATGATATTTTAATTCATGTAGATTTCACATGTATTATTATAGAATCAATCCTCTATTGGTTGTTATATATATTACGAGGAATAATTTGCCTGGTGGACAAATTTGCAAAATAAATAAATAAACAAATATAAAAATAAAATAATAATAAATGAATAAATAATAATGATAATGTTGTTCATCAAATTCCGTCTGTATTTATTTACAATATCACGTCAGCTAATATTTGGGCTTGACGGCGAAAGCGATGGGAAAAAATCACTTCTGATTAAAGTTTAGTTTTAAAATATGCAAACGAATAAATGATTCGCAGCGATTTTTAAATGGTACCACTTTTTATCGTAAATTGAATTCATTAATAAGAAAAAATTAAAATATAATAGTGATGTACACCAGGGCTTGGATATTTGATCTGTAGTCGAATGCTCTACTACTAAGCTATATCTGTTTTTCGTTAGAAGAAATGATTTGCTAAGATTTTATTATCTCCCCTTGGCCGGTTTAACGCAAATATTTCCATGTAAAAATTATTCTTTTTATCTATAAGAGAGAAAAGCTATTTTGAAGATCGGATTTTTTCTTATCGGATGAATTTCTGTACCAAACATATGTAAGACCAATGCCAAACATATAAATTAGCTTTGTGTGAAATTTGAAAAGTTTCGGAACCTATGAGGAAGTAACTCTCTCTCTCTCTCTCTCTCTCTCTCTCGCACACACACAAATTGAATTTTATATTATAGTATATATATTATTGGACTTCTTGCCACTGGAATTAAGCAGTGTCAATTCTGGAGAAGTGTGGTTAGATATTGCACAACACTTGCTTTACAATTCAACGCGTGTAATCCATTATCCCTCCAGGATGATCGGATAATCGTTGTTCCAAAGGAAACACATCCTCATTAGAGTTGGATACGACCATGCTGTAATCAGTTGGAAAGTAGACTCGTGGTATTTTGTTCCACAAATGGGATGTTCTTGGTAAGAAACTTTGTTCATTAAAATTTCGTTTGGTTTTTGGTACAGGGGAAGAAAAATAAAAAGTTCTTCGATGTAGTTGTAACTAGGTGAGTTCTTACTATGAATGTTTTACAGAGAGGACCAGGAATTGAAGCTCAGTCGAGCATCCACCATGAACGTAACGATACGGCAGAGAGCGGAAAACAATATCACTTCTATGTAAAAACAACAACAAAAAAAAAACTATAGGGACGAGAAGAGA
>NC_136484.1:56138898-56203898 GCF_053919585.1 Euprymna scolopes | reverse complement strand
TAACGCTGCAGATATTGGTGCGGCTGCTAGTCGTTTTGCTCTTACTCTGTTTTCTTTCAGTTGCCTTAAGCTTTCAGATTGAAACCTCTGGAGACCTTCAAAACATCTTGATCTCCATCCTTTTCGGTCATTCACCTCATCTTCAAAACTCCTGTATGGTATGTTCACTGCAGACAAGTTACTCTACAACTTGTCCTTGTACATAAGCCAAGGACGTCCGACAATTCTTTTACCACCCTCAAGTTGACTGTACATCGCAATTTTTAGAATTCTGTCATCGGGCATCCTCAATACATGACCAGCCCATCACAATTGCGATTGAATAAGGAATGATTCAATGCCAGATATTTTGCATTTTGTGAATAATTCGGCATTTGATACCTTGTCGCGGAGGCTAAGACCACATATGGATCGTAGACAGCTTTTGTGGAAAACGTCCAGATGATTAATGTGATGTCTGCATGGGGTCCATGACTCAGATCCATAAAGAAGAATGGAAAGAACAATAGCACGGTAGACAAGGATTTTTGTGTCTAGTCGAATACCCCTTTCGTTCCACAAGCGATGGCGAAGATTTCCAAAGGCAGAAGTGGCCTTAGCAATCCTGTTGACAATTTCATCATCAAGAGAACCGCCCTGGTTCACCTTGCTACCAAGATAAGGAAAGGACTTGACATAATTGATATCATGACCGTCGACTTTCAGCTTGCGCGCAGGAAATCTATACTCTGGTGGATTTTGCTTTACGCCTTACACTTGTTTTGGAGTAGGGTGTGGCTGATGCACTACCTCAATCTTCCTTATGCTAATTGTCAGGCCAAAGGCTTTGCACGCGGCTGAAAATCGATCAAGAAGAACCTGGGCTTTTTCAAAGGATGTGGCTACGAGTGCGGCATCGTCAGCGAAGAGCAAGTCGCGAATAATTTCGGTGCGAAGAAGAGTCTTGGCCTTAAACCGTTGATGGTTAAATAAGCCACCGGATGACCGAAATTGAAACTTGACACCAGTGTCCAAATCATCAAATGCATGTTTCATCATTAGTGAAAAGAAGAACGCAAAGAGGACTGGCGCCATTACACATCCCTGTTTGGTCCCATTCGTAACATCAAATGGATCAGACATCATACCATCTGAGACAACATTGGCCTTCATCCCCTCATGAAAGGAAATGATCGCGTTCAGCATGTTTTCTGGAATACCAAGCCTTCTTAAAACTTGCCAAAGAGCATCGCGATTCACAGTGTCGAAGGCTTTCGTCAGGTCAACAAACACCATATACAATTCCTGATTTTTCTCACGGACCTTTTCTGCCACCTGACGTAAGGAAAATATCATGTCAGTGGTGCCGCGACCCGACCGAAACCCACACTGGGACTCTGGATACACCTTATCAACGAGACGATTTATGATTCGGTTTAGAATGAGCCTAGCCAGAAACTTTCCTGCAATTGAAAGCAGAGATATCCCCCGA
Source organism: Euprymna scolopes (assembly GCF_053919585.1). Taxonomy (NCBI): domain Eukaryota; kingdom Metazoa; phylum Mollusca; class Cephalopoda; order Sepiida; family Sepiolidae; genus Euprymna; species Euprymna scolopes. Next base: position 56,202,427 of record NC_136484.1, on the reverse strand, counting down.
TGGTTGTCACAGACATTCTTGACTCCCTTATTTTTGTAGACATGTTTGATGCAGGCATCTTTGTAGTCCTGTGGAACTCGGCCTGCTTTCCATATCTTTACAAAGAGAGCATGGAGCTTTTTTACCAGCACAAGCCCACCATGCTTGTACACTTCAGGCGGAATTGGATCCTTTGGTGATGGGGACTTACCAGAAGCAATTTGTTTGATTGATTCACATACCTCCTGATAAGCAGGTTCCAATGACAATTCAGCAATATCTGGATTCTGAGGAATAGAGGACACGACATCGGCCGTCAATGACAGATGAGGTGTTTAAGACAGTTTCAAAGTGCTCCTTCCAACGATTGAGAATATCTGATTTATCAGTCAGCAGTGCCTCTCGATCGGCTGTGCTTAATGGGGAAGCACCACTTTTCTGAGGACCAAATACCCCTTTCAGACCATCAGAGAAGGCTTTCGTGTTCTTGCTGTCAGCAGCTCCCTGCAGTGCAATTGCCTTATTGTACCACCATTGTTCTTTCATAGCTCGGAGAGCTCATTTTACCTCACCTTTACACTTATTGTAGGCCATGTGCTTCACTGTTGAGTTTTTGTCCTCAATCCAACATTTGTGAGATGAGTGCATTTGGTTAATCAGTGCTTTAACTTCATCGTCACTTTCGTCAAACCAATCCTGGTGTTTTCTTTTCGGTATTCCAAGGACTTCTACTGCTACAGCTTGAGTTGCGTCTCGCAATGCTTTCCAAGAAGATTCAACATCATCAGTTACATCAACACCCTCAAGGTTTTCATCAAGCTTATTGGAGAGCTCAGTTCTCTTCTCCCTGGATTTAAGAGGCCGCACATAAATGCGTTTGGGGACTGTTGATCTTGTAACTCTGTGCCTTCGCACATGCAACGACAGTTTACTTCTGAGAAGGGCGTGATCCGAAAGATAGCAAGAAGTGTGGAAAGAGCGAGTGATTTTGAAGTCACTCATGTGCTTCCGCTTTGTTATGACGAAGTCAATAAGATGCCAGTCCTTTGAACGAGGATGCATCCATGTCGTCTTCCGATGCACAGATTGTTGGAATATGGTATTGGTAATACAGAGGTCAAACTCCCTACAGATTGTAAGAAGTCGTAAACCATTTGCATTTACCTTACCTATGCCATGCTTACCAAGTACACCGGTCCACGACAGATGGTCACTATCAACACGAGCATTGAAATCGCCAGCAAGAACGAGTTTATCATGGTGTCTAACTCTGGAGAGGACATCACGAAGGGTATCGTAGAAGTCATCCTTCTCTTGATCTGAACTGGCTAACATTGGGGCGTAACAACTAACTAGCGTCACCCTAGTGTTTCCTTCTAACTCTAGGGAAAGAGTTGCCACACGATCAGATATGCCTTTGGGCAAAGACGATAAGGACTTTGCCATCTTGGACTTAATGGCAAAACCAACGCCTGATTGGCGGGGTTCATTTTCTGCCTTTCCTGACTAAAAGAAGTCATATCCACCCTTTTCCTCTCGAAGTTGAGAATTGCCAGGCAAGCGAGTTTCACATAAGACAGCAATGTCAACATCATACCTCTGTAACTCAAGAGAAACAAGGGCTGTCTTGCGCTCGGGTGCAGCATCATTATCCTGGAGGGTACGGACATTCCAACACCCTATTGAGAGATTCTTTGTTGAGGTTTTTTGTTGTATTCCATTGTTCTGACTGCGCAACTGGATAACCAGACAGCTGCAGCGGGCTGCCAAGTTAAGTGGTGAGCAAGCAATTTTTTAGGGCTCCTTTTATCGCCCCCTCCCCGCCACAGGGAAAGCAGCTATCCATAAATAGGGCTGCTTTGTCCCTGATGGAGGACTCGAACAGCACAATTCAGATATTCAGAGTAAACCAGTAACCCAACTATATATATATATATATATATATATATATATATATATATATATATATATATATATATATATATATATATATAGGTTCAAAATGGCGTAATGTAAGCAAACAATAAGATAATTGCAGCTTCTTTTCCAATTTTCGGATTTTTTAATCATGTCCAAACGCATTTTATTTCTTTTTTTATGAATTGATTATTGCTATTCCTTCTGATGAGTTAAGGGAAAAATAGATTCACTTATTGATATAACAATTAAGTGAATGATGTTGTGTCATTAAATAGATACTATCAAGAATTGTGAATGTTAACTGGATTAAAGGAATAGAGTGTAAGGTGGTCAGCACCATGAAATTTGGAATATAGACTGTTTTCAATATATGCATATTATTTATTCATTGTATATATATATATATATATATATATATATATATATATACATACATACATACATACACACACACACACACATATATATATATATATATATATATATATAGTGGTGCCAAAACGAAAGTCTGCATGTGTCATTAAAAATACAAATTTAAGCTAAATCTAATGTAACTGTTTAAAAAATCTCTTGATTCGCTTTTTATTCCTCTATAATGTTACCTGTAGATATTTGACTTTTAACTAAAATATCCTATGTTCAGATAATCTTTTTAACTTCCATTTTTTCCCCAAACATGGCACAGTGCTACTTTGGTGTAGGGGGCTACTATCGGGGACAGTAGTTGCAGGGATCCTATGTAGGGAGACGAGCAGCAAAATGTCTATTCACATTACACTTGAACTTCTGCATGTCAGTACAGTTGGGGAAGCAGGAAACCGGGAGTTCCAGATTCTAGCAGTTCTGGGGAAAAACGATTAGAGTGGAAGGCCTTTTTACATGTAGGGATCATTACTGTGTAGAGGTGGAACTTGGCTTCTTGTCGAGTTTGTCAGGGTATTTACGCCGAAGGGGTACAAGGGCTTGTAGTCCGTCGGAGCATTCACCATTAACATACTTGTGAAACAGGCAGAGGAATGCAACATTTCGTTAATGGAACAGTGGCCGAAGCTTGGATGACAGTTCAGAACCTATCAGGTTGGCGACTCTCTTTTGAACCCTGCCCCGGAGCGAGAGACTAGTAGCAGGTGCACAATCCCAACTGTGACAACAATATTCCATACATTGGCGAATGTAGAGGTACAGGATAGTTTCCAGCGTAAGTAAATTTCTAACACGGTAGAGAGAGCCCACCTTCCTTGCAGCGGCCGTGGCAATGCTCTAAATGTATTTGTTCCAACTCATGTTCCCTGTAAACGTTAGGCCAAGAAGTTTGAAAGAAGTACTTTAAGATAATGTAACTTTAGTTATAACTATTGGTGATGTAGAAGGTTTCTTGTAATTATTAAAGGAGACAAGCTTAGTCTTGGCAGCATTGAATGTGACCATCCATTTTTGTTCCCATTCCACTACAGATTGGAGGTCTTCCTCTACTTTTTCTGCCATTTTCTTAGATATGTGTTTACTTGTTTTCCCCTCGTGCCTTTTATAGAGTGTGGTGTCATCAGCAAATATACCTATCCCAGAGACAATTTAATCAGGGAGGTCATTTATAAATATTAGGAATAATAAATGTCCGAGGATCGACCCCTAAGGTACACCCGCGTTTATATCATATTGTTTAGATGTACCACCGTCGAGGACAACCTGGATTTTTCTCTTACTTAAGTATTCGTTCAGTGATACCGTATAATCTTATTTTTCCGAGAATACCGTCGTGCCATACCCTGTCAAAAGCCTTAGATATATCTAAGGCTACCGCTCTACACTCCCTTGTCTTTTCCAGTGTATAGTATATACGTTCAGAGATTACAGTTAGGATATCTGCTGTAGAATAGGCTTGCCTAAATCCATGTTGTTGGTCGGTCAGAAGATTAGCAGCTGTAAGGTGATAGACGAGAGTTCGGTCAATTATGGACTCAAATATTTTGGCGAAAAGCCCTCTATAAATAAATTTCATACTGGCATTGCCGGTAAAGCATCCAAGAAAAGAAATATCGACCGTAAATGCTCTTTCAATGATCTTTATTGGGTTGTTGCATAAGTTCCCGCGGGTTTGTTTTTTGTTGGAGACGCGCCTTCATGGGGTTAATGGACTATCTTATGACGTCACTTCCTCTGGTGACGTCATTTCAGTAACAAGTACCGGTACCCGGGAGATTGGTACACGGCCAAGGAGGTCGTGTGCTAACGCCCAACAGTTGAGGAATCGTATTGCTCAACCCGCCTTGCCTGTATGTGAATACATGTTTGTTTCTAAAAGTCATGTGTTCCTTTCATTTTTATTAACATCATAACATTAAGAAAATCAAAGAATTTTAACAGAACAAGTAAGTTCGTGTGGGACCTAAGCTTCAAGATTTTGTGTTTATCCCGTCGATTGCAGGTGGCGTGAAATTGAATTTGAACTGAAAGTGGCCGGAATCACGCTTCATCTTTTCACCCAATCCTCTACATGTTCGATGGCCCTTCTTTCAAAAAAAACCCTGAATTGGTCTTCGTCCATCTTGATTGATCTTCTGGAACGAGGAGCGTCATTTAGGTCAAATTACCGTGTTTGAATCTGGTGAACCAGTCTCGAACATTTCTCTCAGCTATAACGTTTTCTCCATATACGGCACACATGTACTTGGTAATTTCACTCGCTTTTTGACCTCGATTAAAGGCGAAAAGAGGAGGTGTCGAAAATGCATTTTTTTATCTACTTGACAATCCAATTGACGATTCTAAAAGATGAGAAGCAATTATATGAGCAAAAAACGATGACCATTATCTTGTAGAATAGAATATGTGCTTTCTAATGATATATAACACTTTATCAAATATCAAAACATGTTTTAGAACAAACATTTTTATGAAACGGCGGGAACTTATGCAACAACCTTATACATTACTTTCTATATACTACCGAAAATTAACCAATAAACATCTAACATCAATTGTGCAATGGATATTCTAAAGAAAACTAGCACTTGCAAATAATTAAATTCACCGTGTTACTTATGTCTCAGTGAAAATTATATATTATTAGTTTAAAGAACAGAAATAAGCTCCTCACTAATAAACATGAAACATTAATAAATTGCAGGCAGTATAAATCACGCCTTCTTAGCAATTTGTATACCCAACCTTAAATATAAAATATTAACATAAAATAATTTAGTTTTTACTTTTCTGTTTTCTTTGCAACTTTTATATATTTTATAAAAAATTAAATAAATTTTTTTTTGTTTACTTTAGTTTTTAAGATTTACACTCCTGCTTCATTTTGGTGATCTGTACTTTCACTGTGTCTATTGTTGTAAAAAAATGTTTTGGTAGGTAAGTATGAGGATCGAACCCGAACCGTTGAGGCAAAGTTGTAAATTAAAGTGTGAAAAAAAAAAGTGCGACGTTAACGATTGCCCCACCGCGAGATGCTAACGGAAACACGTTTGAATTTATTTAATTACTTGGATTTGGCAGGTGCCCGTTTTAATGAGTTAATGAGGTCAAGTTTGACTGCGGGATAGTGCGAGAATGCTTCCCAAGATGTTATAGGAAACATGCTAAATCTTTATGCATCAAGCTTCTTTACAGCTTCCTTGCTACTTAACTACATTAATAGTTAAGATACTCTATTTACGGGTTTAATAGCCTATGACATCCTAATTTCATTGTGTACTATACTATTCTATAAGTTCTTATGATTTAATGTTTAATCAATGATTAATTAATGTAATATATACTATTTTATTTATCTTATTTGTAAATTTTTTTAGTTTTTTTTTTTATATATTTCTTTATATATTTCTATAATGTTTTTATGTTTCTATAAATTTTAATTTTATTGATATTTAGTATGTGTTAATATATAGTGGCATATTGTTCTCTTCCTATAACTTCTTGTATATTTCATTCTTTAATATATATATATATATATATATCATTCTTTAATATATATATATATATATCATTCTTTAATATATATATATATATATATATATATATATATATATATAAATGAAATGTTCAGCATATATATCGTTTAGTGAATTAAAGACGTTATCTATGGTACATTCTCTGATGGTAAGATAAAAATCTCTTTGTCGAATTGTGTCAAAATACAATTACTTTTGCTGTCAATGTTGTACAGCCATTTTTGGTACTATCTGTGTTTTTTTTCCATTAATTCAAGTTTAACGTATTTCTTAGATTTATGTTTCTTTGCTTATTCTTCCTATATTGTTTTTTTTTGCGATAATTTATAAAACGGTTATTTATGAAATTATCTTATGTTTCATCATAGCCGACACTTAACTTTATTCCTTTATTGAATTTTAGTTTGGTTGCTATCGTTATCGCTTCTTACTTCTGTTTCGTCACTAGTCCATTTTTAAATACAATTTTCTTATCTCGTAGTTCATAAATTATTATACATATCGTTAAAACTTGATAAACTTCCAGATTTATTTCTTAACTAGTATCTTCACCGAGTTGTTTATTATTTGTATACTCAAAATATTTTGGAAGAGTTGTTTACTTTTCTGAACTATCTATTATATTAATGAAATGAAGTCGATTTTCTCCTCTCAATAAAAAAAAAAACCGAACACTTCCCACATAAACCTTTCACACTTACAACTTACATCACTTCCTAAAGTGTATCCCGTGAAATGCCTTAATCTAATACCTATTCATATACAGAATGTAGCAAACAGTTTTACTCTCTATCAATTAAGTCCTCCGACTCCACTCACCTCATCGTGTTACATTATTAACAGGTATAACTACTTTAGTGCAACCGTTATTATTTCCTTTGCAACATCCTACTATTCTAAGATACTACAACAGATTTTCCAACATAAATAAAAAGTGCTCGATTCAACTGAATTGCATTCGCCGAATAAGGAATCATCATTCTGTTTGATTTTCAACATAGAACTCTGATTAATGCTGATACCTTTATTCATTCTTCTGATTACCGAAATGAATTACAGAACACTCCAGATCACACTCAACATTGTGTCTTATAATGACTTAAACATTACATGATTTTAAAAATACCTCCATGAAAATACACACCGTAAATGTTGACTATTTCAACATTAATTTCTTCAAATTTCTTACTTATTATGAAAAGAAAAAAAAATAGGTGCTTAAAAAATCAATACAAGTCGACGACAAATCATGTTCCTTACTTAAACACATTTAATTAAACAAGGACGTCCATTACTGCACTCCCAGATGTATCAAACATTTTTCAGTTATATAAACTAGTTCTAGAAGCGTAAGCCATGTTTAGTTTCAGAACAGTTTCCGATGGTTCGTTGTTCTACACAAGTCATGGGAGGTGACTGGTTTGCAGTAGACAGTTCTCGAGTTGGAATCGACAAAGCAAAAGAATCTTCCCGTGTTGAGACGGAGAAAACATATGAAAAATTTCTACAGAAAGCTTTAATATTTATGGAGCAATTCTGGTTTCTGATTGGTTGGTAGCAGAACGTGAATTAATTCGATTCGTCAGTTCCTAGCAGCATCGTTTATAAATAGAATCTCCCGACTATGCGGGATCATACCCCATTATCCTCCTGGATGATGGGATGTGTCTCCTAGCGGCTTCGGCTTCAGAGAGACAGGGTAGAAGTACTCGTCAAGGATTCGTCACTTGACACAGCCCGAGAGGTGAGGGGCCGGGAACCGGCCCAGCACCTGTCGTACTGAGGTACGCCGCCTGGGTAATACCTAGGAGGTCCACCCTCTCAGGGGTTGCCACTGGGCTTTCCGGTGGAGTAAGTGTATAGCTTACTGCCTGAGGCGCCCCTACCGGGGATTGCCGACGGGGTTATTAAGGAAATTTTTACAATTGCAGGAGTGCCCCTCCTTTAGGGGAGCCTGCTGGTTTCCCACTTTCCGGCCTTGTGCCACATTTTGCTGCGGTGGACAGCAAATAAATCTCTACCCGATTATTCTCCTGGATAATGGGATGTGTCTCCTAGCGGCTTCGGCTGCAGGGAGATAGGGTAGAAGTACTCGTCAAGGATCTGTTCTTGACACTCAGCTCGACAGGTGAGGGGCCGGGAATTGGTCCAGCACCTGTCGGACTGAGGTACACCGCTTGAGTACTACCTAGGAGGTCCAACCTCCCAGGCCTTGTCACTGGGCTTTCTGGTTGGGCAAGTTAATTGTTTGTCGCCCGAGGCGCCCCTACCGGGGAATGCCGACGGGGGTGGCCAGGCAATTTTTGTTGAGGCGAGAGTGCCTCTTCTTTAGGGGAGCTCGCCTGTTCTCCACCTTCTGGCCTTGTGCCACATTTTGCTGTGGTGGGCAGCAAATAAATATCTACCCCATTATAATCCAAAAATATTGTAACACTAGTAAACATTTATTCTTTCGTATCCAATCCAATCCAATCCAGCGCAGCAGTAGCCGAGATTGAACTCATTACATGAGTTTGTAGTGTAATTCAAATCTTATCGGTAGCTGAATACTTGATGCTTTACCAGGGCTATCAAGGGTATTTTTTATCGTGACACCATCACTAGACAAGGTGTCTACCACGGCTTAAGAGAGTCCCATCTACCCTCGAGAGAAGGATAGACCGTGCCAGTTTCTCAACCTCATTTTTACCTCGCGTATACAGTTACAAATAATAAACCGAGACATTATTGCAATTAGTTTTATCCATACAATTACGATTGATTATGTGTTTGTTTATCTCTTGACCGAAAAAGCACATTATAAAAAAATATTTCACTTTCTTTGGTAAAATTGAATACAATTATTTTGAATCATTGTCAATTTCAAATCACACCTTTTAAAGTTTCAAGACCATAACTTAGTACTCATTAATCGGATGCTTTCCCAGGCTTTTATCTTAACATAACACAAAATCCTTCACGTTATGCGAACTAGACTTTGTATTTTCATAATGAGAAAAACAAAAGAAATACCACCTTAATATTTAATCCGTTATTACACACACTACCTTTCTTGATTTTATAGATAAAACACTATATTAATTCCCATTTTAGTTACTAAACTAATAAACGTTATTAATCTCTCTCTTGAATCTATAAATAAAACATCTAATTACATCCTATTTTAGTCGTCAAAATAGTAGTAACGATGGAATACGGTTTTGTTGTAGGGTAAAATTGAATGACATCATTTATTTTAAATTCTATAATAAATTACGTTTTTTTTATATATATATATGAACCTGGTTCACCACTCTACAGTCTAAAACAACTGTTTGTTTTTTTTTGTGTTTTTTTTCTATTCTTTAGATTGTTTGGACTATTGTTTACTGAAATCAATTATCATACATCATCTAAAATATATACAAACATATATATAAAAAGAATGACTTCGTGCTATTTTCACCGTTCACCAATAACATCCAGTGTGAATGCACTTGAAGACGGTCGGAGGTTACATCGGCCGAAACGTTGTGGGAGAAACAACTAAAATGAGAACAATTGCGCAAACAATCAAAACAATACAAAAAAAAAAAATAAATAATCAAGCCTCATCTAAAAATATACAAACATCATTTGTTTGTTATTCTTTCCGTTTCCCGGGCCGTTCATACGTAAAACAGCTAAATGTTATTGTTTTTTAAGGGGAGAGCGGAAGGTATATTTTTAAACTTCGCGTCTCCTCTCCTCCCTTTTCTTTAAAATAATAAACGACTGATTTCATTTGTTTTTACATTTCCATAAAAATTAAATAACTTTACTAAATTTAGCTAATTAATTTTTAAGGCGAAAATTAATTTTTAAGGCGTAAATAAAAATATTAAAGGTGTTTTTCTTTTACATGGAGGTCACCACTTACCAAGGCCCAGAAGCCACTTGAGGATAAGGGTTATTGTGTGTACAGTAATCAATGGGATTATATTGTAGTAATAGTTAGTAATGGAGATTTGATAAAGTGTCATTACTTAAGGGGGCGGTTCATCAGGAATTTGTTTGTGTTGGACTTGAAGACATCCAAATTGAAGTCGGGAGAGAAACAGGCAAGCGATAGAAAGTTCCACAGGTGTGCAGTTCTAAGAAAGAAGCCCTGTTCATGGAATCCACGTCTTGATCTAGACACGGATAAAAAGTGGGGAAAATTATTGACATTGGTTTCAGGTAGTGGGGTGTTTTTTGTGAAAGATTGGCGAGGTGGGGACCAGAGAGTAGAGCTCAGACGTGCACGGACATGCATGGAAATAACGATAAAACAGAGACAGGCTCGCAATGTATCTTCTGTGGGAGAGAGGTTGCAGGGAAGAGAAAAGGGCATCCCCACCAAGCCACGAAGTCTATTTTGCACTCTGTCAAGGCAGGATAGACTGTTTTTAGCAGCTCCTGCCCAGATGTGGCAGCAGTACTCCATCCTTGGAAGTACTTGGCTTTTATATAGATAGAGAATCGCATTATTAGTGAGATATCTTCTGGAGCGGTAGAAGGATCCCACCATTTTCCCAGCGACCTTGGCCACAGACTTGATGTATGTGTTCCATTTCAGATCAGGAGTAAAGGTCAAACCCAGAAGCTTATCAAAACATGGGGCCTGCCCTAGATGAGAGCCATCCATTTCAATTGATGCCAGATGTGGATCAGAGCGTTGGTGATGTAATGATAGGAGCTTGGTCTTAGATGCATTAAAAGTAACCAGCCACCTCTTTCACCACTGTACCATGTGCTCAAGATCTGAGGAGAGAGAATCAGAGAGAACTTTGTCATTTACGGCCTTTGATGTGTTGCCATAGATAATCGTGTCATCCGCATAGATGTCAACGAATGATTTAACTATGTGTTTTAGGAGATCATTGATGTAGATCAAGAAGAGAGTTGGGCCCAGTATGAGGGACTCCAGCATTAATATTGTGGGACTCTGAATTCTGCCCGTCGACCACTACTTTTATGAGCCTATCAGAGAGAAATGATTTAATGATTGAGAAAACATTTCCAGTTATAACGTAGCTGGAAATCTTGTGAAGTAGGCCTTTATGCCATACCTTATCGAAGGCCTTTGATATGTCAAGAGCAATTGCCCTAGAAAGGAAGCCTTTGTCGAGATGAGATATAACCGTTAGGACGTCTGCTGTAGATCTAGCAGAACGGAAACCATATTGCGTGTCACTAAGAAGGTTATTTCTGCTGAGGTGGTTGACTACTTCTCTATTCAATATGGATTCCAGCAACTTACTCATGACACACAGGAAACTTATTGGTCTGTACTGAGAGTGAGATTACTTATCACCTGAATTCTTAAATACAGGACATACTGATGAGGTTTTCCAGGGTGTTGGAAAGCACTTCTCCTTAAGGCAACGCTTAAACAGTTTGGTAAGTATGGGGGCAAGTTCTGGTTGTAGCTTTTTTAACACTATAATTGGAATACCGTCACGACCAGTTGCTTTACTGGAATCAAGGTTCTTGATTAGCTTGGCGACCTCACGCACAGATATTTGTATGTTACCTAGCGTGTTGTGAGGAAATACGGGGAGTTGATGGCCTTCGTCGCATAGGGTAGAATTAGCTGCAAAGTTCTTGACAAATAGTTTGGCCTTGTCGGATACTGACGAGATGACCTCTGGTCCATTGATAATGGTTGGGATAGAACGTACGCTTCTGTTCAGGATCCTATTTGCTATTTGCCAGAACTGGTGTGAACCAAGCCGTTGATCAGCTACTTTGGATTTAATGGATTGAGCATATAGTTTTCTTGCATTTTTTATTACTCTTTTACAGTGGTTGCTGGCGGTCCTGAAAGCAGGTTTAGTCTATGTGCATTTATTACGTTGCTAGCTATGGAAAAAGTGCACGATGGCAGCAGCACAATCAAGGGAGAACCATGGCTGGCTGTTAGGTTTTTATTGGAATTTTTTAAATGGCATGAATTGGTCTATGCCTACAAGTAACCATTCGATCAGGTCTGATACTATAGAGAACACATCCCTTTTAAACATGGAATGCAGAGGTAGATCAGATATGAATGTACGGAAGCTATCCCAGTCAGCCATAGAGTATCGGTATACAGTACGGTGGAGAGGTACGTCTGTAAACTTATTATATTTTATTTTTATCTTAACTGATACAACGGAGTCGTCGGAGAATCCCAGAGGAGATAAAACGGAACATGAACATAGCTTAGGGGAAGTGGAGAGAAAACGGTCTAGAAGGCTTGCGTACTGACCGGTAGTATCGGGCACACGAGTCGGCTCGCGAACAATCTGAGTGAGGTCATAGGCAATTGCAAAATCATGACAGAACCTCCCCTCATCATCAGTCTTATTTGAATGGGTCAGCCATTCCACATTATGGACATTGAAGTCACCGCAAATGTGAATGCTAGCCGAGGGATGAGCAGACAGGATGTGGTCAATTTTCTCCGATATACTCTTAAAGATAGTAACTTCGCTTTTGTGGGGGCGATAGAGGGCAAATATAAATGCGGTGGTGTAAGCAAGTGCAACCCGGAAGCACATATAAGGTAAATTAGGGTCTTCTCTGGAGATATCCCTGCCACACGGGAAGCCATCTTTAATGTAGGCACATATTCCATGCCTATGGCGATCTTGGGGGCCAGATTTAGCTGTTAAGTTAGAGTATCCTTTAATTATGAACTCATCTAGGGAGGTGGTCGGCCCTATTCCAGTTTCGCTTAGAAAGAATATGTCCGGTTTCCTTTTTCAACCTCTGGAAGTTTGGAACGTAGATCCCTGACGTTGGAGAAGGAGACATGGTAGTAAGGGTCTACGTTGGAGGATGGGGTCCTAGGTTTATTCTTGTTTTTTTTTTTTTAGTTTTTGAGATATTTCATGTTGAGGATTTTGGGGTTTGTGGAACAGGTCAATATACTTGGTTAAAGGGAAAGTAAGAGAGAAAAGACTGGATTTTTTTTTGTAGCACATGATAAGGTAAAGCTGTAACAATTACCCACTAGTATTGCATCGAGAGGCCCCACCAGAGACTACTGCATGGTCCAGAATCCATTCACCAAATGTCAATACAGCAGCCCCAGTACTTTGCACCTGCTGATAGGACAGCTTCCTTAGTGGTTAATCCAAGGTTCGGGTCCCTGACTATCAGGCGGTTAACGTCAGCCCAGATGAAAACGTTTACCTCCAACACCCTTATTAGGGAGAAGGCCGCAAGGATAGCAATAGAGACAGAAAATTTCCGACATCTCAGACTACTGTTCACGAAGTACTACCGACCTGGGAAGCAGCTTTTTCTTCACCCTTTGTCAGAAACATCACTCGTTGGAAATGAGGATCGAGGGACAAAAAAGGAGGAGAGTTACGAGGAGAGTTACTGGAGCTGCCGATAACACATCCACTGCATCATCTACTTTCCATGTGTATTATTACAAAGTAACTCGCTTAACACCCTCCACCACTAAATGGGAATACTTTTTTAAGCGATCACGTGGTTTTTTACAACCTTTCCAGTCAAATTTCTCATACAAATTTATAAATATAACAGTTAACTAAGCCACATTCTCAACCCTTAACATTGTGGTGTCTGCGTTCATGACGGATTGTTCATGTTAGACATAGATCTTCTTGAATTAATCTACTTTCTCGGACAACACCGGGACACAAGCGGCTAGTTTATTATAAATACTAGTTCGTTTTTCGAATTCTGCTAATTCATTAATTTTTTATGGCTATTTCGTGATTTTAATTTCGTATTTATTGCTTGTGTTTATGTTGTTAAAATCGTTATTGCGAGACACGAAGTAGAAAACGTTCCATCATAATTTTTCAATAACATCTTCTATTAAAAAAAAAGCCATAATAATTATGCATATCTGTTCATGAGTAGTTCATATTTCTCTATTCGATTATCGCTTATTGCCAGTTGTTAAGTAAAAATATTAAATACTAGCGTGGGGGGGGGGGCAGGCCTTTCCGGGTCGTAAACTACGCTTAAATATTATATTTTAATTCACGCAAATTTCGTATTTATTATTACAGAGCCAATTCTCTATTGAATATTATATTGTGCCTAATATATAGTAGTGATTTCAAAGGTTGAAAAAAGTACTTGTGTACCATTAGCTAGAATCGAAACAAGAACATTTAGCGCTCCAGCTGCGTCTCCTACCGATGTAGATATCGAGAGAGATATTAAACGACTCGAAGAAATGAATTGAATTCTGTCATACGCACAAAGAAGTAAAAACATGTCGGCAAGTTGAAATAAACATTTTACATTTCAACTTGCCGATATATGTATGTGTGTGTTATTCATCCATCCAAACAAATATTTTACTCGTTATAAGCCATTCTTGGTGTATGATTACTATTTCCTGTTAATTTCAATGTTATATGGCAATTAGATAAGAATTTATCGAGTAAATATTTACACACAGACATATACACCTATACCTACTGTTATATATATATATATATATATATATATATATATATATATATATATATATATATATGTGTGTGTGTGTGTGTGTGCGTGTGTATGTGTGGTTATGTATGTGCGTAATACAGTTCTGCATCGTCTGCTGATCGTTTTTCGTTAATCTAACAGTTACAATATTGCTCCTTCTTATAGATGTATCTTAAAAACAATTTGCCATAATAGTAAGAGTGTTCGCTAATGGGCGCCAGGGTTCAAATCTCGGTCGAGTTATACCAAAGAATTAAAGAATAGTACATGATGCCCCCCTTAGGCATTATAAGAGAAAGATCAAGGGCAAGTAGAGTAATTCTAGAAATGGAGTGATGTCATCCTGTACACCTTAGTATAACAATTAATAAAAAGGGAGCATTCGGGTCGCCCTCGATTATCGTTAGCCATTTATTTTTTGGTTTAAATATATTCTTAATTCATATTTTCTCTAATACATTCTGTTGCGATAATGCAAATATTATCGAAAGAGGTGGAGAGTACGGGAAAATTTGGGGAGACTTGTTGTCACTCAGCTTCCACGGAACACCACAGGCCATATTCAATGAGATCTGTGATGACCTGTGTTAAAGCTCCTTGTGAGCCAATAATAATTCCCACTTCTCTGTCTATCCATCTATCTATCTAGGTATATATATATATATATATATATATATATATATATATATATATATATATATATATATATATATATATATATATATATAAATTATTATTATTATTAATGTAAGCATTTATACCCCTATGTTGTGTCGTTATTTTTGTGTGTGGGATTTTTTAAAAAGATGAGAAATCGTCTTCGCGGTGGAGTACGTCTGCCAAATGACTTCGTTTGGGACGAGGAGGATTAAAACGAGGAATAGTGGGAGTAGTAAGCTCGCCTAGAAGACAGGAAGTTTGTTGACATTGATGGAAAAGATGTGGATGTTGGTGTGTAAGAAGAATTATACGGGTCATGAGGATTTTAGGTGACGTCCTTGACAATGCGCCCCTCCTCCTATACCCGACAGAGCTGCGATATGTGCATCTATTCCTTTCCTTTCTTTTCTCCTATCTCTCTTTTGCCCCCCCCCACTTTCTCACGTAAATACAATAGTGAACGAAAGAGTAAAGACCAATGAGTAACACTAGTGTCTTAGATCTAAAAATATAATCGAATTAAAAAAAATGAAGACAAAATGATTTCATGTGACTTAGGTTTTTTATAAATTAAAATCGTCTGATACAAGAAAATGTGTTATAGTCACAAACGTTAGTATTTTGTACGGATTAATCACGTTAACACACCGATTCTCGTTAAATCATCGAAGTTAAGCAACATTGAGCTTGGTCAGCACTGAAATGGGTGACCTTTTTGGAATATCAGTTGCTATATGTGCTCTCTGCTTATTTCAGCATTGTTTCCAGTCGACTGGTACTTCTCGTCACTGGAATCAAGCAGTGCCGACTCAGAAGAAGAGTGGCTAGGGATTGCGCAATCTTTACTTCACAGTTACACGCTCAGTTGCCCTTACATAGGGTATCCATTGTCTCTCTTCTTTTTTTTTTTTTTAAATTAGCTCTGCATAACTACTATGGCGGGCATACTGAGAAGCAAATATAACTGTCATGCGATATTTTCGAGCCATTTCAATACCTGTCTAGTATCTATTCTCAGCAATCAATCCGTCAATCTTGGAACACCAGACCATTTTATCTCGAGATAAGGTATGGTTTGACTCGGTCTTAGGAAGTGCACACACCTAAGCATTACCTCTTATTTTGAGTGCGTAGTTTATTGAGACACCTTCACCGTGAAATGCCGACAGGTCTGTTCGTGGCTATTTTGAGCCCAATAAGAGCCCCCCCCCTCGGGGAAGCTGATTTTCCACATAGTGGGGAGCAATAAATCGTACGGCAAAGAATTTTCTGCTCTTTAAAAAAAAAAAAAAAAATTTAACTCCAAACAAGGGGTTATGTCACTTGGAAGTGAGGGGATACTAATTCGGGGCACTATGTGGAGAGCTGATCCGCGAGGAGTCTGTTCGTGTTATATTTAACGAACTAGATTTGTCAAAAACATTGCTCATGGACCGTGAGGACTAACAGATAAAATAAAGAAAGCGAAAGTTACGAAACTACCGAAAGTAAATCTTAGGCCAAGCTTCAACCTTTAGCTCCAAATCATTATAGAATTAACATTTGTATCTCTCTGAATTTGGGCCATACGTATATTCTTTCAAAAACTTTGTGGAATTAGTATTGATTTAAATGAAATGGTCTTGACATTGTTTTTTATTTTATTTTATAAGAGACATCACTTATCAAGGCCCAAAGGCCACTTGAGGATCAGGGTTAATGAATAGAAGGTAGTAATATAGTAATTGTTAATAGTGTCAATTGGGTAGAATTATTAAAATGCATTTAAAGGAACGGCTCAACAATAATTTGTTTACATTAGACTTGAAGGTTATCATATTACAGTCGGCCTGGAAGCAGGCCGGCGAAACAGTGTTCCACGAGCGGGCAGTTCTAGGAAAGAAGCACAGATAGTGTGTGTGTGTGTGTGGGGGGGATTGTTGATAGTAGTTGTAGCTTGTTTTTTTTTGTGAAAATTTGGCAAGGTGGGGAGCATAGATTGGAGCTCAGACGAATACTTGCCATGAAAATTACAATAGAGCAGAGACAGGCTCGATGCTGCCTATAAAGCAATGTAATTCAATATATTGGCGAAAGATTAGCAAGAAGGGAGGGGTTATACACAGTGTTAATCATGCAAATATCTATGACCACGATGTTTCGATGTCTGCAAGCTGATCACAGCGTCTTGCAGCTTGTTCCACGACCCAGCAAGCTAAATAAAAGAATAAACCCTAGGCAAGGTTCAGAGTTTGTGCCTCGCATAAGGATTAAAGAGCATATCTAATGAATACTTCATCAATGAGGTAGCTTCTCGAAATGTACGTCAAGAGAGAGACACTATAGTCACCGCAGAAGAAATGGAAAGAAAAGTACATAAAGAAGGCGATTGTAATTTAAGGCGATTGTCTTTAAGTCCACAATCTACAATCTGATTGTCTTTAAGTCCAATGTAAGCAAGTTCTTGATGAACCGTCCTCCTATGTAATCCAACTTTCAAAAATTCCACTACCTATGTTAAAAACGCTATAATCACATTGACTAATGTATACCCATTAACCCTTATCCTCGAGGGGCCTACGGTCTTGATAGTTAGTGATTACTGTGAAAAAAAAACCCCTTGTGATTCGTACAAAACAAGTATTTTAGCGTTAATTTTCCCTTACATAGATTGGTTACCTCTTTACGGTTTGAGAGTCGAATCCACCCTCGTAGTTTACATATTCAGAGAGAGAGAGAGAGAGATAGAGAGAGAGAGAAAGAGAGAGAGAGAGAGAGAGAGAGAGAGAGAGACGACTTCATACCTTAGCTACAAATTATTTAGAGCAAGTTCCACTTTAAGACTTATAGCACGTGATATTCCTAAATTGTCACCCATCTAACCAGACTCGAAGATGCTTAACTTCAATGCTTCGACGTACGTGAAATAGACATAATACCTAGCCTCTGTACTCGCTTATAATAACCCAGCAATTATTTTTCTTTAACTAAACATCTCGAACGTAGTCTGTCACCGTAAATTACCAATCGTTCAGACGTTGGTGGGTCGTACGTAATCTGCGCCTTTTCACGACTCGGCAACGTGGGTGGCAGCGGAAATGATATCTTAACTTTATTGGCAGCGTTCGTTTCGCCCATTTTATAACCTCGTACATGAAATCATTAAAAATGTCATTGGATTTGATACACGCAATCTATCTGTTTTTTTTTAAATTTTTTTTTTTTGCGAGTGCAATTCAAAACAATCTGACATTTTTATAGGAAATTAATTGGACGGCTTATTATCATTTTGTAATTCTTTAGAGATGAGGATGGATAATGTAAATTATTGGATTATTCGCACTGCTCTTCTCAGTTTTGAAGGTAACACCCCATCTTCTTCAGGTGCGTCTAAATATCAAACTCGGAACTCTGTACGGAGTTTTGAACGAAACCCTTCAATTAATCCAGCAAATTTTATTTTATTTTCTTGCTAGTATCGCCGATAGTGAGGATTGAACCTCCGACACCTAGTAGACTATTACTTAGAAGTGATTATTATTTAAGATCTTTATCTGTTGCACCACGTGGCCACATAAAGATTCCAGAGTTCGAAAAAACGCAACTGAAGAAGGTGAAAACTTACATCGGTCGAAATATTGCGAGAATGTTTTCCAAGATGAGAACTATTAAAAATAATGTTGTTCTATCATTGTTGCTAAGCGACGACATGGGAAAATTGGCTTTACCGATGATAGATGAATTAAAATAACGGTTTCTATTATCGATTATCGGTAATTATCGGGGGTATTCTGAGACAAAACTTAACTAATATTACTCCCAGACTTATACACGAAAGTTCTGTAAATTCTAAAAGAAAATTTGTTCAGCCGTTTCGGAGACTATAAGGAACCAACTCACACACAGAGACAAAGTTACATTTATATAATTGTATTTTTTTATTGATTTTTAAACGATAAATACGGTTAAGTATCGTCTTCGCATTGAAGCTTATTTATTTAGAACATCGCCCATATTTTATTTGGACGTAAATAAGTAATATTTATTTATTTATTTATATATTTTTTATTAATTATTTTTAAAACGGTAATCTACGGACATGAATTTTTCGAGGTTTCTACCTCTCGTCAGCATACATATTGTCCGGTGTTCGATTCTTAGAGAGACAGAGTCGAGCTACGCTGATGAGAGGTAGCAACCCTGAAACATGCATATCCGTAGATCACTGTTTTTAAAATCTATATATCTATCTATCTATCTATCTAAAAAAAAATTAACGTGTGTGTGTATGTGTGTGTGTCTGTGTACATTTCCCTACGCAATAACTCTGTTAATTTTCAGTCTACAGACTCGAAATTTGATATACAGGGTACTGAGATTTGGGAAAATCGATGTAATCGGGTTTCGGCCAGAAATTTGGCTATTAAGACGCCAAAGTTCAACGATTTGACCTTTGATAACTCTACCAAACTCCTCCAACAATTTTGGGTCTAAACACTTAAAATTTTAGATATATGTTCTTTGGAGATGGATCTAACTTAATAACTTGATTTGAGCCCAAAACAATACATTTTAAGGGGTCATAATAGGGGTCAAAGTTAAAAAAAAGTGACCGTTTCTTTTTGTTTTTTTTTGGTCAGCATAGACCTCCAAACACTCGAGCAACGCCGGGCACCCATGCTAGTATATATATAAAAGTGAACGTGTCTGTGTGTCTGTCTGTCTGTCTGTCTGTCTGTCTGTGTGTACATTTTACTTCGAAATAACTCTGGTAATTTAAAGTCTACAGACTCGAAATTTGATATACAGGGTACTGAGATTTGGGAAAATCTATTTGATTGGTTTCGGCCAGAAATTTGGCTGTTAAGGGGTAAAAGTTCAACGATTTGACCTTTGAGAACTCTACGAAACATATCCGCCAATGTTGGGTTTAAACACTTGAAATCTTATATATAGGTTCCTTGGACATGGATCTAACTTAATAACTTTATTTGAACCCAAAACAATACATTTTAAGGTGTCATAATAGGGGTAAAATTTTAAAAAAATTGACCGTTTTTTTTTTGGTCAGCATACACCTCAAAACACCCGGGCAACGCCGGGCAATACATGCTAGTATATCTATAAAAGTGAACGTGTCTGTGTGTCCGTTTGTCTGTGTGTCTGTGTGTCTGTGTACATTTCCCTACGCAATAACCATGTCAATTTAAAGTCTACAGACTCGAAATTTCATATACAGGGTACTGAGATTTGGGAAAATCTTTGTAATCCGTTTTCGGCCAGAAATTTGGTTGTTAAGGGGTTCACCAAACTCCTCCGACAATTTTGTGTCTAAACACTTGAAATTTTAGATATAGGTCTCTTAGACATGGATCTAACGTAATAACTTGATTTGAGCCCCAAACAACAAATGTTAAGGGGTCATAATAGGGGTCAAAGTTAAAAAAATTGAGTACCTTTTTTTTTTTTTGCTCAACATACACCTCCAAACACCCGGAGAACGCCGGGCTTAAATGCTAGTATATATATATAAAAGTGAACGTGTGTGTGTGTACATTTCCCTACACAATAACTCTGTCAATTTTAAGCCTACAAACTCGAAATTTGATATACAGGGTACTGAGATTTGGAAAATTCTTTGTGATCTGTTTTCCGCCAGAAATTTTGCAGTTAAGGGGTCAAAGTTCCACGATTTGACATTTGAGAACTCTACCAAACTCATCCGCCAATTTTGTGCCTTAATACTTGAAATTTTAGATATAGGTTCCTTGGAGATGGATCTAACTTAATAACTTGATTTGAGCCCCAAACAATAATTATTAAGGGGTCATAATACGGGGTCAAAGTAAAAATAAATTGACTGCTTTTTTTTCTCAACATACACCCCCAAACACCGTGCAACGCCGGGTTGAAATGCTAGTACGTATATATTTTTGTTTAACAAATTTTGCCTACCAAACTCCTCCTAGAGTTTTTGGTCTACAGACATGAAACTTCATATATAAGGTATTTGCATCCATGAAAAACTTTATATTTGGGTTTTAGCCTGGAAAAATCGGTGCAAAAGTGTGAAAATTAAAAAAAATGAAATTTGCCAGGTGAACGTCGAATGTCGGCATTACGAATGCATAACCTAGGAGCTGTTGGTTCATGCTTAAATTTTTAATCTTGCAGTAAACATGTTTTTATAGCCCAGTCATTATTGGCAGACGAAAAATAATCGTAAGCTGAACGTTTTGGGTTCGATTCTCGGTGGTGGCGCATGAGTCTTTTTTTTTTTTAAATACTTTTTAAATTATTACTATATGTTGCATCCAATCTATCTATCTATCTATCAATCTATCTATCTATATAATTATAAAACTCAAATGACCTTGTAACGAGTGATGTAACCCACTTTCCGGTTTACGACATCCGGTTGCGCATGTGCGCATAAACATTAACCCATAACAACGTAAACAAATGAACACAAATCGCTTCTTTTGCAGATTTTGACCTGCGCACCGAAATATTAACGGTATTATTTCGAAAGTATTATTTAACATGGGAAGGTTTTGCAACTATTCTTTATTACAACTATATTGTCTCTATTTTCTTACAACTAAACAACTTTACCCCGTTGACAAACATAAGAACTATTGTACTACTACTACTACTACTACTACTACTACTACTACTACTACTACTACTACTACTCTCTATCTCTCCCTTTTTCCCCCTTCCTTCGATTTTTTAAATTTTTTGTTTACATTTCTAGATATAAAATATTTGTGTGAGAACGGTGAATTTTTTGACACATTTACTAATCTGTTTCAATATTAGTTTTATTTTATTTTATTTATTTAGGTTTTATTTTTTTGCTTCAGGTTTTATTAATTATTTTTTTTAGATTTTAAGTTTCTATAACTTGGTTGAAGGATTCCCATATGGGGTTTTAATCTTATATTTCGCATCGGTAGGTTCATGTGCGTTTTTGCAGCTAAATGATTTTCATCGGCGTTCGATTCGTAGGAAAATCATGTTTAATTTTCGATTTTTGAGAGATTATTCGAAAAAATAGGTAACTTTACACGAATAGGGAGGATTTTTTTTCATGTTTGAATTATCCGTCCGTGATTTTTCGTTTTAATATACTTTCATAGAAATGTTCCTGTTATGTAAAAAAAACTATTTTCTTTACGTCACAAGTATCACCCTCATACATGAATTCCATAGCTAATATAACATACTGACCCAACGGGTCACAGCGAGTCTAGTATATCTATAAAAGTGAAAATGTTTGCCTGTCTTTTCTCTATGGTAGTTAAGGAAGACATTACTTTACATATTACATTACAGAAAGGCATTACTTTACATATTCACACTTTTTAATATATACATATGCAGATAACCGTATGAACAGTACATAGGGCCCGAACAAAGCCGGGCAGAACTGCTAGTCTGTATATCTAGGGTCAAAGTTAAAAAGAATATTTGACCTCTGCGGTCTCTACCAAATTATTCAGACAATTTTCTGGTCTAAACATTTGAAATTTTACATAAAGGGTATTCAGAGATATGGTAAGCTTTTTAATCGGTTTGGGTCGAAAATGTTTAGTTACCAATATATAAATGTATGTATGTATGTATTTATGTTGGCATGTCTGCCTAAAACTTTTGACAGTGGCGATGAATTTTTACAAGATCAGTATCGTTTTGAAGTTCGACCTTTCAGACGACAAATATCGAAAAATTGGCTAAAAACATTAATATCTTCACCTTCAACTAGGCACTTTTCTACAAGGAGTTCGCTTTCTTCGCCGATATTTTTGAAAGTCATCCTCTCATTTCGACTATCTAGCCTTAATTAAAACCTACGTCACTTCCAGTTTGCCTGGTTGTCGTAACAGCAAAGACGTCAGGTTGTTTCCTCGTTCTATTCCTCGTTCGCCGTACGGGTTCGAGCCTGCCTTCCTACTACCACTTTTCTTTTTGCTCAAAACACACATCCAAACACCCGGGCAACACCGGGCTGAAATGTTAGTAATATATATATATATATATATATATATATATATATATATATATATATATATATATATATATATATATCCTTAACGGAGGTAGATAAAAGAAGAAAGCACTCTCTAATCCACTGAACTCATTTGTGCATTCTCTTGATTACTTTCGTCGAGGCTAACTTTCATTTGAAAATAACGTTCCCTTTTCTTCTCGCGTGACGTCACAGTCACACGTGTACTAGTTAAAATTTCGGGGTCTGCTGTGACTTTTTTGTTATGGCACATCTGAAAATTACAAAAAAAAGGCAGACCGGAAAATAATGTCTAGTTCGAATTAACGCACCTATGACACACTATAGGAAAGGTGAGGGGCAGGGGCTGGTACAATTTGCTGATTGTTAAGAGTGAATGCGGTTGGCAATGGTAGGGGGTAGTGGTTTTTTGGAATGCTTTTTGTTTCTTTTCAATCTCACGGAAGTATTTTGACATCTCTTCTAGGCTTGGGAAGTGATGACGACGACGCCGTTTTCCTAACACAATCTCATTTTTCTTGGACCAGGTTTTCTGCATTCCCCACGTAATTAAGTGATATTTGTTCTATAAACAAAAGAAAACGAAACAAAACATTTTGTTACATAAAATGAGAAAAAATAAATAAAAGTAAAACTTTAATTAAGTGCTCATTTGATGTCACGTTTGTTTGTGTTAAAATGACGAAATCCCTATTTACTTTATGCCCTCAAAGAAAGATGTTAACATCCTTTCTTTTAGAAAAGCTTATGTATCCGTACGTAAAAAAAAAAACAATACAAATTTATTTGCATCATTTGGACTATTGTTGTCATATGGAGTGTCTGATACTACCAGATTAGGCTGTCTGAAGATACTGGGTTTCTGACAAAAAAAAAAAAAAAAGAAGAAGAAAAAAATGCACCAAACATTTGTTACATAGGGGTTTCATTGAGAGTTTTATTAAAAGATGAGTCTTAGAGAGATATGTTGGAAGAGACTTAGATAAATGTTCTTTCTTAGATCTTGCTGATGGAAGAAGGAGAAAGCTCTTAGAGTGAAGGGATATAGTGTTCAGACAGTTCGGACATTATGATGTTGAGACGTGTATGTAAATACATATAACACAAATATATAATACAATTGGACTTTACCTTTGTATAAGAAACATAAGACACAAGACGAGCTTTACAAAAAACACTTGATGGTTTATTCTTCACGACCGGCCGTTCCATCACCAAGAATTCAAAGTCTCACATTTTTTCTTGAAGTGGCGTCTCGCTCCCAGACGACTGACTGGACGACTGACTCCCTCTGAGTTTTCTCACTGACTGTTTTCTAACTAAAGTTTTTCTATATTCTTGAACTTTCTATTTTCCGTGACGTCATACACATGTTAAAACATGTGCATTCTTTCACGTTTCCTGGACATACGTGTCCAAACTTTTCCTATTTCTACAAAAGGAATTTTAACCTATATTCAATATGTTAAAACATTATCTTATAAGCTGCATTCTTTCAATTTAAAATTTCATAATAAACTTGACAGCTCACATTCTTTTCTTGAAATATTTATCTATTTCTAAACAAATGTTTTGTTTTACGTTTTTAAATTCTCACACGTAATCTATTTCTAAACCAAGATTACGAGGTTCGAATTTGTCTATTGCCATCTCATTTCCATTTTAAACTAAATTCTCCATTTTTATACTTACATGAAAAGGGGACATCATGTAACACATTGATGTTATTATTTTTCTTTTCTGTTTGCAAAACTTTATAATGTTCTAGATTATCATTAGATAACCCGAAAAAGGTTGATATACCGAAAAACAACCAAACCAAACACCGTGAATAAATATTTGAAGATATAAAAAAATGTGAAGCATAAAAGCTTTTTCCCAAATTATTGAATTCGGCATTAAATAACCCCAAAATGTTTGATCTGTCGTTAAACAGAAACAACTACCGAACAACAATTATCTTGAGTGTTATTCGCTCAATGACAGACAAAAAAAAAAACAATGAAAAGCAAACGATTCAAAGAAGTAACGCATATGCTTGATGACAATCAACTACTAAGCAGACCTAACAGAATTTAATACAATATGGGAATAATTAATCATAAATAATTGATTAGGTCACCATTAACACACACACCACGCTTTTATTATACCATCCCTATTTAAGTTAAAACATACTTATCAAAGTATTCTTATGTACATCTATATCTAAAACACTTGTAAACGTTTTTTTTTTAAATTTTTTAATTTTTTATTTCCATACTTTGTGGACCAGGTGCAAACGCAGACACCACAATTTTAATGAACCACCGTTTGCCAGATTACACATACCCATTCCTATGTCTCGATACATATTCTATCATTATATGTAATCAGTTTTTTTTTAAAATAGTCAACCATATAGGAACCTATTCGTGACCAGGTATTTATTTGCTCCCCCACCGAGCAAATTAGGCACAAGGCCGATTTTTAAAGTGAGGAGTGAAGGGGAAATGGGGACCAACTCCCCGGGGACTAGGGGAGCTGGATAGTGACAATTGGTATGAAGGGTTGCCCCTACATTGACCAAGTCTTATCTGTGGGGTCACCCCCACATAGGGTTTTTGCTTGCAGTATCTGCCGAAACAGATACTACACTTTGATCTTGGCCTGAAGACCATGTCACATTTGTGACCAGACACGGTATTTATTTGCTCCTCCACCGAGCAAATTAGGCACAAGGCCGATTTTTAATGTGAGGAGTGAAAGGGGAAATAGGGACCACCTCCCCGGGGAGTAGGGGAGCTGGATAGTGACAATTGGTATGAAGGATTGCACCTACATTGACCAAGGTCTTATCTGTAGGGTCTTTGCTTGCAGTATACTACACTTTGATCTTGGTCCGAAGGCCATAGTATTTATTTGCTTCCCCATCGAGCAAATTAGGCACAAGGCCGATTTTTAATGTGAGGAGTGAATGAGAAATGGGGACCACCTCCCCGGGGAGTAGGGGAGCTGGATAGTGACAATTGGTATGAAGGCTTTCCTCTACATTGACAAAGGTCTTATCTGTGGGGTCGCCCCCACATAGGGTCTTTGCTTGCAGTATTTGCCGGAACACATACTACACTTTGAGCTTTATATTTAATTTATTTCGTGAAAATGAAAATTACAATCCAAATAATTCAATGTAAAATTAAAATAAATTAAAAGCAAAATTCAAATTTACAAAACAAATTTAGGCACAAGGCCATTTAAGATCTGGGTGGGGGAGTGTTGCAGTGTCTTTGTTACTACAGTGAAAACAGAGTCTTTGGCGACTTTACTCTTGACTGGCAACATTTACCACAATACCTCATTCACTCTGTGGATTCTAAACTAACTAATAAAAACCCGAGCGTTTTTGAAAAAACGAATATATTTACAGTTAGTTTGTGTGTGTGTGTATGTGTGTGTGTGTGTAAAAATTCTTTTTTTTTTTTCTAAACTTAAAATGTGTGTGTGTGTGTGTGTGTATGTGTGTGTGTGTGTATGTGTGTGTGTGTGTATGTGTGTGTGTGCGTGTGAAGAAAGTTCAATTCATTGGCAAATAAAAAGTTCTTGAATTTTGGAAGAAAAACAGTTCGTGTTGGGGAGTGGGGAATCTAGAAAAATATGCAAAAAATAAAATTGCCTAGTGCATTGTTAGTAAGGTTCCTCCCTGAGCTAATCTAGAAAGTTAGATCACCTACTGTTTTCCGGGGCACCGAAAACAAGCGGGAAGATCCCTAGTGGGGATTGGGAAGGATTCTTATCTTATCAGGTGTAGGGATGAAAAAATAAATAATTGTCAAAAACAAAAAAAGGGGAAGATGAGGGGGGGGGGTAGGCGGCGACCTTCGAGTAGGGGTTGACCAGGGGGAGATAAAACAAAGAGATAGGGGGAGGGTAGTGTTAGGGTAGCCTCAGAAGGTTCTCTAGTGCCAAAAACAAAAATTGGAGGACAGGATCTCATTTGTACCACCAGCCAAGAGTCTCTTTACTTATTATTTATCTAACTTAGCGGGATGGGCTCCGCAGGACCCAGTACCGCATGTGCCATGCTTATGGTGGTAACACGAATTCAAACTTGGCGCCTCGTCGGATGCACAAGCTAGCGTCATGCACCCACCTCTTGTCAAAGACCACTCGAGGCAACCTCTTCCAATCGCATCTGATCTTTACTTTAAGCAGATGTTTAAAGTAGACGATCAGATCCTGATCCGGAACAGATATCCCTTTGCGGACTTGCTTGAGGCGTGTGATCTATATGACCATCCTCGCTACTGCTAGTATTGCTAGAAAAAACATTCTTTTCGCCCTAGGCAGCGGCGGATCAATGTTCTCCACAAAATATGATTCGTCAAGTTCAAGCCAGCGCTTGGCATTGATGCAAGCCGTTACCTCATTGACGTACCCTAGGAGGGTCTTGAGCCTGCTGCAGCGGAAAAAGGCATGACCGGCTGTTTCCCTCAAGTCCTTGTTGCAGCGCAGACAGTAGACCCGGGTTTCTTCATTGTACAGGTTGAGTTCTTCAAGGAGGGGTAGTGCGTTCCGGACAAGTCGCCAGGTAAGGGAAAATTCCGAGTTTGTAAGAAAGTCCCGTCCCGGCGCCCAACTCCACTGGGAGTGAACCTCCTCTAACGACATCCCCGTCCGTTTCACTAGCGGTTCCTTTGTGCTACGCCCCATTAGCTCCCGATAAAGCCTGTTTCTAGACTGTTCGAGGACACTGTTCCCCGGCAACACTCTAAGTGCGAACCGGCATTCAGCGTAGAATGTTTGTTCCCCCCTCGGTCGAAGCACGGCGGAGACTGAGGGGTCAGGTGTGAGATTAGAAAACGAGCTTCCAACCGCAGCGACCCATGGAACGTCTGCGTACAACGAACGGCTCAGGAAGGCCAACCTCTCTGCGTGCTTGTGACACAGGAGATCAGCCAATCCTAAGCCTCCCTTGCTCGGATTTCGAACACAGACCTCTCTGCAAACATAATGCTTACCCTCGTTCCACAAGAGTGTGTTGAGGTGCTCCTGTAAGCTGATTCGGTATTTTGCAGGGAGGGGAAGTACAGACAGATGGTAAAGGATGAGCGGAAAGACGTATGTAGCACACGCCTCTGCCCGACCCTTCAAGGACAGTTTCCTTCAAACCCAAGTCTTAACAGAGGATTCGACCTTGGCCTCTACTTTCGACCAGTTTTTCTTCAGCTGGAGACCCGGTCCAAACCACACACCAAGGATCCAGACCAGGCCGTCGGTCCAACTGAAGATGCCTGGAAGGGAATTTACTCCGGTCCAGGCACCCAACTGCAGACCTACAGACTTACTGCGATTGAAGACGGCCCCCGTAACTTCTTTGTACTGAGCGAGCGCCTCGGTGACCACTTGAATGTCCGTGGTGCAAGACACGAACACGGTGACGTCATCAGCGAACGTGGAAAGCCTGGCTCGTGTGCCTCTAGGAAGAGCTATCCCGCGCAGGACTGGTGTAGTTGCCTCGTCCCTTAACTTGCGAAGGAGGGGTTCCAACGCCAGGACGTACATGAGAGGCGACAGCGGACAACCCTGCTGCACCGACCGGGAGACGGCAAAAGACTCCGACAGCTTAATCTGCACTGCTACCGTCGGCCTGTCATACAGTACAGAGATCCACTTGCGGAAGTCCAGATTAAATCCAGCGGCCTCCAGCACAGATCCCAGGAACCTATGGTCCACCCTATCGAAAACCTTGGACTGATCCAAACTGATCAGTGCGGCCTCTGCGTCGTCTTCTGTCCCCTCTATGATCGTGCGTATCAGATGAAGATTGTCCTGAATCGATCTCCCCTTCACAGCATAGCTATGGTCTGGTTCGATCAAGTCAGTGATGACAACCTGCTACCGATTCGCAAGAACCTTGGCCAAAATCTTTAACTCTGTGTTTAGCAGAGTCAAGGGCCTGAAATCGTTTAAAATCTTCCTCCCCACCATGCTGTTGACCTTTCCTCAGCAATGTGATCACTCCCTTGGTCACCTGCCCAGGGATGGAGCCCTGAACAAATCAATGGTTGAACATATCCTTCAGAATAGGGACCAACATGGGCGACAGCCTCAAGTAGAATTCGTAGGGTAGACCATCAAGCCCCTGGGACTTGTTGCAGCCGACCTGCTTCAACGCAGTAATAATCTCATGTTCCGTGACAAGACCATCACAGCTAGCCGCTCGAGCCGCCATGAGGTGGGGCGAGTCGGCCAAATAGCTGTCAAACTCTTCTACCCTGAGTCTGGATAGTTGGGTGAAGCGCTCCGATAGATGCTTTTGAAACCCCTCGCAAATCTCTCGCGTCGACACGAGGGCGTGCCCTTCCAGGTCGTTTACCTTTCGAATGTACCCGTCCGAGCCGCACCTTAGAGCAGCCTTACGCTCAACAGCGTCTACATAAAACAGCCTGATTCGAGACTTTCATTAGCCTAGCCCTAACTATCTGTTCCTCGTACCGCTCGCTAGCCAAGCGGTTGAGGTCTTGTTTAGCTAGTGCTTTCTCTAGGGGGCCCCCCTCCTCCAGCGCCCGGGTCAGCCTATACTCTATACGCTTCTTGGCCTTAGCCTTATCTAGCGCGAGGCGTTGGCTGTACTGGACCGAGAAGCGTCTAATCTTAACCTTGAGACTAGCCTACCACTTACTCCCGGTAACCGCCCCCACTAATGCCCGTTGGATTATCTCTGTAACCTTCAACCGGTAGTCTTCCAGCTCCAACAAGGTGCTGTTGAACTTCCAGTATCCAGCCAGTTTAGGCCTAGAGCTCAAGTTCAGGCAGGCCATAACTAGTTTATGGTCCGAGTGTCCTAAAAAGTGGAACGTGGGGCAAGATAGAAAATCTACATCGCCTCTTCTAACTAATATCCTATCAAAGTAAGTTCTTGGATAGGAAGGCGCATTTGGATGCCACATCCACATCTCCCGCCCCGGGTGATCCAGGCAAAATCTGTCGACCAGGTCACACGAAGCCATCAGGTCAGACAGACTGCTGTCACACCACACCAACCCGCTAGTCCCCCCCGACCTTATCTATCTTGGGAATAAGGATGGCATTCCAATCACCCATTAAGACTACCCTCTCTGGATCATCTATAAAGCCCGCCACCCGTCGAAAGAAGGAAGCCCTCTCCACAGCGGAATTAGGTGCATAAACTCCGACTATCCGAAACACACTGCTATTAACGGCAACATCGACGACAATCGCCCCCTCGTCCTGATAGGGTGCGATTTACTAGCAAAGAGATTCCATGACTATAGGTATTGCCATATGCTGAGTAAACATCGTAATCGTTCACCAGCACCTGACAATCCCCGTCACAAATAAAATGGGTCTCCTGTATAGTGGCAATATCTACCTCAAGTGACACCAGATCTCTCAGCACGCGTGCGGCCTTGCTTCGACATCTGAGGCCCCTCGCATTATAAGTAGCCAAGTTTAAAGCCATGGTCACCTACCTTATTCAGTGTCACACACGGGCCTGAAATCCTCGGGTTGAGGACGTGTCAGGCTTGTCCAAGGTTTCCGGTCAGTAATTCAGCTGAGGGTAATCCATTCTTGGCCATGCCTCCCACGTCCAAGGAAAAAGGTTAGTTTGAATGCCCTGTAAAAGGAGGGGTGGATGTAAACAGGGACTCTGCCCTCACATTTGTAAAATAAATTGTTCACCGAAGGATGCTCCATGTCCACCTGTTGCTGGCCCGGGATTGCATTCTTCATGGCATATATCATGGCCCAGAGGGCCTCTGTCCTGGAATCCTTGTTGACCCTAACAAATGTGGTCAACAAGGGAGCGTCTTTGAAGTTAGTGGGATTGGTGATATTGTCCCCGCCGACATACGTAAAGTTCCTTGGTTGGTTGTAACGGACCTTCTGCTGGCCTTTCAGCTCTGGTATTGCCTGCAGGGGGCCCGTCTCACATATCCTTCCCTGGAAGGAAGGGGAGTCTTTTCGTCCGCTCCGTGCGGACAGTTGTGGTTGGGGTTGGTTACACTTTAGCGGGGGGGGAGGAGGAGTAGGGGAGGAGGCAGTGGGGGTTGGCGTGTCTGGTGTAGGGGTGTTTGGTGCTGAGGGTGTTGCTTTTTTGGGGGCGTCATTTGTCCTTTCTGGGGATGGGTTACATGCTAGAGTCCTTGGGGGTTTGGGGATGGAGGGGGTTTGTTGCTCTGGCTGTTTGGGGGTTGGGGTTGAAGGGAGATCAGCCTCGGCATTTGAAATATTGAATTTCGGGGTGGGGGTGCTTCCTTTTGTCTTCCTACTCTTTCTTTGTATTCTTCTCTGCCGTCTCTGCTGCTTCTGATGTTTCCACTACTGCTGATGCTGCTGTCTCTTCTTCCGACGCGTTCTCTTCTTTCGAGTCCTGAAGTTTCCTCTTGTTCGAGGAAGAGGACGCCATGATGTCCATGGGAGTTTGCTCTGGCTGGTCTTGGGTCACTGTTTGCTTGGGCATGCCTTTGGCGCGTCTGCCCTTCTTGGTGACCGTCGACCAACCAGTCTCTGCTGGTGTAGTAGAAGTTGTTGGTGGGACTGCAGCCGGAGTTTGGGTTGGTTCTTTGGTAGGGGCCATCCCTTGTGATCCCTTGTGATTTGGGAGGGGCTGTGGCCGGGAGTCTTTTAGGGCAGTCCTTAGCCATGTGCCCTTGTTTTTGGCAGTGCCAACATTGGGGCCTCCTGCACTCCACAATGATGGTCATCGTCCACTCGTCAAATTTCATCATCGCAGGGATTTTATGGAATTCGGTTTTGTCCAGGACCATCTTGACCTTATGATCTCCGGTCATCACATTCTGTTGACTGCGGACGGGCGTGACAGATTCCACGTCTCCATACTGGCTTAGTATAGCCCTGACCTGCCGGGCTCCCATGAAGACCGGGACATTCAGCACGGTGACGTTCGTTCTCCTCTTATTGAGGTACTCTGGTTGGGGTCTAATCCTCTTCACTCGGTGGTCGGTTTTTGCTAGCCTTATCGCGTCTTCTGGGCTGGGGAGCAGCACGTCCCACGTGGCATAGCTCCTCCTGCAGATGTAACTGGTTGGAATGTTAAGCTCTAGGAGGAGTGCCACCATGCTGTCCTTATCGACTCCTGTCAGGCTTCTGGTCTTTAGGTCAGACTTGGTCAGGGAGAGAACTCTTTTCTCCAACTTCTCGATTTGACCTGGGAGAGGTTTGACGATGTTGCCCACCGTATAGTCCTTGTAGGTGGAGTTAAAGAGCTCTCTGTAGCCCTCCAGAGTCAGTTGGTCTCGCTGTGTTTTTGGGCCCCACACTGTTTCCAGCTCTTGTGAAGCTTCTGGCACTGCCTGTGGTTGAATTTGAGGTGTAGTCTTGGCCTTGTTGGGAGTCAGAGTTGGCTAGTCAGCATCGAACGTTGCTTCCTGGTTTTGTCCAGCTCCCTGGCCGCCTCTCTTCTTCTTTGTTGAAGAGTCACTTTTGGAAGGATGCTCCGCGGAAGTTTTCTCCTTGGATGTTTCATTTTCTGGAGTTGGAGCTCCTCCAGTTGGTGATGAGGCATCGCTTCTTCCAGTTCTGCTTTCCTTCTAGAGCGTTGCCTTTGGGTGCGGGTCATTCATTTCCCCTCTGAGAATTTTAAGAGAAGCTAACGTTTCTTGTATTAGCTTCCTGGTTCTCCTCCTCTTCCTCTTCCGCGGATGGGGGATCCTCTCTGGGAGGAGTTGGTGGGTCGCTTGAGGTGACTAGCATCTGCAGAGCTGGGATTGCCACTGGCTGTGCTTTTCCATCTGCTTTTGCTGTCTCCTCGTTCTTCTTCCTCTTTTTCTTCTTAGGGTTGCCCTCTTGGGGAGCTGGGGTGACTTGGTTGCCATCGGCAAATGAGGATTGAGGTTCAGAGGGTGCCACTAGTTGTGGATCACTTGAGTGGTACCTCGTTCCCTCATCCGCCGCAGTCATGGAAGCTTTCATCTGGGAATGGTCCTCTTGGGGAGCCTGAGCGGGAGTGTTTGCTTCGACCGACGAGGATTGAGGTGGAACCGGTGTCGTTGGGCGTGTACCACCGAGTCTGAGCCTCGTTCCCTCGTCAGCCGCTTCTTTGACTCCCCGGACTGGGGTGTGGCCCTCGTGGGGAGCAGGGGGGCTGGTTTGGTTGCCCTTCTGGTGTTGGCGCTGCTTGGGTCGCCGCGGGCTGCGGCCCTACCCTGGCCTTCTCCTTCTCTTCATCCCTCATGGGAGGTGCTCCCTCTGATGGGGAGTACTCGAGTGGGGCGATGTTGCGCATCTGCGGTGGTATACGCCTTTTTTCCCGGCACTTGTTGGGAATAGAATATCCCTGGAAATAAAGTTTCAAAAACTCTCACACATATATACAAGATGGAATATTATAGAACGACCAAAATTAAGTGGATGGAAGAAGAGAAGGTAATTAATTGTTGCGAAAACATATTCCGCTAGACTTATCTGAAGATGAGTCGTGTAACATTATTGTCATGCTGCGCTTCCTCGCTTCGTTCGCTCTGGCTCCTTTTCGTTGGCGATATCTCGGTTGCAATTCAAACAGGGCTAGCAGATTCCGTCCTGGGTTGACTGCCACTCACGCTGATTGAAAAGCAATTGGAAAACTGGCAGAGCTACCGTCGAGGGTGTGATCCGCAGATCCGGATGAGATGAAAAAGCGGTGAAAAAGAGGCCCCGAAGGGCGCGAGCAGGGGTTTTATAAAGCCCCTCACGTGACTCCCAGAGGTGTGGGGGTGGCTTCCCTAATCCACGGGCTGACAGGGGTTAAAGCAAATAATCAGCAGGAGCTGTACACAAATTAATTCCAATACTGTGTGGAAAAACTGCACCTGCCGCTGCCGCAGACCAAAGTGTAGCAGGGGAATAAAGAAAAAGCAGGGAAATGGGGGGGGGGGTGGAGGAGAGTGGGTGAGGTCAGAAGAGAGAAAGTGGATTTACCTCCCCTCACGGGGATGACAGATTAGTTAGCTCAGATCCCCCGCAGGGGGGGAGGGGAAGAGCAGTGAAGGAAGATGCAGTGGGTGCTAGCGGGTCAGAGTGCCACGTCGCAATTAAGAGAGAAAGGGGATAGACATCTCTGCCCAGAGAGGGGAGCAGAAACGAAACACCCACCCTACCAATGTTACCCTACCCACAAACAACCCCAAGGAAGCAAGAAAGAGAACCAGGTCTGCTCAATCCACTGGGAGAGCAGCGAAGGAAGGCAAAGAGTAGGCCTGGCAAGTCAGAGTGCTGCACAGGCAATTAAGAGGGGAGAAAGTAGACCATTTCAATCTCAGAGGGGAGGAGGAGACGAAGTACCCAAAAGAAAAAATGCTAAGCTAACCCGACCAGGTCGCGACTACCAATGAAAGTGTTGTCGGTCCCGAGAACAGCAAACTCCCAAAGAAGGGAACGGTTTTCGGGTCCAGACTACCACACAATGGCGTCGGTCCTGGGGGAGCGAAAAGGGTCCAGACTCCCCAAAGAGGGGGTTGGTCCCACTAACTAAGGTTAGTAAAGTCACAAAAGTGACCAAAGTAAAAGCCTTAAACTTGACGGGTAGGTCAAGTGGCGGACCTCTTGAAAAAAATCAAAAATGAGTAACTGGGGAACAGGCCAGATATTTATTTGCTCCCCCACCGAGAAAATTAGGCACAAGGCCGATTTTTAATGTGAGGAGTGAAGGGGAAATTGGGACCAACTCCCCGGGGAGTAGGGGAGTTGGATAGTGACAATTGGTATGAAGGGTTGCCCCTACATTGACCAAGGTGTTATCTGTGGGGTCGCTCCCACATAGGATCTTTGCTTGCAGTATCTGCCGAAACAGATACTACACTTTGATCTTGGCCCGAAGGCCATGTCACGTTTGTGACCAGACACGGTAGTTATTTGCTCCCCCACCGAGCAAATTAGGCACAAGGCCGATTTTTAATGTGAGATGTGAAGGGGAAATGGGGACCACCTCGCCGGGGAGTAGGGGAGCTGGATAGTGACAATTGGTATGAAGAGTTTCCCCTACATTGACCAAGGTCTTATCTGTGGGGTCGCCCCCACATAGGGTCTTTGCTTGCAGTATTTGCCGGAACAGATACTACACTTTTATCTTTATATATAATTTATTTCGTGAAAATGAAAATTACAATCCAAATAATTCAATGTAAAATTAAAATAAATTAAATTTCCCCTATAGTAAGGCATTATTCTGAAATAAATAAATTAATTTCCCCTATAGTAAGGCATTATTCTGAAATGACAGGCAGAGTAGATTCGCAAGTAGAAACTAATTCCCCTGTTAACATATCAATTATTTATGGCAAGATAAATGCCTGCCTGATTGTCTGCCTATCTCTGGCTGCCCGATTAGCGCATTAAATTAGGGAAAACAAAAGATTTCAGTCGATTTCTGCGAGGAGTGAGGCCCCAAAAAGCACGGAAAGCACGGCTGGCTTCACCCTTGATCTGAAAATATCTAAAATTTATGGATTAAGCTTACGTGATCTTGAGAAGAAATTTAAATTTATATAATCTTGTTTAATTGGTGTCTAATGGCTATGGATCAAACTCAATGAAATATTAGGTTGGTGCAAAACAGTATATAATTTATGAATTAATTGCTTAAATTATTTATAGATTTAAGAAATATTCCAATTTGGAAGGACATTCAATAATAAGTCATGCTGGTCTTTAAAAGCATTCAACTATATATCCTCTTCTAATTATGCTGAACACCCTGGCATAAAAATAGGCTCTATGTATAAGAAATGCTTCCATTGTCTCGTGAAAAGATGGCCAAGTGAGTCAGCGGGAACATGCTATTCAAATGGCAAGGTGAAACTCCCACTTCTTGAAGAACCTCCACAACCGCTACAACGCTTGCTCACAGGTTCAAATCCTGAATCAAGAACCTTCATGAAAGAAATAAGACACCACAATTGCGTATTTCAGATGACGTCTTTCGGATCCAGTTACCAATATGAAGGAAGGTTTATGCAAACATTCAAAGTACAGGGACAGGTCTACCATCTGATTGGATCTCTTCAGGCAACTGAAAATGAAAGAAATGGTGTCAAAGTTCAAAATATTTCATTTTTACATTTTTACCAAATTACTTTGCCAATTTGCAGTGTAAAGCCTCGAAATCGCATGTGAGGAATTTTTTTAATTGGTTTTGACCGTAAAAATAACTGCTAAAGGGTCCAGACCATCACCCGGGCAACGCCGGGCCTGTATATATATATATATATATATATATATATATATATATATATATATATATATATATATATATATATATGTATGTACAGCCATGTTATATATCGCTTTGAAGCACGTTTTTCGCTATGCTATATCGAATCGTGCTATTCGTTACCGTTTTCAATACCTTCATTCATTTTTTGCAATCTTTCTTGTTCCAGTTCACACTAGGCCGAAAAGCTGCCGAGACAGCTTATGATATCAATGATGCGTTTGGCCCAGGAACCACTAACGAATGTGTGGCACAAAAAATTTCGCAATGATGACGAGAGCCTCGGAGATGAAGACGGCCGGCCGATTGAGGTTGATAACGGACATTTGAAAGCCTTAATTGAAGCCGATCCTCGCAAAATCACACGAGAAGTGGCTGTTGAACTTGAGGTCGACAACTTAACAGTCGTTCGCCATTTAAAGCAAACAGGGAAGTAAAAAAGTTAGATAAATGGGTGCCGCATGAATTGAACGATAATATTAATAAAAAAATCGTCGTTTTGAGGTATCTTCTACGCCCCTTCTATGCAACAAAAACGACCCATTTCTCGAGCGGATTGTGACGTGTGATAAGAAGTAGATTCTCTACGACAATTAGCGACATTCAGCACACTGGTTGGATGCCGGAGAAGCCCCACAACACTTTTCGAAGCTAAAATTGCATCAAAAAAAGGTTATGG
Organism: Euprymna scolopes; assembly: GCF_053919585.1. Lineage (NCBI taxonomy): Eukaryota > Metazoa > Mollusca > Cephalopoda > Sepiida > Sepiolidae > Euprymna > Euprymna scolopes. Next base: position 56,165,540 of record NC_136484.1, on the reverse strand, counting down.
TGACTGTTTGGTGGTCTGCGGCCGGTCTCATCCATCACAACTTCTTGAATCCGGGCGAAACGATTCAGGCAGAGAGGTACTGCCGACAAATTGATCAAATGTTCCAGAAGCTACAACGTATGTGCCTGAGATTGGTCAATATGAAGGGACGTCGCTCACCCGAATGTTGCTCAAGTGACCCTGCAGAAGCTGAACGAATTGGGCTGTAAGACTCTGCCTCATCCGCCAGATTCACCGGACCTCTTGCCCACCGATTATCACTTTTTTAAGCATTTCGACAACTTCCTACGCGAAAAATGCTTCAAAAGCCGAGATGATGCCGAAGTGGCCTTCAATAACTTTATCGCTTCCAGAACTCCGGATTTCTATGCTAATGGGATTAATATACTTTTTTCTCGTTGTCGATTCTAATGGTTCTTATTTCGATTAATAAAGTTAATTATAAAGGAGTTGTAATGTTTTGAAGTTGAACGTTAAAATACGACATTATTTTTGCACCAACCTAATATTTGGATTTTCAAATAAGAGGTTGTTCTCCTATTATGTCCCCTAAACATCCTTTTAAATACTGAAACGGAACTAAAATTATAGGAATATTTATTAATTGATGCCTACCACCTATCGTTAAAATTTCACAAAAATCGTTGGCATCTAAATTATACCAAAAAACTTCCACTAAATAAAACTAAATATACTCCACATTTAGATTTCTTACGCATAGCTTTATTCCAACGTTCATAATTATCGGTTGAAAAGTTTAGTAGTACGCACAAATATGTAAACACACGTAACGTAGTCGTTACATGTAAACACTCTGAACCCACACGTTGTATGTAGAGAGTAGCAAAGAAGCAAAGACAAGGAAAAAATTCGACTTAATATTTTCAGTTGAAGCAACAGACATTTATCTACAGGTACTTCCAGATTAACGCCTTCTCTCTTGTTCAAAAGTTTTCTCGTACTCCAATGTGTTTACCAAGACTAACGTATTGAACAAGTAGTATTCTGCCTTTGTCTGGCCATGTTTAGGACATGTTTTTCCCTGTCGCTCTCGGCCACGTGTGTAACGCATATACTTATGTTCTTCTCGGGCCACGTCTTTCTCTTTTATAACCTTTTTCTTTTCATCTCCCTCGCTGTACCGTCACCTCGCACACAGCTCGGTCGTTTGCATACTTTGGCTGTCGTACAGCCATGTGCGTCCGCGCTCTGTCACACACACACACACACACACACACACACACACACACACACACACACACACACACACACACACACATACGTTACTTACCTAACTTTATATATCATGCAAACTCTACCGTGTTTGAATATATGGTTAAGTAGCAGTTTTAGTCATTTAGAACTGCTTTAAAGCTTCACCGCTCACTCATTTTTCGATCAAATTTCAAACAATTATTACATTTTATAGATCACCTTCTCAGCTATATTGTGAAAAAAAATCAATTTTGGTTTAGTAAAACAAAAGTTATGATGAATTTACTGGTGTTCAAAATTGTAAAAAACAAAACAAAAAGAAAACGTAAGGATATGAGTGACGTTTTTTCTGACTTGTTTCCATAGCAACCACGTCGCTTCAGCAATTAAAAAAAAATGCAATTTATAACATTATATAATCAATTCTTAATGCTGCAATATTTTAATTTATAAATTTATTTTATTTTTTTACTAAAATATCTTGTCCTTTACTTTTCCAGTTTTAGCAACTAGTCCTTTACTTTTCCATGTTTAAGCTTAACCATATTACTTTTCATGGGCGCATTTTTCTATTGTAATATAGATATATCTTTGAAACTTCCACGCATGTGCAGTAAATGGATTTCTTTTCATCATACGATCAGGGAAAGAACTGTTGTAAACATGGTCAGACAAAGACAGAATATCCTTTTATTGTTTTTACAGTTCGTTTTATAAAGCTGTTACAAAGAACAAATACACGTAATTTAAAAAAAATATGTTTTTTTTAACAGACATCTGGTATTCAGTGTAATGTCTAGTCAACCAGTTCGGTGATATGCTTCTCCGGCAGTTATCTATCCAGCTACAGAAAGTTGACAGAATTGTTTTACTACTACTACTACTACTACTACTGCTGCTGCTAGAAACAGACGTAGTAGTAGTTTTAATATTATTTTAATATCCCAGTGTACAGTCGGTTTACTAAGGCTCTTCATGCAACATTTTATGAAATTCTGACCAATCGTTTGGAGCCCATACGTGTTTATTGTTTTCTTTTTTTTTACTTGGAAGGTTCCCACTTATCAAGGCTCGAAAGCCACTCAAGGCTTAGAGTTAAGTGTTAGGTAGATGGTGAGACAAGGTCAGGCACAATGGAACTTAGGTAGGGCTAAGATATCTAAATGGCCAACTCAATATAAATTTATTCACATGACTTGAAGATGAACATGTTATAGTCAGCCGGAAAGAAGCCAAAGGGTATTGCATTCCACAGACGGAGAGCTCTAGGAAAGAGATTCTACGCATAGAATTTTCATTTAGTTTTGGGCATAAATAGGGAGTGAGGAAAGTCACAGTTAGTTAGGCTGTTAGCTAGGCGAGTATTTGTTGTGAACGTTTTATGAGGTGGGATCATAGATTGAAGCTCAGTCGTACACCTACCTACATTTAGTATAAGGAACAGTAATAGACATGGGGGAAACACTTGAAAAAAATTTATCACGTAGTTTTGAACTCTATCTGTGACGAGCAGACAGAAGGACAGACAGACAAAAATATTTAATATTTAATTATGATATAGATTATAAGTCAAGAAAAAAATAAAGGCCGACAGAAATACGAATCAAAAGCGAGCAAGGCGATTTAGTCTTACCTTTCGCTCACAAAACTCTTCCCAACAGGGTCCCGCGAAGCGCATTTGTTATTAACTCTGCTATTCCCGACCCCCTGGGGTGCCCGGCATACCCTATTGTTAGTGAATTATGTAAGAAATGTCGTGGTGCATGCCTGTCGCGTATAAGGTGCACATGCTCTCTCAGGAGATAACGCTTTCGAGATGAAGAACACACACATCGCCGGGAGTCTGACACTGTGTCGTTATGGAATCTGCCACACCGGCATGGCACGCCGTTCCCATCACTGATGTTGAGTGCACGTGGGGTGTTAGAACTTAGAGAGAGGGGGTGGGGCCTACGGCGAGGAGCGCAAAAAGGTAATCGCTGAAAACGTTAGCACTTCTTCGTGTGGCGTACATTTTTTTTTTCTTTAAATCCTTTGATGAAGAGTTTATTACTTTTTCTTGCCACCGCACGCACACGCGCGCGGGCACCTACACGTATACAACCCCCCCAAAAAAAAACAATACAAAACAAAACAAAAACGAGCAACAACAAAATCCCCGAAAACTTAATGAGAAACAAAAGGAAACAAAGAAATAAAATAACAAAAAAAACAAACAATTTAACGAACAAGAAAAAACAATCTAAGAAAAAAAAAGTGACACCACATAAAAAGAATGAAATGAGCCATCTTTTTTTATTTTTTTTACTTTCGACAAAATCTTGTGGGATGTGATCTCTACTCTCCTGTACACCCCCTTTCTCATAGAAGAAATGTTGCTAGTCTTTCTCTACTCTAACACTATTTAATAGAATGTGCTCGACTGAGCTCCAAGCTTTGCTCCTCCTTTCATCATACACTCGAAGTAATACCTTTTTGCTACCGGAACGAAAACAAACTTTTTTTTCCTCTCTATACACCTACACCAAAGTTAAATCTCTATGAAAATAACTTCTTTGCAATAACTTGTAGACTGTGAACACATTACCGATTACCAAAGGAATACAATCCAGTCGTTTCCACATCAAATGTCAACTAATTTTTCTTTCATACGTAAAAATCAGTTTATACCGTTGAACAGTGTTGGTACTCCCATAGTATTTCTCATCTTTCTGCTGGCAATCATTTCCGTCTCCTGACCCTTATCCTCAAGTGATCTATGTTTTCTTTCGAAAACTAGCTTCATCGGGCCTCTAGTCTCAACTGGTTTCAAATGCTGATATACAGAGTTCTTTTTTCTCTAAAGTTTTTTATTATGGAAATTAAAGGACGGGATAATTTTCAGAATGTGAGAGATGATATAATTATTTCCACAGTCAAACAACGTCGCAGCTCACAAAAGCTATAAGAGCCAACAGACCAGAAATCCAAGACACGAGTTCCGTTCTCATTCGGACTCATCAGTTAAACACATCCCAACTCGGAATTAAAAACCCAAGTCTCTTGCATTCGATGCGAGTACTCTTCCACATGAGCAATCGCGCTCCATACAAGAAACTCTGCTAACTAAAACAGATCAGGGAAGAATCCGACTATAGAACGAACCTACTTTATCTCGATCAAGGAGTATGGCAATCTAACCAACGAAAACTCCACCCAATGTCTCACTAGAAGGAATTTTACACTGGCTAGGACGATGCCATCCAACACACTAATAACACCACCAATATATATATATATATATATATATATATATATATATATATATATATATATATATATATATATATAACTACTTCATTTACTCACATAAACCTAATATACGAAAGTATAGATTTATGCGTAAACTTTAAGTATTTACTTCAAAAGTGCTCAATACGTAGGTAGAGCTAGTTAGTAATTTATAAAATATATATGGCGATTAAGCTACACTGAATATTCTGCGTTTCATCCACTATAGGATTCTTCAGGCTTATATTATATATATATATATATATATATATATATATATATATATATATATATATATTGGTTGTGTTATTAGTATGATCAATATTATAAGAATTATTAGTATTAGGGTTGTTAGGGTGATTAATATTAGTTTTGATATAATAACAGTCATGATGTATGGTATCCAGGTGTGTACATGGATGTCTGTGTTTGAGGGTCCATGCATTATTATAACTGCGTATGTAGCTATAGATGTAAACATGTTATAACTGTATGTGAACATTATATGTCTATGTATGTGCATATGTGTGTGGGTATGTGTATATAGGCGCGGGTGTATCAAGGTGTGGGTGTATATACGTGTATTTATATATATGTATGCGTGAGGAGTTTGATAACTTTCGGGGTTTATGTTTATTTTTGGTTTGTTTGTTTGTTTGTTTTTTATTTTGTTTTGTTTTATTTTTATTTTGTTTTATTTATTTATTTAATTAATTTTAATTTTAATTTTATTCCTGTGTCGATATAGTTATGGCCGGTTTTTAGTGCGTGTGTGTGTGTGTCAGTGCGTGAGTGTGTGTGAGTAAAATACAACGCTCCTGAGTATAGATATAAGCGTATGGTTGCTTCTAGTGTGTGTGTATGTGTGTGTGTGTGTGTGTTTTTGTGTGTGTGTGTGTGTGTGTGCGCGCGCGCGTGGATTGAACGCACCGGTCAGTACTCAATGCCCATGAGAAATGTTTTTAATTTACAGACCGCAAGACAAAAATACTACATTCTCATGTACCTTTTGCCATAAAAACCATAAGATGGGATAGATAAACTTAAAAAAAGGGGAATATAAAAAAAAGGGAAATAAAAAAGAAGATATTTATTATCTTCAAAGACCTCACTTGTCCTCTCTCCGCTCATAACTCCCACCCATGTTACATTCTAACTTTGTAAACGAAATAAGAAAATGTTTTTGTTTGAAATATCAGTTCTCGACGATAATTATTGGCCTGAAGACGTAATCCCCCACCGCGGGTGATTACAGAAACATGTATGCACATATGTAGCCATCAATGTTTGTATAAATAAATTTCATATATATATATATATATATATATATATATATATATATATATATATAGTTGGAAGTTTCTTTAAAATTTTTAAAACAACAAAAAATTTGTCCTTCGTTGGAACATTATTTTGTCAGTAAATCAATTAATCTCCCGTGTCGCTGAATAGTTTTACTTAAATTTACAATTGTACCAATGTTCTTAAAGAGCTAATTAGTTATTTACCATAAAACACTGTTTCAGGGATTTATAAACAAAACAATATATTAAATCATAGCTCCCCAGCAATGTTGATCAAACACAACCTCCCTCAAAACACATGAACAAAATTATTTTTGACACTGGATCTAGTCTTTTTTCCTCCAGATAAATTTAGGCTAAACTATTCATTCCATTTAAAAAGTATTTCTTACCTGTGTTATCCGCCCCTTTCTCCACAATTTCAGCAAAATGTTCTCATGTTGTTGTGAGAGTCGACAGCGATTAATATCTTTTTGTATTTTTCGCAAGTATATACATGAAAAAATTATACCCAAAAGTACATTTAAATATTTTAAATATTCACACCATATTTTCCCGGATTATATTAAAAAAATACTTATCTTCTTCAGCGGATCTTTTCAAACAACAAAGCTCTTATTTATTCCATGAAGCCCTAACATTAGCTAGCAACCTACAACAGAATCACCCAACGATACACAATTCTTTCATAAATATAAACAAATCAGTTCAAAGATTCAACACCCGCCATATATATATATATATATATATATATATATATATATATATATATATATATATATATATATATATATATATATATATATATATATATATATATATATAGTCTTTGAAGTTTTTAACCTTTAAAACTATACCAAAAAAATTTTTTTATCATTCGTTAGAAAACCATCTAGTCAGTAAGTCATTTAATCACCTACAATAACTGCATCAACTCGCTCTATAATACCAATAATTTATTTTTCAAGGGATCATCAGTTGTTTACCATGAAACACTGTTTCGGGGATTTATATATATATATATATATATATATATATACATATACATATATATACATATATATACATATACATATATATATATATATATATATATATATATATATATATATATATATATATATATATATATATATATATATATGGCGGGTGTATATTTCGGCGTATAAGACAGCCCTTAAAGTTAAAAAATCATCTTTAAAAACCAATATTTCATAAGATACCGGGTGTTGCAATCTGTAGCCTAGGCTAAATAAAGATGGTTTCGTGATTTAGCAGTCGTCTTATACAACCGATATATGATAAATGTATTAAAATTTGCTTCAATTTTGTACCTCGTCCTATTTGACGGTCGCTTATACGCCGAAATGTGTGTGTATATATATATATATATATATATATATATATATATATATATATATATATATATATATATATATATATATATATATACCTATATATATATATGCATGTATGTATGTATGTATGTAATAGTCGTATACCTGTCTCTTTGTTTCTTGTTCACTATTGGATTAATATGTACAAAAGACTCGCTGTTTCACAAATTAATTAGTTCTATTTAAGTATATCAAAGAAAGTTGAATTATTTAATTTGTTTGCCCCCCGACAAAAGGAGGGTGGATCTGTAAATTCACTCTTGTCCGTTCGTCCGTTCGTCTGTCCGCACTTTTCCCAATAACTACACCTTAGAATTTCTTGAAATGTTGCACAAACATTAAACATGGTATGAGTAAAAAGTAACAGAACGGATTTTCATCATTTATTTTCAATTATTATTACCGACACACACACACACACACACACACACACACACACACACACACACACACACACACACACACGTGTGTGTGTGTGTGTGTGTATATATATATGTGTGTGTGTGTGTATATATATGTATATAGATATGTGTATATATATATGTATATATATATATGTGTATATATATGTATATGCGAATGAACCCTTTTTCGATGTCAACGGCCAACTAGCACCGTGTGTATTTGTGTGTATGTATGTGTGTGTTGGGGTGGAGAGGGCTCCTGTAAGACGTGGTGAAGGCAACTTTTTTAGGAGAAGCAAATCTCTGATTTAAGAACCATAAAGTGGGAGACCAGTACCCGCATTAAGCTGGTTTGCAGTTTAACTTAATGCTGGCTATCTTGCTCTTGCTTGTTGCTGGATCTCAACATTTTGAACCGAGAGAGAGACTTAGCTGTCGTACAAAGCTAAGACTCTGTAACATCATCTGTGTATAGATACCCCCTCAGCGATTTGTCTATAAAAATGGTCCTGTGGCGATGGAAGTCATTTTTGGGCTCATGTCCTTGGGAGTGGCACTCGTCTGACAAGACGTTGCAATCATCATATATATATGTATATATGATGATGATGGCAGCAAATTCGCTTTCGAACATTGCCATCACTCGATATAGCACACACAAAAAAAGGTATATAGAAACACGAAAACATTCAGTGATGGGCCGCACGAATGTGGCTTTTAAGCCCTGCTAAACTCTGGCATTCCTTGGCACACGTTGTACAGACATGTGCACCACTAGCAGCACGTTCTTGAATTTCTTTTTTATGCAGGATCAAATGCCGTTTCAAACCGCCTGCCGTTTTGTACGTCCGCCCGCAGTTGACACAGGTTAACTCTGTCAACTCAAGACTGCTTTGTGGCCCACTGCGCCGATGTGTAGACTGGTGGCTCATCAGCCCAGCTCTGCTCAGACAAATTCTTCCAGACTAATTTGGCGCCCCCTCCCATCCACGGCTCCTTTAACCCTCCCTTTCCGGATATCGCGCGTCAGCCGCTCATACTGGGTTCGATTCGCCTCAAACTTGCCCACACCTCCCCGCAAGGTCCTTCTCCAAGGTGGATCTTAAACAATCCTTGAATCTCAATTTAGGTTTTTGAGCCAGACGTCTTCCCTCGGCGAGTTCGCCATAAAGGAGTTGTTTGGGAAGTTGACTGTCAAACATCCTCGCCATATGTCCACTCCATCTTAGTCTATGCTTGATAACGTGAGCCTCAATGCTAAGGCATTGGGTCCGTTCAAGCACCTCCACATCACTGACATACATCTGCCAACCCACACCTAAGACTCGCCGTAGGCACATCTGGTTAAACCGCTTGAGACGTCTCAAATGCTCCTTGTATGTTGTCCAAGTTTCACAACCATAGAGAAGAGTAGAGAGAACGCATGCGGCATAAACCTTAATCTTAGTTGGCAGCAAGATCCCATGACATCTCCACAAACGCTCGTCCAACTTTTCGAAGGCATCACTTGCTCTGCTGATCCGTAACGATACCTCATCATCCAGGGCACCGGGCATACTCAGTGTGTTACCCAAGTATACAAACAGTGACAACCGCTATCCTTGACCCACAGATATAAACTGATGGCTCATAGTATGGCATGCCCGGAGCAGGCTAATACATTAAGACAGATTGATGGTCAGGCCCAATGCGCTGCAGGCAACCGCAAAGGCGTCCATAAGATGCTGCATATCAGTCACCGTATGAGCCACCAGATCACAGTCATCCGCATAGAGCAAGTCACGAATCGTGTTGGTGAGTACATTTGTACTTGCATTGAAGCGCCTAATGTTGAACAACCCCCCAGTAGTTCGGTAACGAATATAGACACCATCAGAGGACACCCCAAATGCCATCCGAAAGACCATGGTAAAATACAACGCAAAGAGTGTGGGTGCTGGAATGTCTCCCTTCTTAACACCATTTTCTACCGAGATAGGATCAGCCAGCTTTCCCCCAACACACAGCCTTCATATTATCGTGGAAGCTTTAAGATGGTTACAAACTTGTCAGGACAGCCAAGCTTTTTCAGAATCTCCCACAAAGCATCCCTATTGATTGTATCAAAGGCCTTAGTTAAATCGATGAACACCTGATACAGTCCCTTTTGCTGTTCTATACATTTCTCCTGCAGTTGCCTGGTTGTAAAAATCATATCCACTGTCCCTCGATATCTCCTGAAACCACCCTGCGACTCATGAAAAACATCGTCAGCAATGTGCTCCAGCATTCTGTCTAGCATGATCCTACAGAGCACCTTACCGACTACTGACAGCAAAGAGATGCCCCGATAATTTCCACATTCATCTCTGCTACTCTTCTCCTTGTATAGCACTACCATCAATGCATGCCGCCAATCCTACGGAATACACTCATCTCACCAAGTCCGCTAAGCATTGCATCAACTTGGATCTAGAACATTTAAAGATCTCCGCATGCAAGCGATTGGGTCAGGAGACTTTCCATTGTTCAGCTTTTGGACAGCTGCTTCAACCTCTTCGAGAGAAGGAACCTCTGCGAAGATATCCTTGACCGGATTGCTAGGAATTGATTTAACAAACTCCTGATCAACGTAAGAAGGTCTGTTCAGGAGGTCATCGAAATGCTCTCTTCATCTATGAGAGATGTCGGTAGGGTCTCGAAGAAGATCCCCACCTTCCCTCGAGCGTAGAGGAGTGATAGGTTATCTGGATAGTCCGCAAACCGCACGGAGTAGGCTGTATAAGACCTTGGTATTGTTCGAATTCGAGGCGAGCTGTATTTTTTCAGCTTCCTGCCTCCACCATTCATCCTGCATGTTATGCAACCTCCTCTGCACCTCATGCTTGATTGCTTTAAACTTGTCCTTAAACCGATCTTGCTCACCATCCGTCAAACCACTCCTGAGATAAGCGTGCAATGCTCTGGCTTTTGAATCAAGCAGAGCCTGTATTTCAGTATCATTCTCATTGAACCAATCCTGATGTTTACGCTCACAATAACCTAAAACTCTCTCACACACCTCATAGACAGATTCCTTAAATTAGGCCAAGTGTTTTCGCAATCAATCTCTTCCATCTCCTTAACTAGTTTCTCCCTCACACTATTATCTCTTAGACGGGCAACATTAAGTCGCTTTGGGATAGCCACACTAGCTCCCCTTATCTTGGGCTTCACAACACACTTAATCTTTGCACGGACCAACCGATGGTCGGTCCAGCACTCTGCACCCCGCATGACACGAACACTGCAGATATCCCTCATTTCACGTTTTCTGACTAACACAGTCTATCAAGTGCCATTATTTGGAACCAGGATTCATCCAGGTCGTCTTGTATTTTTCCTTCTGTTGGAACACGGTGTTACCGATTTTAAAACCCATCTCTGAAAAAAACTGCAACAACATCAAACCATTGCTATTACACTTGCCCACTCCGTGTTTACCCAGCACATCCCAGGTTTCAAAATCTCTTCCCACCCTAGCATTAAAATCACCAAGAATGAAGATCTTATCAGCAGAGGGAATGCGTCTAACTACACTGCACGAAGCAAGATAGAAAGCAACCTGTTCATCTTCTGTTGCATCCATAGTGATCGCATAGACACTCAAAAAAGTTGTATAACGGGATTGTCTCGGTGCAAAGTCTTTCCCCACTATAACAATCCTCATGCACAGGCATTGGTCGATATAAATTAGATATACTTTTTAACATCTCGTGTATCTTAATAGCGGGGGGGGGAAGAAAAGAAAAAGGCTGGCTGTAGCCTAAAACGACAAAACCTTCAATGAAGTTGGAAAATATGATTATAAACGTAAATGGCAATAAGGGAACTGGAATTTCCAGGGCCTGGCCTATATATATATATATATATATATATATATATATATATATATATATATATATATATATATATATAATTTTTTGCATCGATATTCATATTAAAAACACTTCCCGGGATTAAATGAGGATCAACGAATGTTTTACACTTCCAATACTTATCTTGTCATCGAAAAGTAAAATCGCCCATTTTTCAAATAAATCGATTGATTGCCTACTCTTGTCAGGGACCTCCCGCGGTGCACCGGGAGGAAGTTTCACTTAGTCCCAAAATACATTGTAGTCTACATTGCAGTGTAGAGAACTTACCGTTGATTTTATAAAATTATTTTTTAGATAATAGCCCGAATTAAAGTTTCAAATGCAAAAGTCAAGTATCAGTTGTGCTCTAAACAGAAGCATTAATTTCGAACACGCCCCTGTTTTATCAAAGAATCTACTGTTGATTTTATGCGCCGCACCATTCTGCTTGTGCGATGATAAAACTTCTTAAATGCCTTTGTGATTTGTATTATTATTCATCGGACTAATAATACAAATAACTAATCCTCATCTCAAAAATTCAGAAACGTGCATTTGTGATGTTAGGATGTATATGAGTTAACTTTGGCCAAAATAGGATCGTTCCTTCTTTAATCGAATTTTTCGATTATCGATTTTCGATACTTATCGGAGGCATTCCAATACAAGAACACTCCTAGACATATAAAGTGCATTTGTGTGAAATTTTAAAACAAAATCGACCCAGCCGTTTCGGAGTCAATAGGAAACGCACTCTCACATACACACAGTGCCTTTTCTATGTAAGTAGATATAGAGATATACAGTACGACATAAATGACGCCCTTTTTAATTTCATTAAAATGTGGCAATACATTCAGATTCGAAAAAATGAAGAATAATCAAAAAGCCTTTAATGTTGTTACATTTCAATAAAGGCCGTTACTTATGCCGCGCCTGGTATATATATATATATATATATATATATATATATATATATATATATATATATATATATATATATATATAAATATTAGTAAATAAGAATGTAAACATATCAATAGAATATTACGAGTAATAACAAAAAATGGGCGTGATAAGTATTTATAGTGGATTAGTAGGAAGACCCGACCTTGCCTGGGATTGAATGATGACCAACGAATATTTCGCACTCCTATATTTTTATTGCCATCGAAATCTGTGAAATCACTCGGGAGCAAGATTCTCATGCCTCCATTCAGTAACTTGGTCCAAAATATATGTTATTCTACATTGCACTCCAGAGAACCTACTGTTTCTGTGGAGAAAGAAGTGTGTTACCGTTAAAGCGGCTGCGCGTTTGTGCCTGCAGAGTACAAATTGAGAATCAAGATGGCGCCCGCAGGCTTTTATGTGGAAAAAAGTCTCGTGGAATCTCAGGGAATCTCGTACCCTGGTTCCATAAATAACGAGGAAAGGAAAGCGGGAGGAGAGACGATTTTGAGTCACCAAAGCGAACGGACGTGTGTAAAAGAAGAGGTAGAAGAAAAGAGTGTGGTGAACAACGACTCGGTTGAAAGTAGAGTTGTAACGAACACAGTTTCTATACAGTATTGCGTATAGATGTTAACTTTGTGCGTATGCAATTCTAGCAATGTTTATTCATTTTTTTAATATCTATATATCTATAAAAGTGAAATTGTCTATATGTGTGACTGTGTGTGTACATTTCCCGACCAAACTACTCTGTCTACAGTCTCGAGATTTGACATAAGGGGTATTGAGATTTGGGAATTTTTTAAAATTGTTTTTCGGCTAGAAATTTGGCTGTCAAGGGGTAAAGGTTCAATGATTTGACCTGTGAAACCTCTACCGAACTCCTCCGCCAATTTTGGGTCTTAAATTCTAGATGTAGGTTAATTGGACATGCATCAGACTTTTAAATTGATTTGAGCCCAAAACAAGAAATGTTAAGGGGGTCAAAATTGGAGTCAAAGTTACAAAAAAAAAAAAAATTGACTTCTGCGGTCTCTACCAAATTACTCAATCAATTTTTGGTCTAAACATTTGACATTTTACATAAAGTGTATTCAGATATAGGGCAAGCGTTTTAAATCGTTTTTTGGGCGAAAATGTGGCTGTCAAATGGTCAAAGTTAAAACTATTTTAGCTTTGCAGTCTCTAGCAAACTATTCATTCAATTTTGAGTCTAAACATTTAAAATTTTACATAAAAGGTATTTAGACATGCAGCAATTGGGGTTTTGGGCGAAAACCTGGCTGCTAAGAGGTCAAAGTTGAAAGAACTTACCTGTGCAGACTCTACCAAACTCCCTCAACAGTTTTGGATCTAAAGACTTGACATTTTAGATGTAGGTTACCTGGACATCAGTCAAATTTTGTTAATATATATATACATATGCACATAAAGTTATAAACAATACATAGGGCCCGAGCAAAGCCGGGCTGAACTGCTAGTAACTAATAAATATATAGTGATGGATATTATTTTTGTTTCTTACGTAGATAGTAATGGCTATCTTTTTATTTTCGAACTTATAGATGTTTGCATCATTATTTTTGAAACTTTAAAATATTATTTTGGGGACAGATTACTGCATTGATTTATGATTTAATTTGTTGTATACAGGGGGTATATAATATGTACATATATATATATATATAAAAATTTGCGTAGAGTCTTATAGTATTTCACTAACTGTGGTGTATAATGTATATATTATGTACGTGTGTCTAAACTCGTGCATCGTCTAGTGGTATAAAATGTTCTTCATATGAATGTGTGTATGTTTGTATGCATGTGTCACACTCATCTATATGACGTGTGTATATACGCGTGTTGATCTAATCTAGTTTTTCTATCGTTCGTTGAATTGATGCGTGTATAACACTTACGACAGTGTTGATATATTAACAGATACAGCTTAACAACGGACATGTAATATTTACAACAGAAAGGGACAAATAAAAATTTTCTGGGGTTGTAACATCGAAGAAACAAAACTGGTCCCTCCCTGATCTTGTTTGACGGATTCTCAAAAAAAAAAAAAAAAAAAAAAATTCATCCCAATAAATCAACAAATCTTGGGTTGTCTTTGCAGCAACTTTATTGCCGATGTTCCCCATTAACAAGCTGCAACGCTGGTCGTAGATGAACGCATTCCGATCCCCTCTACCGTCTTTCTCCCTCTCTTGACTCCAACTCTTCTGCTCCCTCAGTCAAATATGAAGAGGTAAAATTATAGAGGAATAAAAGCCGAATCAGATGAGGTATGGGTTTTTAAACAATTACATTTAAGTTAGCTAAAATTTGCGGTTTTGGAAACAATGACAAGTGCGGACTTTCTTTTTGGCGCCATAGTACATTCACTTTACTGTATCAATTTTCTTTTTTTTTTCTCATTGTCACTTTAAATAATTTTCTTGGTTCTTATTTTGAATTCAAACTAATTATAAACGAAGACTACATAAAAACCTTTATAATTTTCATGTACGCAACTCAACCTAATTCAAAAAAAAGAAAAATATTTATACTGTCTGTATCCGCCACGGAAAGGAAATGCTTTATTCCAAAAATCGCATAAATTAATCAAGTAGTTATTTTTTTTGTAAACAACTAATATGAAATCGGTAGCATTACAAAGCTGATCTGATCAAAGTTTTAATTATTGTGGGCTTATCTGCCCTTATTTTTTTTTCAAGATGATGATGCGAGACGGTCTATTTTTGCTTACTCATAAAATTTGATTTTCTTAGTTAAAAAATAAAACTACTTGATCAATTTACGTGATATTTGGAATATGACATTTTCGTTCCGTGACGGGTAAGTACAGCATAAAAATTTGCCTGTTTATTTTCTAATAGGTTTAATGCAAAATAAGAACCATTCTCTTTCTCTTTACTTCTCCTCTACCTATGTCCTTTTACCCATTTATTCAAACACTACACTTTCTGTCTTCACTTTCATTTTCACCAATCCTCCGTCTCTCATTCCCTTTTTCTCATCCTCTGTCTTATTCTCACATTTATAATTCATTCTTCTCGGACAATATTTTCGAATATTCTTATTATAAAATTAATAGACGTTTATTTGTAAACAACTTGCGGTTTCAGTGCATCGTTAAATGAAAATGTCAGCTGTCTTGGTTGCCTACTGAATTAGTAATTACAATAAAAAATAAATATGATTTGCCACTTCCGGTATGAGTGATTTGGCATTTCCGGCAGGGGGATGTCTGCACATTGTTAGGAGGAGTTCACATATTACCATGTAACAATTTCTGAATTTCCATACCGAATTTCTCAGTTTAAAAGTCTATATTCGAGTCAATCTGCTTACATCAGCAATCATAAGAAATTGTACTGGATAACGTTAGTAATTTGTCAGTAGTTGGAAGTGGCATTAAAACGAATTTACTCGCTGACATTAGATATTCTTTTAGCAGACTTTACGCTTAAAGCTACGTGACAAAAGGGGATATTGTGCTTTCACACATTTTACTTTACGCAGACTTTATCAGAGAAATGTCGAATTTATTTTGAAATAAATATGTTTATTAAATATTTAAAAATGACTCTTCATCCATGAAAATAAATTTTTATTGCATTTTCATCCTAAATAAAGCAAAGTGCCACTTTGATGTAGATGGCTACTATCTGGGACATGATTATAAAGATACCATGTGGGGAGTTGACCAGCAAGATATCTGTTTACATTACACTTTAACTTCTGCATGTCAGTACAGTTGGAGAAGCAAGAACCAGGAAGGGAATCCAAAGTCTAGTAGGTCTGGGTAAGAAACTGTTAGAGTAGAAGGCTTTCTGGCATGTGGATATCTCTACTGTGTAGGGGTGGATGTTTTGCTGCTTGTCGGGTTTGTCAGGGGTATTTACGTCGATGGGGTTACAAGAGATTGTAGTTCGTCGGAGCATATACCATTAAAATACTTGTAAAACAGGCAGAGAGATGCAATATTTCGTAGATGAGACTGAAGCCTAGCTGATGGTTCGGGACCTATTAGATTGGCGACACTCTTTTGAACCCTGTCTAGGAGTGAGAGACTAGTATCAGATGCACCAGCCCAAATGTGACAATACTTTATACATAGGTAAATGGTGGCTTTGTAGAGATACAGGATACTTCCATAAGTAGTTATAAGTAACTTTTTAGTACGGTAGAGAGAGTCCACCTTCCTCGCAGTTACCTGTGAATGTTACCTGTGAATGTTAAGCGGAGGAGTTCCAAGGATATACTTTCAGGTAATGTATCTTATGTAACGTCGGTAGGGTCTCGATAGGAGACAAGCGCCCGCGTGTTTGCGTGTTGTGTGGGTACGTGGGAGAGACGGATGAGGGGAAAAAGACTTACCTCGAGACCAGCTCAGCGTTACCGACCAAAAATAGAAAAGAGGGACCAAGATGGCGACCGCCGTCTTTTGTAAAGTATGATGTCTCGCAAAGTCACGCCAAAGGACGGGACGTCCCCTTCAACCGCACCTGCGAATGCTATTTACACGTACCAAGTCGGAGTGAAGGGAATCAACACTACGCAGCCAACCGACAAGGGAACATATAACAGATATGAAGTGGGAGATCCAGTGTGGGTGCGGCCTCCAGGAAATCGGTGCACCGACAAGTTTAAGCGAGATCTTCGCCCAGCTACCGAGGTGCGTCATACAACTACAGAAGAAAGCAGTGAAGCGTCTAGCGATGAGCTGCCGATGCACGGATTCAGTGAGCCCCTTCCAGAGACTGATAGCGATACTTCATCTGATGAGGCGGAACCAGATCCAGAGCCCGAATCTGAAACAGTGAATGTACCTCTTCGCAGAAGCACACGCACTAAAAGGCCACCCCCCCAGTGCTCTCTATGTGATCATCAGATCAGGGGGGAGTGTAACGTGCATCCAGGAGATAAGCGCCCGCGTGTTTGCGTGTTGTGTGGGTACGTGGGAGAGACGGATGAGGGGAAAAAGACTTACCTCGAGACCAGCTCAGCGTTACCGACCAAAAATAGAAAAGAGGGACCAAGATGGCGACCGCCGTCTTTTGTAAAGTATGATGCCTCGCAAAGTCACACGAATTCTCGGAATATGCAAATTTAGCCGACCTAGAACGACGATAAAAGCGGGTGAGGGGAAAGACGTGGGCGAGTGACGATTGAGTTGGCTGGGGAATCGTGTGGCTGTTGCTTCTTGTGCCGTGTTGAGGATATCTTACCGTGTTAAAGAGAGAGTCGGGCGCCATCTTGAATTTTTCCCTACATTTTTTTTCTTACAGTAATTTCTCACTTTTACATCTTAAGCCATAGCTATTATTGGTGGAGAAGTTATTAAACGAAATAAGCTTAGGCTTAGCGGCATTGAATGTTACCATCCATTTTTGTCCCCATTCCACTAAAGACGAAGTTTTTCTCTAGGGTTTCAGCTATTGCCTTAGATATGTGATCATTTGTTTTCTCCACGCACCTTCTATAATATTGTCATTATCAGCTCAATATTATTAAATAAATAAAACGAATATATGCCTCATTTTTACTTATTTATTGAAACAATAAATATTCTGTCTTAAAATAATTGTCACATGAACGTTCTTCGGAGTAATAAAACCAATGGGACTTTTTGTAATGTACTTAAAATTATAGTAAGTGGTGAGAGTCTCCTCCTTGCACCAAAAATGACTGTGTTACGTCGCCCCTTCTTACAAAATACTGAAATGTTATTGCTTAATGATCTTTTTTTTGTAATTTTTCCATTTTTCGAATGGTCATTTTTATGTCTCGGTCGAATTTGTGTAGCAAAGTTCCATAGTCGTTTTTGTCCATCTGTGTGTGTGTGTGTGTGTTTTCTTTTTTTTTTTTTTCCAAGTACTTTCCTACACAAATTCGACTAGACATAAGAATGACCATTCGAAAATGAAAAAAATTACAAATAAAATATCATTAAGGAAAAACACTTTGTGCTATTAACAATATTTGTCTGAATGAAAACATACTGCCTATATATATATATATATATATATATATATATATATATATATATATATATATATATATAACGATTTTACGTACATAAAAGTTATCTACATGTTTTTTGCTAACTAGTAGTCATAATCATGGCTTGAATATGGAAAATAACGATTACGTGGTCGTAACCTAGAGTGAAAACGTCAGACTGCAAACTATATAGTTGTGGGTTCGATTCTTTATGAAGTTAAGCGATGTCGACAACTGCTAGTTAACAAGAAACACGTGTCAAAGGATAATTTTTATGTACGTAATATATATGTCGTAATATTAAAACTCATATATTCTGTGTTTACTGTGTTGTCTAATTATCCCCCTTGCTGTGTACTTTCTAGTATTTTCTATTAGTTCATTAAAGCCTTTATTCTAGGTAAACATGTCTTTTGTACTCACTTTACAACAATTTAGTGAACTAATAATAATACAAAAAAATATGGACAAATTTTTAACTCCTGATCGTCTGGATATATCTCCTAGCTCGACCGGCGGAAACAAAACATTTAAACATTGGCTTCGGACTATATCGTCTCTCATATGAAGAACAACCACCGAGAACGCAACTGATATTGTTAGGTTAGACATTTTAATAAATCATGTTTCTCCCGACGTATATGAATACATCGCAGAACATACGACGTATGCCTCTGCTCTGAATCGTCTCAGTGATTATTTATATATAAAACCCACTAACGAAATTTTCGCTAGACATACGTTGTCAACTCGAAGGCAAAAAGACGATGAAAACATCGATGAATACGTAGAATCGCTAGTGTTGTTAGCTAAAGATTGTGACTTTCAGGCAGTCAATGCTATTGAAAACAGAGATACTTGCGTCAGAGACGCCTTCATTACTGGTTTACGTTCAAACTCTATCCGGCAGAGATTGCTTGAGAATAGAACACTTGATTTAAATACGGCCGCCGACCTAGCTAGAGCTCTTTATTCAGCACAGAAAAATTCTGAATCCTACGCTCATTCTGAATCTTACACTCGTTCTTATGACACGGTGGCTACTGTTAACGACGAACAAAACTATTATAATAAATCTGAGGATGAATTTTGTGATACTTCTTTCATAAAAACTAAATCTACTTGATATTTTTGCGGGTATTCCAGACACGATCGGAAATTTTGTCCAGCGGGGTCCATCATTTGTAAAAAAATATCATGTTAAAGGTCATTTAGCGAGGACGTGTCAAAATTCTCAGAAATCTACATTTGCTTCCATTCAATCTCAAGCCACATCAGCATCTACACAATCACACAAGCTATTGTCCATATTGTCTGATCCTCCAACAAAGAAAAACAATTTTTTTTAAAATACATCTGCTTCTTCTTCGGGTAGTTTAGAACCAACTTCTGCATACATTCTAGTCGGGAAAACTGAAGCAACATCTATGATAAACACTTGGAGCTCTGGATCCTTCATCTTGGAAGACTTTGTTAAGAAAAATAAATGGAAAGTACAGCCAGCTACTGGAAGGGTATATATGACCCCCTTGTCACTTAATGCTCTAGTGAAAGGACAGTGTACCGGCAACATCAATTTACAAGGTGAGTAGTACACTAACACAAAATTTGAAATTTTACCAGATCTTTCAGTTATCTTTCGGCTGAGACTTCATGAGGCAGTATTCTAGTGTTTATTTTAACTTTGGTGGTCATAAGAGAAATCTCCAAATCCCTAGCTCTGTTTCCTGCAGTGTACAGTCTGCTTTAGTAGAAACACCATCTCTTTTCGCAAACCTTTTTTCCGGACTGTAAACCTATTACCACTATATCTAGGAGGTTTGGAAATCAAGACAAACAATTTATACGGTCAGAAATTGAGAAAATGCTCCGGGAAGGAATAATTGAAGAAAGTGCCTCACCTTGGAGAGCCCAAGTTTTAATAGTTACTGGTGAGCGTCACAGAAAAAGATTGGTCGTTGATTACAGTCGAACAATCAATAGATTCACATCATTAGACGCTTACCCTCTACCAAGGATCGATGATCTTGCTGCTGAAATTTCCAGATATAAAATTTACAGCTTCCTGGATTTAAAGAGTGCGTATCACCAGATACCCATTCGAGAGGAAGAGAAAATCTACATTGCTTTTGAGGCGAACGGAAAATTATATAAGTTTTGTAGAGTTCCGTTTGGCGTCACTAACGGTGTCGCTTGTTTCCAAAGAACGATGGACAACATCATCAAGCAACATAAGTTGCAGGGAGTTCATGCATATGTTGACAATATAGTTATAGTCGGGAATATCCAAAAGGAGCATGGCGAAAGTCTTGCAAAATTTCGGAAAGTTGCTCAAGTCCATAACCTGACTTTCAACGAAGTAAAGTCTATATTGTCAACTACCTCAATAGATTTCCTTGGTTACACAATAACACACGGAACAATTAAACCAGATGGTGATCGACTACGACCACTCAAGGAACTACCTTTTCCAAAAGACAAGGCTGCTATGCGCCGAGTCATGGGATTATTTTCATATTATTCGCAATGGATATCTAAATTCTCCGAGAAAATAAAACCTCTGGTTAACAATGACTCTTTTCCCATCAACACAGAATCTAAGAAGGCCTTCAATAACATCAAAGACGAAATTGGAAAGGCTATGCTCCTTCAATAAATGAAGATCTTCCCCTAGTGGTTGAAACTGATGCCTCAGATACCGCTATCGCGGCCACTCTCAATCAAGCTGGTCGACCAGTTACATTTTTCTCGAGGTCTCTAACTCACGCTGAACGCAAACATGCTTCCGTCGAAAAAGAAGCGTATGCTATTGTGGAAGCAATCAAAAAGTGGTCACACTACCTATCTGCCAGACGTTTCATAGTAGTTACTGTCCAAGAAGCAGTGAACTATATGTTCAATTCAAAAAGACCCGGAAAAATTAAAAACAATAAAATTCAAAGATGGAGAATGGAATTGGGATGCTACGATTATGATATCATGTATCGGCCAGGAAGAAATAACATTTGCTGACGGACTCTCACGAGCTTATTGTGGAGCCATCAACAAAAAAGCTAAGCTATCAGATATCCATGTGTCTCTCTGCCACGCGGGAATCATACAAATGGCACATTTTGTGAAAGTTCGAAATCTTCGATAGAAGAAATCAAGAAAGTGTGTGCTGAATACCCCATATATGCACGATGGAAACCAATGTTCCACTCCCCAAAACTCAACCCCTCTTATCAAAACTACTCAGCCAATGGAAAGACTCAACATAGATTTCAAAGGACCGCTCCTCTATACATCGAAGAACCGGTACCTACTAGTTTTCCATTTGCCTTTACTTGTGCAAATATAACTACTAATGTAGTAATCGAATGTTTATTGCAAATTTTTACAATGTTTGGGACACCCTCATACATCCCCTCTGATCGAGGAACTTCATTTGAATCCAAATACCTACGGGAGTATCTCACAATCATATCAACTAGCCGGACTACTCCTTACAACCCTCGAGGAAATGGACAATGTGAGTGATACAATGGCGTTATATGGAAAACTATATCCATGGCATTGGCTTCTAGTAACTTCAAAGAGTCACAGTGGGAGACTGTACTTCCCAAAGTATTACACTCAATCAGATCTCTACTGTGTACTGCAAATAATGCCACTTCTCATGAGAGATTATTTTTCTACCAACGGAAGTCACTTAGTGGCCATTATCTAACCTCTTGGCTAACTGTACCAGGACCTGTATTACCGCGTCGCCATGTTCGGCATAGTAAATATGAACCCTTGGTCGATGAGGTACAACTTTTAGAAGCAAACCCTCAGTACGGCCACGTGCAGTTTAATGACGGACGAGAGTCTACGGTCTCTCTACATGACCTAGCTCCCATTGGAAACTTGACTCTATCTAAAAAGCTGACCCCCAACTGAAGCCTTAGTTCATCCAGAAAAGTCGAACAATCCTTGCGCTGAGAATAACTTGGCTAATCCAACTTCTACCGAAGAACAAAATACAACACCTGAGATATCTTCTCCAATGCCCATTGATCCAGATGCTGATGCTGATTTTTCCGTTTCTGAACCTAAACCTTCCCCCATGGTACCTATGGGCCTGGAGGAATTATCACCCCCTCCTAAATCTGAATGCCCAGGGACCCGAAGACGATCCTTACGCGAACGTCGAAAACCATTACGTTACCAATGACAGTGACAAAATAACTTTAATTAATACTTTAATTCTTTTGAGAAGGGGAGAATGTCATATTAAAACTCTCGTATTTTGTGTTTACTGTGTTGTCTAATTATCTCCCCTTGCTGTGTACTCTCTAGTATTTTCTATTAGTTCATTGAAGCCTTTATTCGAGGTAAACGTGTCTTTTGTTCTCACTTTACAACAATATATATATAATGCCAGCCCCTTTAAGAAACTTGTTTCTTATCGTTGAGCACTTTCAGTAGTAATAAAGTCGGTCCACTCAGCTTATACGTGCAGATCGTCATATAATGATTAGATCACTCTGGGTCCTTGCTAATGAAGCCAGGCATAACTTCAGACTTCTCTCGACTGGCGTTAATCGTGACACCCTGCACTGATGATTTCCAAAAGGATGAAACGCTAGTATCTGTAGGCACTTAATAATTACTATAGAAAATAATTATATATATATATATATATATATATATATATATATATATATATATATATATATATATATATTAAGTAATGTGATTGATAATTTGAAATTTAAAAATCAAATTATAATTAAATTAAAAATCCGTTTCATAAGAAGGAACAACAAAATCAATTATCTGTACGATCGTTTCGGAAAACAATGCTTTTTATTGTGGTAGACATCAAGTTACGTACAATAATTACATATAGTTTTTTAATAAGCAAGGTCTCCTCGTCAGCAAATTTTGAAGGGTTTTTTATTAAATTTAAAAGACACCATAAATAAACCTAGCATTAAAAGTAAGGCAGATGTATCGTTTTTCTCTGTCCAAATTTGTGGAATTAATTTTTCTTTAAAACTTACCTGAGATTACATTGGATAAGAAAATTGGACAGATGATGAATTCAAATATGGCGTTGACAATGGGGGCTTATTCCACTCGTGGTCTACGAACTACACTTCGAAAAACACCCGTCTAGCTTAAACCACTGTCTATAACTTCACTCACTCTTTAACTGTGCCTAAATCCAAACGTAGATTCCATGAACAATGCTTCTTTCTTGGAGCTAGCCTCCCGTGGAGCTCTCTTCTGTTTACCTGCTTCTCTGCTGACTGCAACTTGCTTGTCTTCAAGTCCAACATAAACAAATTCTTGATGAACCACCCATTAAATAATCCAGTCTACCAAGTTTCCATTAATAACGACTACTACGATATTATACCATTGATTACTGTGCACAATCATTCTTATCCTTGAGTGTCCCCAGGGCCTTGATAAGTGGTGACTCCTATACACACACACACACACACACACACACACACACACACACACATATATATATATATAAAGAGAGAGAGAGATAGAGAGAGATAGAGAGATATAGATAGATAGATAAATAAAGAGATATAGAGACATATATATACATGCACACACACACACACACACACACACACATATATATATATATATATATATATATATATATATATATATATACGTACATATATACATCCAAATATATACAAATATACATATACTTATACATCCCCCATATATATATATATATATATATATATATATATATATATATATATATATAGAGAGAGAGAGAGAGAGAGAGAGAGAGTGTATGTGTCTGTTTATTTTATTATGTTGTGGGCTTTTGTCCTGTGGGATTTTTTGTGGTTCTCCAACTAGGATTGGCAAATCTTACAAGAGGTGGCATAAAACTATGAAAAAATACAAATTTTCAAAGGATTGCTCGTATGTTGAAATGGGTGTTGAAATATGAATTTCTGAATTAAAAGATTTTTACACTTCTATGTGACTTGGCGTCAGTAATTTGATTTTGATTTCCTATGTTTACTCGTGAACCCCAGTTTTTAAATATTTAAAACTATGGAAATAGAACGCAATTGAATCTAGTAATAAAAATGATTCATGGTTTATTGGAATTAATTGGCATTTCTGTTCCACTGACATGGCACGTGAAAGACTGAAATTTTTCCAACATTAAAATGTAAGTATATTCTTAAAGGCATTTAAAAGGTGTTTCATGAAAAAAATACAAACATGTTTTTATTAATCATAGTTATATGTTATAATTGATACATGTTAAAAATTTTAAGGTTAAATGTTAAAACTTATATTTTAATGCATCTTTGTAGAAATTAAGTAGATCATTAACCTATATAAAAATGTATAAGAATTATTATTACTGTAGATTTGCCCTTAAGCTAAATCACTCTCCCAAGCAAAAATAAGATTTTATCTTTTTAAGCGATTAGGTGTGAACACCCTGAAAAATGTAAAGAGAAAACAAAAAGACAAAATCTCAATTATTAACAAATTTATAATGGGGTCAGTTTCACATATACATTTAACATAAAATTAGCCCTCATTTCGAAAACATTCTAGCGTTTTGCAGCAGGTAATTAAAAGTTATTTTGCACCAGGGGATAACTTCCATGCATTTAATTTTTCGGGGTGTGCGTATCTACTTTTTAAGGCTAGCACAGTGTTACGACCTTGCTAGTCTAATTTAGGATTAGGGATAAACGAAATTACTGAACATCTCTAAGAAGTTAGAACGGTCTGGAAATAATCATCATTATAAAATTATTGAATGTAAATGGTTTCCAGAACTAAACATTTTAAAACCACTTTAAATGACATTTTATTCGATAGTTTAAATGCTTCAAAATTCCTTTCAAATTTTGAGCAGTCAAGAAGTAATTGATTTATTTCAATTATATGATGGCAACCTTCTGTCTAATAAGACAATGGCATTCTGCATCTAGCGTGGTGTCCTGCAGAATCTGATGTAGCTATACAGTTCGAAGCTGGATATTCCGGATGGAGGCCTGAGAGGGTGATAAGGAGACCTAAATGTGACAGTTATTAGCCCCCCCCCCCTTTCGGCGTTACAAAGTCTGACGGAAAGGCAAATCAATACGGTCGGAGCCAGCGCAGCTGCAGGAATTTGCCAAAAAGCTGTTGCTGTGTTTCACCATCCACCTTTCGGGACTCTAACCCATTTTTTTTTTGTAGGGATTTACCCCCATTAGCCTTTGCTTTTCCCAAGGCATCCACAAGGCAGTGGAGCTTTAACTATAAACTAATATTAAAATAGTTAACTTGTTTACGAAGAAACCGATATGCATTATTATGGATTAAATCTCGTAATATGATTTTAATTAACTACTTTTATTAATTAATATAATAATTGGAAAAGAGATGACGGAAGAAACATTTTATCATAACAAAAACTTAACATGAACTTAAATGATTTGGTTTAAACTACAGTAAATATCGTTAATTACTTATTTTATATTATGTGGGAAGCTTATCTCCTAGTTCAAGCTATATCCTCCAAGAACGATCCGACAATCTATTTTTAATCGATATTTATCACAGAGTTGCCTAATTTTCCTACCTTGCAAAAATGGCGTAATTTTCTGGTGCCTAATTTCACGGTGCCTAATTTTTCGTTGCCTTATTTTCCATAAATTCTTGCACCGAATATTTATAATTATGGTAAAATCATTAAATTTTTTTGACATACGGAAGGTTAAAAATACTAATAAAGCACATCCGTTCCTCTCTTCTTAATATAAGAAGGGTTTCTAAAGAGTAACATTATTATTTAGAAACCAATTTTTAACATGGAGAGGGGACTTTGTTAACTGTTCTATTCCTACGCGTTTTTTTCCAGGCCAATCATCTACTAGTTGGCCAGTTGTGTACAACTCCCAAGAGCAATGGGAACTTTCTATCATGTCTGAAAGTGACACAATGTTCAACGAGCGAGATCGGAGATGCGCCATTGTACAACTCATGCTCTCTACCGATTCAAGTTAGGACAACAGAACCACTGCCAGCTCAAATTGCATCACTGGATTTCCACGAATAACAGGGACGTGCCTAGGGTGATGAAAACAGTTTCTAGCCACGATGATGGTCTTTGGTGTGGTTTCAAGTTTCCATTACGCCATTGAAAACATATTAAAAGGCATTTGCAGCTTTTCTTCCAATTTT
>NC_136484.1:56083898-56136398 GCF_053919585.1 Euprymna scolopes | reverse complement strand
AAAGAATGAATATCGGAGTCTTTTATGTAGATGTTTATAATGTTATTTAACGCTCAGTAGAATAAACACAGTATATACTGACAGCGCGTAAAATAAAATAAAAAGAAAAGTATTTTAAAATCAGTTTCAATGCGAAATCGGTACATGATCGGTCTTTTTAGAGTTAGATAGTTTTTAATAGTCGAACACACACACACACACACACACACAAAACCGACTCATGATTCAGACAATAAAAATCGTAATTCCTTAGAATCTGGCGTCTGATAATAACGACAATCAGCAGTGTGTCGTCTGCTACCATTAGCATCCTTGCCAGACTGCCATCTTAATGGGACTGACACTAAAAACCAGGGCGACAAAAAGAACACCAACGTCACTTTCAATTAGATATTGGAATGCCATAACGGACGGAGAAGAAAAGAAACAACTTAGACTTAGGAAACTTATTGCTAGAGTTAACTACAACTTTTTACTCTAAAAAAAAAAATACAGGCTGACCCACTTGAAAATAACCCAGAAAATGTAATAGAGAGGAGGAACATTCTTCTATCGTTTAAATTACCTGCAGCATTGTTTAAATTACCTGTAGTGTTATAAAATATGTTGAAAGTGCTCCCCATTTACATTTATGCATTTCTGGGCTCGTTTAACAACGTTTGCAGATACTACCTGTAGATCTTCTCTGGTGATTCTCCTGATAGCGTTGGTTATGTTCTCCTTTAGTTGGTCTAGATTGTGAGGATTATTTGCGTAAACTTTTTGTTTTAAACTCCTTCAAAGATAAAAATCACATGATGACAAGTCCGGAGAACGTGGTGGCCATAACAATTTGTTTATTGTTCTCTCTTCCATGAACATGTCATGAACTCGTGTCAGTGATCTGTGAGACGTGTGGCATGTAGCTCCATCTTGTTTGAAAAAGAATTACATTTTGTCTTGTGGTGTCAGTTGGTTAATAAGAGAAAGCTGAGAGAGGTTGGGCTATTCTTAAGAAGGCAATTCTGTAATAATGCTCTAATTAAAAAATATGAAATAAAACTAAAAACTAAAAATGCCTGAATTAAAATTGTCAAAAGCTGTATTTTATTTCCTTTTGACATACATTTGCACATTTACTTCGTTTTACATGCATTTATACCATTATCCTTTTTATATACATTTTAACATTTACTTCTTTTTACATGCATTCATACCTTTATCCTTTTTTACATACATTTGAACGTTTACTTCTTTTTACATGCATTTATACCTTTATCCTTTTTTACATACATTTAAACGTTTACTTCTTTTTACATGCATTTATACCTTTATCCTTTTTACATACATTTAAACGTTTACTTCTTTTTACATGCATTTATACCTTTATCCTTTTTATATACATTTTAACATTTACTTCTTTTTACATGCATTCATACCTTTATCCTTTTTACATACATTTGAACGTTTACTTCTTTTTACATGCATTTATACCTTTATCCTTTTTTACATACATTTAAACGTTTACTTCTTTTTACATGCATTTATACCTTTATCCTTTTTACATACATTTAAACGTTTACTTCTTTTTACATGCATTCATACCTTTATCCTTTTTATATACATTTTAACATTTACTTCTTTTTACATGCATTCATACCTTTATCCTTTTTACATACATTTTAACATTTACTTCTTTTTACATGCATTCATACCTTTATCCTTTTTATATACATTTTAACATTTACTTCTTTTTACATGCATTTATACCTTTATCCTTTTTTACATACATTTAAACGTTTACTTCTTTTTACATGCATTTATACCTTTATCCTTTTTTACATACATTTAAACGTTTACTTCTTTTTACATGCATTTATACCTTTATCCTTTTTACATACATTTAAACGTTTACTTCTTTTTACATGCATTTATACCTTTATCCTTTTTATATACATTTTAACATTTACTTCTTTTTACATGCATTTATACCTTTATCCTTTTTACATACATTTTAACATTTACTTCTTTTTACATGCATTTATACCTTTATCCTTTTTACATACATTTTAACATTTACTTCTTTTTACATGCATTTATACCTTTATCCTTTTTATATACATTTTAACATTTACTTCTTTTTACATGCATTTATACCTTTATCCTTTTTACATACATTTAAACGTTTACTTCTTTTTACATGCATTTATACCTTTATCCTTTTTTACATACATTTAAACGTTTACTTCTTTTTACATGCATTTATACCTTTATCCTTTTTACATACATTTTAACATTTACTTCTTTTTACATGCATTTATACCTTTATCCTTTTTATATACATTTTAACATTTACTTCTTTTTACATGCATTTATACCTTTATCCTTTTTACATACATTTAAACGTTTACTTCTTTTTACATGCATTTATACCTTTATCCTTTTTACATACATTTTAACGTTTACTTCTTTTTACATGCATTTATACCTTTATCCTTTTTACATACATTTTAACATTTACTTCTTTTTACATGCATTTATACCTTTATCCTTTTTACATACATTTAAACGTTTACTTCTTTTTACATGCATTCATACCTTTATCCTTTTTACATACATTTTAACATTTACTTCTTTTTACATGCATTTATACCTTTATCCTTTTTTACATACATTTAAACGTTTACTTCTTTTTACATGCATTTATAAATTTATCCTTTTTACATACATTTTGACATTTACTTGTTTACATGCATTCATGCCTTTATCCTTTTTATATACATTTGAACATTTACGTCTTTTTACATGCATTTATGCCTTTATTCTTTTTACATACATTTGCACATTTATCCTTTTTTACATGCATTTATAGCTTTATCTTTTTTACATACATTTTAACATTTACTTCTTTTTTACATGCATTCATACCTTTATCTTTTTTACATACATTTGAACATTTACTTCTTTTTATATGCATTCATACCTTTATCCTTTTTACACACATTTGAACATTTACGTCTTTTACATGCATTCATACTTTTATCCTTTTTACATACATTTGAACATTTACTTCTTTTTACATGCATTTATACCTTTATCCTTTTTACATACATTTGAACATTTATCCTTTTTCACATCTAACAGCTTTAAAATTTTTGTAAGTTTTCAATGAAATTAAATGTTTGACTTTAAATAAAGGAAGGTCAAGTACACACAAAATAATTATAGACATAATAAGTGACGTATTTTGTAGTTATCATTACCAAAAACACGTTGTTCTTTTCGTGCAAAAAATATTAAAAAAAAATAAAAAATTGGAACGGAGAAAAAAACTCAAAGTGCTGGAGAATGTAAGCAAAGTCTTGTGAACAAAATAGAAAGCGACAATAAACAAAAGGAAAACAAAATATAAAAAAGAGCACATGAAAACTAGACCCAAAAAGTATATTAATTTAGTCAAGTTTTATTGAAAAAAAAAATGCTGCATGGCTTTTATTTCCAAAAGCAGGCCTAACAATTAACCTTAGGTACCAATTATAAAAATTAACAAAAAAATGGTACAAAAAAGGGATCGCTAATTGAGAGACTAATACTGGAATTAATTTCATCGCATGCAACAGCACAGTTAAATTTATCGTCAAAAAGATAGTGATAAATAAAACGAGAAAATATACGATGGCCGTTTTAAAATAATCATATAAAATAATCTTACTTGATTCGTAAAACGTGAAAGCAAAGAAGCATGCGAAAAGGGTCTTCAAAAATGTTTTCCTTTTTCTCAGTCCTTTTCTTGAAAGGCACTCTCACAATCTCCTAGAACCCTTTTTTTACTTTCTTTTTTTTTAAAATAAAATGTCCCGAAGAGAAGGGAATTTCGGTAGAATAGTCTTCCAAATAGTCTCTTTGCTTTATTCCTTTCACGTGGAATACGTGCGCCGATGTCTTC
Organism: Euprymna scolopes; assembly: GCF_053919585.1. Classification (NCBI taxonomy): domain Eukaryota; kingdom Metazoa; phylum Mollusca; class Cephalopoda; order Sepiida; family Sepiolidae; genus Euprymna; species Euprymna scolopes. The sequence continues at coordinate 56,132,473 of NC_136484.1, read as the reverse complement.
TTGCCATAAAGCGAGAGACCAGTACCCGCATTAAGCTGGCCTGCAGTTTAACTTATTGCTGGCTATCTTGCTCTTGCTTGCTGCTTGATCTCAACATTTTGAACCGAGAGAGAGACTTAACTGTCGTATAAACCTAAGACTCCGTAACATCATCCGTGTGTAGATACTCTCTCAGGCATTTGTCTATAAAAATGGTCCTGTGGCGATGGAAAAGTTGTGACGCATGGAGGCTTGAAATGCTGGAAGCATGTGATAATTGATCTCAATGACCATCTTCAGTATCATGCCTGCTGGAGCGTGTGAATTCACCGGTAGGACAAAAAAAAAAAAAAAAGAAGTCATTTTTGGGCTCATGTCTGAGGGATTGGCACTCGCCTGACAAGACGTTGCAATCATCATGTATGTATGTATGTATGTATGTATGTCTACTTAAAACTTTCGACAGGAGCGACAGATTTACACAAAATCGATATCATTTTGAAGCTTGACTCTTCGGATGACAATATCGAAAAATTTGCCAAAAACATTAATTTCCTCACCCTCACTTGGCCATTTTTCTACAGGAAGGGGTTGCTTTTTTCGCCGATATTTTCGAAAGTTATCCCCTCTTTTCGATTGTCTAGCCTTAATTTGAACCTACGTCACTTCCGATTTAACGATGGGCGCAACAGCAAAGACGTCAGGTTTTTAATTTCACGTTATTTTCCTCCTTCACGGTACGTGTTCAAGCCTATCTGCCTACTACCACTTTTTTGTTTTTTGCTCAACACACACCTCCAAACACCCGGGCAAGGCCGGGCACCCAGGCTAGTTTACAATAACGGGAAAATAAATAAGAGGGGAAAATCAAAAATGGAACGTTGCAAAATTTAATATCGATACCTTAACGCCGTTAAATTTCTACGAGTACAGATACCGATAGTATAAGATTATTTATTTATCTCCTCTCCAGGAGTGAACTTGATGAAAGTGTTTCTGTGGAAAGGACTGAATTCGAACCTGTCATCATGTACAAAGTTTTAGTTCGTGTCGTTAACCACTTAGCCCCCGCCAGTATTAGTTTTTTTTTCTTATTTAGTCATCCAATATGATATAATTTTTTTTTCACACGGGGCAGATGTTTAGTAGAGTATTTTTATCAACGCCGATAGTGGCGTTGTTTTTTTCCCTATAGTACCGAGTGTAACGAGAAATGAGGAAAATAAAATAGGGTTGATATGCAGACAAGTCAAAGAAAAACCAGTCGTAATAATTAAACATAAGAAATGCAATGGTTCTTTTTTACTTACCTTTACTCTAAACTAGGCATATTGCCACTTATAGTAAGGGACTACTATGTTCAGTGTCGTCTCAAAGAATGACATAATCATAATCACCATATCGTATGAACCCGAAGATCCTAGATTTTGCCATGGGTTTCCCGATATTTTTCTTGTCAGGGTGTGTTCTAAAAAGATATTGGGGATTGCGGGAGAGACCACTTGAAGGTTGCCAACTTTTTAAGTGATTGTGATTTTTTGTGGAACGAACTGGATTTGAACTTGGAACACTCAGGTCGTTAGTTCGTGTCGTTAACCAATAGACCACCGTCACTTCCCAATGACATAATGACTGGCAAGTAAAAATTGAAAATCCTTCAGTTATTTACATTTTGTAGATCGCATAAAGGGTCAGAGGGATGGCAATAATTACCTCACTTGTTTTCATTTCACTTCAATAAATCCCAGGCAGCAAGGAACCCCTTTACTCAGGCTAACACTTAATTTTCATATAGTGTTCAATCAAGATTCTTTTCTACCTCTCAAACGTTGAATACAAAATTTTTCCTCTATCCAATTGACCAGTTAACCATGTTACAGTACATCTTTCGTGTACTCTCTTGGAAATGATGCCAGGACCAGAATTCATCTGGTCTAGTTGAGTATCCAGCAGAGTGTTGTTAATTGAGTCAATTTCACTAGAAGAGGCTGAAATATCCCTCGTATGAGCCCGTGTACAGTCGTGTCAAAGGGATCTTATTTAGGCGTCGAATACTATTTTATTTTGAATATTTTATTTTGAATATGTTATTTTGAATATTTTATTTTGAATATCTTACTTTGAATAGTTTATTTTGAATATTTTATTTTGAATATTTTATTTTGAATATTTTATTTTGGATATGTTATTTTGAATATCTTACTTTGAATAGTTAATTTTGAATATTTTATTTTGAATATTTTATTTCGAATATTTTATTTTGAATATTTTATTTTGAATATTTTTTTGAATATTTTATTTTGAATATGGTATTTTGAATATTTATTTTGAATATTTTATTTTGAATATTTTATTTTGGATATGTTATATGGAATATTTTATTTTGAATATTTTATTTTGAATATGTAATTTTGAATATGCTATTTTGAATATTTTATTTTGAATATATTATTTTGAATATGTTATTTTGAATATTTTATTTTCAATATGTAATTTTGAATATGTTATTTTGAAGAGTTTATTTTGAATTTTTTATTTTGAATATTTTATTTTGGATATGTTATTTTGAATATTTTATTTCGAATATTTTATTTTTAATATTTTATTTTGAATATATTATTTTGAATATGTTATATGGAATATTTGATTTTGAATATTTTATTTTGAATATGTCATTTTGAATATGTTATTTTGAATATGTTATTTTGTATATGTTATTTTGAATATGTTATTTTGAATATTTTATTTTGAATATTTTATTTTGAATATTTTATTTTGAATATTTTATTTTGAATATGTTATTTTGAATATTTTATTTTGAATATTTTATTTTGAATATTTTATTTTGAATATTTTATTTTGAATATTTTATTTTGAATATGTTATTTTGAATATGTTATTTTGAATATTTTATTTTGAATATTTTATTTTGAATATTTTATTTTGAATATTTTATTTTGAATATGTTATTTTGAATATTTTATTTTGAATATTTTATTTTGAATATTTTATTTTGAATATTTTATTTTGAATATTTTATTTTGAATATGTTATTTTGAATATTTTATTTTGAATATGTTATTTTGAATATTTTATTTTGAATATTTTATTTTGAATATGTTATTTTGAATAGTTTATTTTGAATATTTTATTTTGGATATGTTATTTTGAATATTTTATTTTGAATATTTTATTTTGAATATGTTATTTTGAATATGTTATTTTGAATATTTTATTTTGAATATTTTATTTTGAATATTTTATTTTGAATATTTTATTTTGAATATTTTATTTTGAATATTTTATTTTGAATATTTTATTTTGAATATGTTATTTTGAATATGTTATTTTGAATATTTTATTTTGAATATTTTATTTTGAATATGTTATTTTGAATATTTTATTTTGAATATGTTATTTTGAATATTTTATTTTGAATATTTTATTTTGAATATGTTATTTTGAATATTTTATTTTTAATATTTTATTTTGAATATGTTATTTTGAATATGTTATTTTGAATATTTTATTTTGAATATTTTATTTTGAATATTTTATTTTGAATATGTTATTTTGAATATTTTATTTTGAATATTTTATTTTGAATATGTTATTTTGAATATGTTATTTTGAATATTTTATTTTGAATATGTTATTTTGAATATTTTATTTTGAATATTTTATTTTGAATATGTTATTTTGAATATTTTATTTTGAATATTTTATTTTGAATATGTTATTTTGAATATTTTATTTTGAATATGTTATTTTGAATATGTTATTTTGAATATTTTATTTTGAATATTTTATTTTGAATATTTTATTTTGGATATGTTATTTTGAATATGTTATTTCGAATATTTTATTTTTAATATTCTATTTTGAATATTTTATTTTGAATATGTTATATGGAATATTTGATTTTGAATATTTTATTTTGAATATGTAATTTTGAATATGTTATTTTTAATATGTTATTTTGAATATGTTATTTTGAATATTTTATTTTGAATATTTTATTTTGAATATGTTATTTTGAATATTTTATTTTGAATATTTTATTTTTTATATGTTATTTTGAATATGTTATTTTAAATATTTTATTTTGGATATGTTATTTTGAATATTTTATTTTAAATATGTTATTTTGAATATTTTATTTTGAATATGTTATTTTGAATATTTTATTTTAAATATGTTATTTTGAATATTTTATTTTGAATATGTTATTTTGAATATTTTATTTTGAATATTTTATTTTTAATATGTTATTTTGAATATGTTATTTTAAATATTTTATTTTGAATATTTTATTTTGAATATTTTATTTTAAATATGTTATTTTGAATATTTTATTTTGAATATGTTATTTTGAATATTTTATTTTGAATATTTTATTTTGAATATGTTATTTTGAATATTTTATTTTGAATATTTTATTTTGAATATTTTATTTTGAATATGTTATTTTGAATATTTTATTTTGAATATTTTATTTTGTAATATGTTATTTTGAATATTTTATTTTTAATATGTTATTTTGAATATTTTATTTTGAATATGTTTTTTGTTTGAATATTTTATTTTGAATATGTTATTTTGAATATTTGGTCTGAGTTTACTTAGAGTGTGGAGTATACCCATATCATGTTGTGCTGGGAAAACCTTGTACAGAGAGACCAAAGACATTCGAGGATGTTCTATAGTAGATAATTCAAACTGTCTACGCCAGTAGTAAATACATAAGTGTACATTCAAATTTTAGACATCTTTCTAATTGCATTGATAGAAATTATGTTTAATGACATGGAAATTATTTTTAGAATGATAATAAATCAGAGCAAAGATAGTCGAGATATTTCTTCAAAAATGATGAGCAAGCAATATCACTATTAAAGAAGACAAAACTTTGTGGTAGAAATTAAAAGAAACAATTGGTCCAAAACAATATGAATAATTAGCCTAGCGCTATTCTAGAAAGATAAATGCAGCTTTTCCTTAGTTATATCCGTAGTTAAGTCCTTAGTTAAGTCCTTAGTTAAGTCCTTAGTTATGTCCTTAGTTATGTCCTTAGTTAAGTCCTTAGTTAAGTCCTTAGTTATGTCCTTAGTTGTCCTTAGTTAAGTCCTTAGTTATGTCCTTAGTTATGTCCTTAGTTAAGTCCTTAGTTAAGTCCTTAGTTATGTCCTTAGTTGTCCTTAGTTAAGTCCTTAGTTATGTCCTTAGTTATGTCCTTAGTATTCTCTTTAGTTAAGTCCTTAGTATTTTCCTTAGTTAATTTCTTAGTTAAGTCCTTAGTTAAGTCCTTAGTTATGTCCTTAGTTATGTCCTTAGTTAAGTCCTTAGTTAAGTCCTTAGTTATGTCCTTAGTTGTCCTTAGTTAAGTCCTTAGTTATGTCCTTAGTTATGTCCTTAGTATTTTCTTTAGTTAAGTCCTTAGTATTTTCCTTAGTTAATTTCTTAGTTAAGTCCTTAGTTAAGTCCTTAGTTATGTCTTTAGTTATGTCCATAGTATTTTCCTTAGTTAAGACCTTAGTTAAGTCCTTAGTTATGTCCTTAGATAAGTCTTTAGTTATGCCCATAGTATTCTCCTTAGATAAGTCCTTAGTTAAGTCCTTAGTTATGTCCTTAGATAAGTCTTTAGTTATGCCCTTTGTTAAGTCCTTAGTTATGTCCTTAGTTAAGTCCTTAGTTATGTCCTTAGTTAAGTCCTTAGTTATGTCCTTAGTTAAGTCTTTAGTTATGTCTTTAATTAAGTCCTTAGTTAAGTCCTTAGTTAAGTCCTTAGGTATGTCCTTAGTTATGTCCATAGTATTTTCCTTAGTTAAGACCTTAGTTATGTCCTTAGATAAGTCTTTAGTTATGCCCATAGTATTCTCCTTAGATAAGTCCTTAGTTAAGTCCTTAGTTATGTCCTTAGATAAGTCTTTAGTTATGCCCTTAGTTAAGTCCTTAGTTATGTCCTTAGTTAAGTCCTTAGTTATGTCCTTAGTATTTTCTTTAGTTAAGTCCTTGTTAATTTCTTCGTTATGTCCTTAGATAAGTCCTTAGTTTAGCCCAAGTGTGGATGAATCAAGACTGTCACAATAGTTAGCGATGAGCAAGAAAGTACCAATGTGTTTATATTTTCGTGATTTCATAAATTAAAAAAAGTGCTGGTTCCATAACGGTTTTGTCAAAATGTAGCGATTTAATATTTTTTTTTATCAAAATTAAGTAATTCCATAATTTTCTTCTCTGTTTTATATTTCTAAAATCTTATTTAAAACCATTATTTTGATTGATTTTAGGAATTTTCAATGACTATCAAGTTTAATTATCAAACAAAATAAATTGTTTTCCCAATTTTATGCTTATTTTAGTTTGCACTAGCTGTCCCTGTTCCGTATATTCCCGGTAGTGTATCCATTTGTAATTTGTTTTGTTTTGCTTTAAAAATATTTTGTTTCAATCTGTTTAAACACTGTCTTAAGGAAAAAATGCTTCCTAACACTCTAGAAAACCGCATTAGTCTGCTCCGTATTCAAAAATTCAGGAGATCGGTCATTTCCGTCTCAGTACAGACCAATCAGTCTCCTATGCGTTATGAGTAAGCTGCTGAAATCTATGTTAAATTGAGGAGTGGTCAACCACGTCAGCAAAAACAACCTACTCAACGACATGCAATATGGCTTTCGTTCTCTGATCCCCTTTTAAAAAAAGTGAAAGTAATTTTATATGGATGAATACAGAGTTACATCCTTTTTAAAGGTGGCGACCATTTTAAAATAATCTCAAATTTTGTATCATAGCGCGGAAGCGCATATAAAAATGCGTGCGAAATGATGGAAGGGAAAAATAAAGACTTTAAAAGATCATGTTAGACGCGTGGATTACGTTGAAGAAGACGATCACGTGTGAGACGTCACAGTGGTAACGAGAGAATACGGAAATAAATGTCGTTGTACAGCAAGAAAAAAACGAGCTCAAGTTATTTTCGATTCTTTGTCTGCTTTGCGACTGAGGCTACAACGTGTTGGTTGTCGGACAACTTTATATTTGGACAAAGTATTTTCTGAAAGGGATTAAATCAAATTACATTTTATTCTTCTTAAAAACATGAAGCAACGGTCCACAAGAAAAACTGACGAACCAGAATCAAATATTATTTTTGTAGGCAGGTAGCTATCGATAACAAAAACGCGAGAAACAAACTGGCTGTGCTTTATATCTTAGGTGAATGAAAAATAACGAAAGAAAAATTTCTAAGCATGACGAGTTCATATTGTTTTGCCAAAATGATGTCTAACTCCGTGAAATTTCTACGGGTACCGACACTAATAGCTACTGATAGTATGCGAGTATGTTTCCTTATTTAGCCACCCGACACGAAATAAACTTTTCCCCCGTGGACAGCTGTTGAACAGAGCATCCTCATCATCTCCGGTGGCGGCGTTGTTTTTTCCCCTATTGTAACAAATGTAGGATGTGCGTGTGTGGCCGGATGTCTTTTTGAATGTCTGCACGAAAACTTCGCGAAGATAGTCAGATCGTAATCTTCGCCCAAGCGACCGGTCGCTCACGTGTTTTCCGTTTAGTTACAGGACGGGCAGGCGGTGCGTTCAACCGGCCGTGTCAAAGAACACGGCGAGCGCCCCTCTTCCCGCCCCACTTGCGGCTTGTTTTGTAGATTAGCAAGAAGAAGAAGAAGAAGAAGAAGAAGAAGAAGAAGAAGAAGAAGAAGAAGAAGAAGAAGAAGAAGAAGAAGGAAAATACTGACGGAGAAAGAAGACAAGCGGAAGAAGAAGAGGAGGAGGGGGTTAAAAAGAAGAGAAAGACGAGGAAAATAATTTAAAAGAAAAACGAGAAATTGACAGGTTGAAGAAAAAGTATGAAAATAATGATAAAGAAGAAAAGGGGAGAAAACAAAGAAAAAGAGGATGCTAAGAATTAAGAAAAAAAAGGTGAGGATGAATAAAATGATAAAAAAATAATATCAAAGAAGTACGACTCAGCAGAAATTTATTTACATTAGACTTAAAGACGACCATGTATTTATTAATTTCTAAACGTACATCATTTCTAAATTGAAAGCTTAGAAAATGACCCACAGTCTGTAAATTGGTGCTAAAATTTAATGCTACTAAGACAAAGCTCCTTTTCTTTAGCAATTACAAAGGACATTTCTAGCTATCAAAGAAAACTACTCACGCCTGCCAGTATCCTATACCTCTATAAGGCAACCATTCGCCCATGTATGGAGTACTGTTGTCACATCTGGGCTGGTGCATCTGCTGCTTGTCTCTCGCTCCTGAACAGGGTTCAAAAAAGAGTCGCCAACCAGATAGGTCCTGAACTGTCATCTAGGCTTCAACCTCTGTCCCATCGACGAGATGTTGCATCCCTCTGCCTGTTCTACAAATACTTTAATGGTGAATGCTCTGATGAACTGCAAACACTTGTACCTCCCCGACGTAACTACCCCCGACAAACCCGACAAGCTACTAAGTCTCATCCCTTTACAGTGGAGATCCCTAGATGCAAGAAAGCCTTTTACTCCAATAGTTTCTTCCCCAGAACTGCGGGTCTTTGGAACTCCCTTCCGGGATTCTGCTTTCCCAACTGCAATGATATGCAGAAGTTCAAGTGTAATGTTAACAAACATCTTTCTACTCTTCTCCCTTCATAATGACCCCGCTAATTAATTCCCTAATAGTAGCCCCCTGCTTCAAAGTGGCACTGTGCCTTGTTTGGGGTGAAAATTGAATAAAAAAAAAAAAAAAAAAAAAAATTGATAATGCCATTCTAGACGCGAGTTCGTCTTTTAAACTCCTCTGCTTAAGATTTACAGGTGACATGAATTAGAACTTATACACAGAAGACATTGCCAAGGCTGCTTCCACGAATGTAAACTTACTAAACCGTGCTAGAAAATTATTCACAAGGATCTTATATATCTACAAATCTACCATTCGCTGCATTCGGTGTATCAACTACTAGTCTGTCTTTATTGGACAGAGTAAAAAAAAAAGTCTCCAAGTTAAAAGGTTCAGTATTGTCAAGCAAGCTACCACCGTCGTAATGTTGCATCCCTATATTTGTTTTACAAGTACTTTAATGGAATGCGCCTTCACAAACTCGTAACACTGGTGTCCATTCGACTAACATGGCAAGCAACAAAATCCCACCCTCTCACTGCAGAAATCTCTCAATGCCAGCGAGCTTTCTACTCTGATAGTTTCTTGCCTCGAACTGCTAGACTTTGAAATCCCCCCCTGTTTCATTCTTCCACAACCGTATTAACATGCAGAAATTTAAATTTAATGTTAGCAGACATCTCACAGCCCAACTCCCTACTTAGAGTGTCCCTGTTATAATGGTTCTTAATTCTTGCGTCTCAATGGTAATGTGCTTTGTTCATGAGTTAAAATATGTTTTTCTCTTTGTTCCTTCTTCTGCTGTTAATATCTTCTCCACACTCAATCGTTTATTTCTATATTTTTATCCAAAACTTATCTTAGGCTCACTGATTTAAATTTGTATTCTATACTCTACGTTTATACCCATATTGACACTGCTGGTCGAATTTTATTACATTGAAGGATAGAGAAAAATTATAGATTATTCCTGTAACCATAATTTTTTTTTTTTTTTAATTTTTATAAATGATAGCTATACTAGTTGCTATATTTATAAAAGAGAATAGTTCAATATTGATAGAGAACTTGTGCATGTAGATGTAAGGTGAGTCGCCTGGAGACGAAGAAAAAAACAGATGCGTTGGCAGATAGAAGACAACAAAGTTCGTGGAATGAGAAATCCTGTTAGAATAGATGTCAAGTTACAAACCTTGTACATGATCTTTTTGGCAGTTCATAAGATATAAAGCCATCATTCGATTTTAAGCGAGTTCAAAAGTTGCCTTCACTTCGCCAAACGAAGTGAATCATTCAAAGACTCGCCCTTTTTCACCGTTACGGATGAAATAGTTTCGCTATTTGTGGTCATGTTATCCGCGTTTGTTTATGATGAGCATAAAAGAGATATAAAAAACAGCAATTCTCTGAGTGTATTATTCTCTCATTCATTGCAGCATGATCACACCCTTGGCTTCAAACAAGCAAAAATAGTTAAATTTATTTCAAACTAGCATTTCAGTCCGACTTTGCTCGGGCCTTATGTACTGTTCATAAATTTATGTGCATATATATATATATATATATATATATATATATATATATATATATATATATATATATATATATATATATATATATTAAGAAGTTTCCAGGTAACCTACACATCTAAAATTTCAAGTGTTTAGACCAAAGATTGGCAGAAGAGTTTGGTAGGGTCTGCAAAGGTAAACTCTTTCAACTTGGACCTCTTGGTAGACATAATTTCGCCTCAAAACACTAATTAAAAAAGCTTGTCCTATGTCTGAATACACTTTATGTAAAATTTAAAATGTTTAGACCAAAAAATGGCTGAGAGGTCAGTTTTTTTAAACTTTTTTAACTTGATCCCAATTTTGACACCTTTGGGCTCAAATCATGTTAAAAAGTTTGATCCATGTCCAAGGAACCTACATCTAAAATTTCAAGTGTTTATACCCAAAATTGGCGGAGGAGTTTCGTATAGTTTTCAAAGGTCAAATCGTTGAACTTTGAGCCCTTGAAAGCCAAATTTCTGGCCGGAAACTGATTAAAAAGATTTTCCAAAATTTCAATATTCTTTATGTCAAATCGCGAGTCTGTAGACTGCAACGTTACAGAGCAGTTTGTTAGAGAAATGTACACACACAGACACACAGAAAATTTCACTTTTATAGATATACTAGCAATTCAGCCCAGCGTTGCCCGGGTGTTTGGAGGTGTATATTGAGCAAAAAAAACCCCCAAAAAGTGGTAGTAGGAAGGCACGCTCGAACCCGTACCGCGAAGGAGGAAAAGAACGGGAAAAGTGACGTCTTTGCTGTTACGACCACCGTCAAACCGAAAGTGACGTAGCTTTAAATTAAGGCTAGACAATCGAAAAGAAGAGATGACTTTCGAAAACATCAGCGAAAAAAGCGACCCCTCCCTGTTGAAAAGTGCCCAGTTGAGGGTGAAAAAATTAATGTTTTTAGCAAATTTTTCGGTATTTGTCGTCTGAAGGATCGAGCTTCAAAACGATACTGATCTTGTGAAAATCAGTCGCTTCTGTCGAAAGCAGACATGCAAACATACATACATACATTTATATATTGGTAGCTCAAATTTTCAACCCAAACCGATTAAAAAGCTTGCCCTATCTCTGAATACCCTTCATGTAAAATTTCAAATGTTTAGACCAGAAATCTTCCGAGTAATTTGGTAGAGACCGATAAGGTCAAATTAAAAAAAAACTTTTACCCCTATTATGACCCCTTAACATTTACTTTTTGGGCTCAAATCAAATTATTGAGTTTGATCCATGTCCAAGGGATCTATATCTAAAATTTCTAGTATTTAGACCCAAAATTGTCGGAGGAGTTTGGTAGAGTTTTCAAAGGTCAAATCGTTGAATTTTGACCCCCTTAACAGCCAAATTTCCGGCCGAAAATCGATCACAAAGATTTTCCCAAATCTCAGTACACTGTATATCCAATTTTGAGTCTCTAGACTAAGTTATTTCGTAGGGAAATGTACACAGACAGACACACGGACACGTTCACTTATATATATAGATATATAGATATATAGACTAATAGATTAAACAATAATATATACGTATACATAAATATATATGGAAACAATTTGTTGTTTAATGTAAAGATTTAACGCAAATATTATACAAGTATAAATCATGTAGAATATCTGCATGTATATAATTACACGTAATAGTTGACTCTAGATGATCATCCCATAAGAAAATCGTAAAAACTAATAGGGAATTTATTAAAATGAATGTTTAAAAGAATATGCAAATTAGCTAAATCTTTTGCTAGTAAATGCAATTCCACAACGCATATATAAGAAAATTGTATTTTCTTTTTAAATAAATAGAAAAGAGGGGTTTTAATGTGAATATCAATACACACAAAAGAAAAACGAATTCATAGGAGTATAGATAGACAGATAGATAAACCGCGATGGAGACTTCTTGAATCAACGCTTATCGCAAATTCAAGCACGATTAAACAACGTCATCTTCTGAAGAAGTTATTAGCTGACTGAAACATTGGCATTATAAATATTTTACTTGAAAACTAAATAAAAGTATATATATATATATATATATATATATATATATATATATATTGCATGTCTAGCCGCACTGATGAGCTGTGAAACAGCGAAACAGTATTGTATGTGGATGACACTATATATATATATTATATATATATTTAATTATTCAACATTTCTAACCAATAATAATGTAAGATATATCACCTCCATGATAAAATCGTATCTGAGATGGGCATAGTTGCTGATGACACAATGCCCTATATAAGATATGAGATTAAAACGAATATATGTATATATATATATATATATATATATATATATTTATATATATATATATATGGTGTGTGTGCGTGTGTGTTTAGGGAATAGTGGAAATAAAATATAAAAACTAGCAGGACCCGTGGAATTTTCACGGAATAAGTAATATATTTACTTTACAAATATGCTTTGATAAAGCTATATTTTTCTAGATAGCGCAAAACATTGTTTTTAAGACAGAAAAAAATACGCAGCAAATATGAGTTTATTAACATTTCTATGAAAATATTATCTATTCTATTTTCAATATAAAACACACACATAAATGAATTGCGTAGTCAAACTCAATCTTTTAAAGTAATGATATTAGACATAGTGTTCTAGTATGTAATTCAAAAGAAATTATTCCTTGAAACAGATTCTGGCAACAACCAAATCTCGTATCAAGCAAAATTGCTTTTAGGTAAAAAATGCCTACAGCTTTTTCTTCATTGCCGTATGGCATTTGTATAATCAAAGCATTGAAAATTATTACAAAGCCTTAATTTTATAGTTTTTTTTTTTAATGATTGAATACGATGATTTTTGGTAAATACTTTAAATAGTTAGTTTTTTTTTTAAATATTTCTGAAGATTCATAATGTCCATAAATTCCGTGTTTTCTGATTTCCAATTCTCTGATTGTATAGAAATAGAGAAACAGCTGTAAAACTTTTGAATTAAAAACCATTTTGTTTGATATAAAGTTTGTCTGCTATCAGAATGTGATTCAGTATATATATATATATATATATATATATATATATATATATATATATATATATATATATATATAGTCTTTGCTTAGAGCAGTAGAAAGAAATCCAACAGAGCGCTCAATTAAATTATGTAAAAAATTAAAACTAGAAAAAAAAAGTATAATACTTATTTCATTCGACTTGATCTTTGGTTTACTCTGGAATTTGAATAGCAATAAGTCACCCCAAAGTTCCAGTATTCTTTGCAATCTTCCAATGGAGATTTCGTTTATGCTTTCCTTTCTTGGATTTCCATTATCAATGACATTACATTTTTGTGCGATCCCAGCTGATGGTGATGCCACCACATGCTTTTATGTCATACAATAGTTAGTATTTTAGCTGATTTCATGTTCTATATTCTTTTCTGCCTCCTTGATATTTACTCTGTTGTCTTCTGAGATGGTGAAATCTACAACTTGTTGACTATAATTGCGCCCGGTCTCCTGGCTTAAACGAGTTTGTTTGTACTAATATACACCAGAAGATTTTGTAGTTTCCATTTTTCATTGTTTCACCTATAATATTTGTCTGTATATTCAAAATGCATTTCTACAAGGGAGGAGCATGTTACATTTTATATGTCTAATTTTAATCTCTTCTATTCTTCATTCCTTGACGATGAAAATTTAATTTTGTCCTCGTTCATGATTTCTTCGATATGTTTACTTTCAGGTGGGTCCTCTAATTTCCTACTTATCGGTCTCCTTAATTTCAGTGTTTATGTTGTACCTGTTTTCTACGCGCTCGTTTTCATTTGAATTCTTTGTTACGTTATTTACTGTTCCTATTATTACCATTAGTTCCAGCTCCGAAACCCATCCACTTTAAGGAATACGTCTTCCTTGATCTGAAATCCTTGTTACATTGCATTTTTAGCTAGAAAGTCAATCCCATAGATTAGTAGCTTTAGTTTTGGGATAGTCGTTCAACGATAGACGCATAAAACCTGGCCATTTATGTAATTTTTTTTCTAGCTTACATAAAAATGTGAAACAATCCACGTTCTACTGATCTCCCACTCAGAGAAAATTCCTTGATAAACTTTTGCTCTCGCAGCTCTTTTATAGATTAAAAACACCCAATGTCTTGAATAATATACAGAGATATACAGGTTTATATGTTAAGGGACATGCACATCACACTTTTTAAAGGTTCATAGATCGTTTTCAGGTCTTCTGCACATTCACTTCTGTGGAATTAACAACATTTATGTACTCCTGGCTTTCATATTACCGTCGGCATTTTTATTTTCAAAAATTGAATCATTATGAGAATTTCGGAGTTAATTATAAGTTCACTTCTTTTAATTTGACGCATTTCTTTATTTTTATTCCATGCCCAATAATCTTCTTCATTAATCCTTTTAATGATATTTAGAGAGAATTTACGATTTTTTTATACACGATCTTTTATCCATTATTATCTAATACTTTTCAGAAAAACAAAACAAACAAACAAACAAACAAACAAACAAACAAACAGACAAACAAGAAAAAACCCATTGTCACTAATTATGATATATATATATATATATATATATATATATATATATATATATATATATATATATATATATATATATATATATATATAAGGCACATCAAGTGTGATGGAAAAGAAGCATCGCAAATTCACCAAAAATCAGTTTTTTTTATTTGCAGTATACAATTATTTCGATTTACGCCAATAAAACAAAATATAAATTTATGAACATTGAGAATGGCCTAATCGAGGAATTAAGTGTTTCATATATTTAAATAATACAGATATCTAGGTGTAAGCCGAAACGATTGTATGCCGCAAATTAAAAAAAAAAAATACAATTTTCGGTAAATTTGCCAGAATTTTGTTCCCTTAAATTTTATGCATTTTATATAATACTAGCAAACTGCCCAGCATTGCCCGGTCGTAAAATACGCATATTATATATTAATTCATACAGAAACTCAGACATGTGCATGCGAGTATTATGTTTTTCTAAACTGTTCGATTCTTGTAATAAAAAAAAATACTCGAGCTGAGATCAAAATAAAATCTAAAGACAAAGAGTCAAGTACGATAATCATTAGGCCAGCTTGACACATCCTCTATAAATTGTTTCAAACGTACTCGTTCTTAACATGAGTAATCTTTCACGTGAACGATTGACACATGCGCATTCGCGAAACAGTCAACGGATAAAAATCTAATGACCCACCCACCCCTAGTTCCAATTTTTCAATTTTGACCCCTTTAGCAGCCTTTTTTGTTCAGATGAAAACCAATTAAAAGTATTCCACAGATCTTTTTCAAGAATTCATTAAGCATATAGGTCGAAACGTGTCCTCACACACACATTCTTACTTTTATAGATATATAGATTATCGAACTTTGGGGGAAAAAACCCATGTTGTGCTCGATTGTTGTATGTCTGAACACCAAGATATCAATATAGGTGTGCCTCATATGATTTCTATATATACTATTTATTCCAAGGAAATCTATAGTCAATGAGTAACCCCATTTGCATATTACATTAACGAAAATCAGTTTTAATAATTAACTTCATGTTATTGTTTATTGTTATAAATTTGTTTCAATTATTCTATTTAGAAACATTTAAAGTTGATTTATTTAATTTATTTTTAATTCAATTTGTATTTATTTCCAAATAGCTGACAACAGATGCGTTTAAAATCGGGAGTAAGCTTATTTTTTTAAGCTATGAGAGTTATTTTTCCTTTAGGCTATGGGAGTTACAAACTGTTTATATTTTATAAACCAATGTATCTTATATTGAAATTTTAGATATAGGTTCCTTTGACATGGATCTAAATAACTTTATTTGAGCACAAAACAATAAATTTTAAGGGGTCATAATAGGGGCCAAAGTTTAAAAAAAATTGACCTCTGCGGTCTCTTCCAAATTACTCAGACAATTTCTGGTCTAAATATTTGAAATTTGACATAAAGGGTATTCAGAAATAGGGCAAGCTTTTTCATCAGTTTGGGTCGAAGTTTTTTAGTTACCAATATATAAATGTATGTATGTATGTCTGTTTGCATGTCTGCCTTAAACTTTCAATAAAGGCGACGGATTTTACCAAGATCAGTATCGTTTTAAAGTTCGACCTTTCATACGACAAATATCAAAAAATTGGCTAAAAACATTAATATCTTCCCCTTTAACTAGGCACTTTTCCGCAGAGGGGTCACTTTTTTCGCTGATATTTTTGAAAGTTATCCTCTCCTTTAGATTGTCTAGCCTCAATTTTAAACAAAGTCGCTTCCGGTTTGTCGGCGGTCGTAACAGCATAAACGTTAGGTTTTATCCCGTTCTTTTCCTCCTTTGCGGTACGGGTTCGAGCTTGCCTTCCTACTACTACTTTTTTTTTTGCTCAACATACACATCCAAATACCCGGGCAACGCCGGGCTGAAATGCTAGTATATATATATATATATATATATATATATATATATATATATATATATATATATAGGTGTCGTTCCAAAAGTAAGGCCTTATTTTTAACTAAAACTTAAAGGTTAAAGAGCTAAGAAGACGGGATTGGTACTATTAAACGAGCTACCTTTTGTGCTCTCGAGTTTATTATTCTACAGTCACCACCATCCTCAATGCGCTATTGCCTTCCTCTTTTAATGCTTCCGTCGTTAAAGTTTGGGGCGTACTTTATGACTTACATCTCCGTTGCCATTCTAAAATCCTAACTGTGTTGGCATCAACTGCATCGGTTTCATAAACGTTCAACAAGTGCCGGTGAATATTGATCTGTACAATTTTTCCGGCATGGAGAAATTCAATGACGCATCTCCGCTTCTGGCGTACGTCCATAACATGCGGTTGATTTCTTAGAGTCTCACACCGTCAATATTTGCAACAGAGAAATGAAACTGTCAGGTCATTAACGCGTAAATTCAGTCATCATAACGATGCAATTTGCACACAATATTGCGAGGCTGCTTCCTTGATTATAGCGTGGTGATTTTCAAATCTAATGTAAATAAGTTCTTGTTGAATCATCCGCTTAAATAATTAAGCTCTACTCAAGTTGTACCACAACTGATCACGATGTCTTACCATCTACCTAACACTAAACCCTTATCCTAGAGTGGCTACCGGGCCTTGATAGGTAGAGATCCTCAAGTAAAAAGTCAGCTCAGATTACTCTTCCAAAAGCCACATGGTACCAATCACGTTTTTAGGGGCCAGATTTCTTTTAGGTTTGTTTTTAAAATATATTCATCAAGGTAATCTAAATTCGGACAAGTTACTTTTCATATACCCAAATTTACACTTATATATTATCCGTTTTTTTTTCGCTTATTGTTGCAAATCGCTTTTTGTTCTCACGACAGCCGTTTAATATTACGTTTTCGTTTACAACGGTGTTTGGCTCTCACTTGAATTTGAGCGATGTCTTCTCAGGATTCCACTACACTCCGTGTTCTTTCCAGTTGAGGTCTGGATGGTGCTCACTAATTGATATTTTAACCTATCTTGACTTTTCATGACATTTTTGTGTGGTATTAACTGGTGCAACCGTTTTTTTTTTGTGGACTGAACGATATCTAATCATGGGATATTTGTTACATTTGGTAGTTTTAATTCATTTTCATAGAGTCGGTCAGTATCATTATTTGAATGTAGTGTGTTGTGGGGCATGGTCATTAATCACCTGGTCCATTTACCGGAATTCTTCGTTTTTTTTTTTTTAGTTTATGAATGGTCCAATGTATATTACTAGAGATGCTGACAATGTGTGTAATCTTTTTATTACGTTTCCATTATATAATTAATTTACCGGGAGCTGGTTGTTTTTTTTTTCTCAGATACTCTTGTAATCATTTCTTTCATCTCTGTTGATTTGAATGTGCCAGCTTCCTGAACTCCCAGGTATTTATAGTTATCATGTTCATGAAACACCGTAATCGATTTCCGGTCAAGAAGTTATCGCCTCTGCATTTCAGTTTTTGTTTGTTTGTTTTTCATCCCAATTAGTGCACATTATTATTTACTCACTAGGAGTAGTTACAAAGTAATCATCAAAGATTTCTCTTTAATAACAATTTGTGGTGTTCTTTGGAGTCTGAGTGACAAGTCTACCCAGATTTCCAATACTCTCCACTCTTTCAGTAACCTTTGCAGATGAATTTGCGTTATCGCAATAGCTGCTTACCATTGATTCCTCACTGGCAGTGAACATTGGTCTTCACTGGAATTTAGATGGCAGTAAGCCTCCTCAAGATCCCAGTCCTCTTTGAACTCATCCAGTAGAGGTCTGGTTAGTGCTCTCTCCTCTCGGTCTTTCCATTTTCCTTGACCTTCATTTATTTGGTGTGGCGTCTGTTTATAGCGAGATACGAAAAAAAAAGGCTTGGGCGCAGGGGAATTAACTTACAATCATACAGTTTTAGTTGTCATGATTCCTCGTGATGTTCCTTTGTGTTTGACATTTGTAGCAGTTTCTGTATGTCAAGTTTGTGCCTGTAGCTCATGTGTGTTAGTCTTCGCATTCAAGGGTTTTCCTTAATATTTCTGCAGTTTTCATTATTGCTATCCGTTGCATCTTATCAACCATCCTTCTGATTCCTTCATTATTTTTGAAAGTTTTCTGGTATTGTTCCTAGTGCTCCTATTTATTATTGGTGCTGTCTTGACTGTCTTCATCTTCCAAATCCCTTTGAACCTTCTGGCCAGTTCCGTGTATTTGCTCAGCTTCAAGTACTACTGTCGGTTTGTGATGTACCATCTGTCTGGGTGTTCAAGATGCAATTGTCTGCATAATTCCCTGTGTATTGTCTTCCCCACTTGATTGTATCTATTTTTATATTCTTTTAAGGCTAGTTTGCTGCATTCGCTTATCATGTGGTTTATTATTTCAACTCTTTGTCCACAGAGTCTGAATTTACTGTTTTCTTGTGTCTTGTCGATCCTTGCTTTGATGTCGATGGTTCTAATTGCATTATCTTGTGCGACTGTTATCAGGAATTCGGTTTCTCTGTTTACATTTAGTTTTGTATCAATGTCCGGGTGTTTTCGTTAGTCTTATATTTTTTAATCTTTATGAATTGTCAATGTAGTTGTTTCTCTTCCCATTTTTCTTTCTTCGTCTTATTTCTCGGCTCTTCTTTTTCTGTCTTATTGTTTCTGCTGTGGTAATTATTCTTTCGATGTTCTGCATTATGCATTTTTCTATTTTTTTTTTTGGTGCTAATGACACAGTCTTTTACACAAACAAGTCCTCTTCCTTCGTCTTTTCATTTTCACATAAAGTCGATCAGTATCATCATATGGGCGTAGCGCATTTTGCATAATCATGAGTTTCCTTGATTTCTGGTCAAGATGCCTCAGTTCTTATTTGGCCCAATCTACAAACTAGTGTTGGGGCGATTAATCGAAACCAGGAATCGGAAAAATCGGAACTTTTGGGGGTATCAGAATCAGTATCGGAATCGGAAAATTTGATACCTATTTTTCCGATGCCAAAACGATTCCTTTAAGTATCTTTTTTATTTGATTTTGTTTAAAGTAAAATCTTTCATTGTGATAATAATAATAAAATAATAAATAGTTCTTGATTTTATAATATCAGTAAAGCTAAAATCGATAGATCACTCTCCACAAGTTTATTTTGACGTTTAGCAAAAAAATATCTGCATATTTAAATCGAGGAAAATAACAATGTTATAGTTTATTTTTACAATGTAGTCACCACTTATCAAGGCCCGGAAGCCACTCGGGGATAAGGGTTATTGCATGTACAGTACGTCCGTGTTGAGATTTGATAAAGCGTCTTACTTAAGGGGGCGGTTCATCAGGAATTTGTTTATGTTGGACGAAGACATCCAGGTTGTAGTCAGGTGGGAAGCAGGCAAACGGAACAGAGTTCCACATGCGTGCATTTCTAAGAAAGAAGCTTTGTTCATGGAATCTACGTTTTGGTTTTGGCACAGATAAAGAGTGGGGAAAGTTTTTGACAGTGGTTTCAGCTAGATGGGTGTTTTTCGTGAAAGATTGGCGAGGGGGACTAGGGATTGGAGCTCAGACGAGCACTTGCCATGGAAGTAACGATAAAAAAGACAGGATCGCACCGTCTATCCTGTGGGAAAGAGGTTGCAGGGAAAAGAAAAGGGCATCCCCCCACTAAGTCACAAAGTCTATTTTGTACTCTGTCAAGGCAGGATAGGCTGTTTTTAGCAGCTCCTGTCTAGATGTGGCAGCAGTACTCCATCCTTGAACGTACTTGACTTTTATATAGATAGAGAATTGCATCAGCAGTGAGATATCTTCTGGAGCGAGAGAAGGATCCAACTATTTTTCCAGCGACCTTGGCAACAGACTTGATGTACGTGTTCCATTTCAGGTTAGGAGTAAAGGTCAAGCCCAGAAGCTTATCAAAACATGGAGCTTCCCCTAAAGAGCCATCCATTTCAATTGATGCCAGATGGGGATCAGAGCGTTGATGATGTAAAGATAGGAGCTTGGTTTTAGATGCATTAAAAGTAACCAGCCACCTCTTCCCCCACTGTACCACGCGCTCGAGATCAGAGGAGAGAGAATCAGAGAGAAACTTTGTCATTTATGGCCTTTAAAAAAAATTGACCTCTGCGGTCTCTTCCAAATTACTCAGACAATTTCTGGTCTAAATATTTGAAATTTGACATAAAGGGTATTCAGAGATAGAGCAAGCTTTTTCATCAGTTTGGGTCGAAATTTTTTAGTTACCAATATAGAAATGTATGTATGTATGTCTGTTTGCATGTCTGCCTTAAACTTTCAATAGAGGCGACGGATTTTACCAAGATCAGTATCGTTTTGAATTTCGACATTTCATACGACAAATATCGAAAAATTGGCAAAAACATTAATATCTTCCTCTTCAACTAGGCACTTTTGTACTTGTTCGCCGATATTTTTGAAAGTTATCCTCTCCTTTAGATTGTCTAGCCTTAATTTTAAGCAATGTCGCTTCCGGTTTGTCGGTGGTCGTAACAGTATAAACGTTAGGTTTTACCCAGTACTTTTCCTCCTTTGCAGTACGGGTTCGAGCCTGCCTTCCTACTACCACTTTTTTTTTCTTGCTCAACATACACATCCAAATACCCGGGTAACACCGGGCTCCCATGCTAATATATATATATATATATATATAAATTTCATAAAATAGACAATAGGTTCTCTACAGTGTAATGTAACCTACAATGTATCGTGGACTAAGTCACTTCGGGAAGGCATGTGAAGCTCCCTCCCGGTGCACTGAGATTGGTCTCCAAGTAGAGCAGGCAATTTCTATAACAATAAAAATATGGTCGTGTGAAATATTTGTTGATTATCATACAATCCCGGGCAACGTGGGGTATCCCTGCCAGCATATATATATATATATATATATATATATATATATATATATATATATATATATATATATATATATAACACGAGAGAGTGATAAAGATGAAGAAGGAATAGAGTAAGAGTGTGGTGATAGAGAATAACATGCAATGCATGAACTTCATCACTAAGTGGATAAACTTCAACGCCAAAGAGGAAATAAGAAACATAGCCGGTCGGGTCTATCCCCCCTCCTCGCACGTCTTTGCCTGCAATGACGGTAGAACGTATTTTGATATGCGTTATCGCAAAGAGAATGCAGGAAATAAAATAAGAATTATATATATATAAAAAAAGAAACTGTTCAAAAAGGAATGGAAAGATAGACGAAAATAAGGAATGTGAAGTTCGGAAGATCGCAACCACCAACCCTAACGTACACGATACTAGCGTTCTGGGTGGTACGACCGAAAACAGGAAAGATTAAAGGCCTACATTCTGTAGATGCGTCTGTTTGAACTGCACGTTCATAGATTAAAAGTTATTTAATGTTAACGTGACAGATTGACACAAATATTTCTATATTTAGCATGACATACCAAGGAAAATGCTATTTTTAGTGCTAAACACGGAGGACGAAAAACATTGTATTTTAGCGTTAAGCATGGGTAACCATACAACACTCATTTTAGTGTCAAGCATGGGAGACCAACTGACATTATATTTTAGTATTAAGAATTGACGACAAACAATCATTCTATTCTAATGCTAAGCATGGCGAACCTAGGACATTTAAATGTTTAGCATTGGAGACCAACAAACATTCTATTTTTGTGCTAAGCATTGGAGACCAACAAACATTCTATTTTTGTGCTAAGCATTGGAGACCAACAAACATTCTATTTTTGTGCTAAGAAGGAGAAACCAAGAAACATTCTATTTTTGTTATAAGCATAGGAGACTAATAAGCATTCTATTTGAATGTCAAGCATGGAAGAGCAACACACATTCTATTTGTGTTAAGCAAGAGAAAACAAGAAGCAGTCTATTTTAGTGTTAAGCATCGGAGACCAAACAAACATTCTATTTTAGTGTTAAGTATAGCAAGCCAACAAACATTCTATTTTAGGTTTAACCCAGGGAGACCAACAAACATTGTATTTTAGTTATAAGCATTTTAGATCAATAAACATTCTTTTTTAGTGTTAAGCATGGGAGGCCGACAAACATTGTACTTTAGTGCTAAGCATGAGCAACTAAGAACATTCTATTTTGCTTATAAGTATGGCAAACCAATAAATGTTCTATTTTAGCGTTAAGCAAGGGTGACCAACAAACATATTTTAGCTATAAGCATTGGAGATCAACGAACATTCTATCTAAGCATGGCAAATGCACGAACATTTTAGCGTTAAGCTTGGGAGACCAACGAACATTGTATTTTAATGTTAAGCGTGGGAGACAAACAATTATATTTTTTGGTTTTAATTACGAACGAAGGTTTCTTTTCAAACTGAATTGTAACAAACATACAGACTGATAGCAATGACCTCTCATAGAAAATTCGAAATTTTGAAATAGAATATAATAAATTTAATAGAGTGAAAATATGAGAGATAGAGAGTAAGGTGGAATGAGAGAAAGAAAGAAAGAGAGAGAGAGAGAGAGAGAGAGAGAGAGAGCGAAAGGCAAACATACAAAACGAGAAAGAAATAGATAAAAAAAGGGAGAAAGAAAGGGGGAGGGGAAAGAGACAACACTGTTCGTTTTCTATTTTGAACTTTTCGTTGATTATTGAAAAAAAAATCTCACGTAAAAGGTACATTGTAAACGATTAATCAATTAATTAATAAACACAAGAAATTGCGATTTGCTACGTTTCTCCAAAAACTTTAGTAATTTAATGATCACAATATATTCGATAAGATAACCTGGTCGATTCCATAGACTGCTACCGTATTCTTTAAGTGAAATGCGCACTTAGAGATAGATAGATAGATATATATATATATATATATATATAGATAGATAGATAGATAGAGAGAGAGAGAGAGAGAGAGAGAGAGAGAGAGAGAGAGAGAGAGAGAGGATTCACGACAACAGAGACTAATTATGATCTAAACGCTGGGATGTTTATCTCAAGTCACGCAATAAAATATAATAAATATTAGGCAATGAAATATAAGTCAGGCAGACATCTATCAAATCATTAGTTCACGTCTGGCACCCAATCATGGCAATCTGCGCAAGAGCTCTCTCGTAATTCACGCGATATCTCGGTCCGTCTTTTTTACATGGGATAATCTCAACTAATTAATGAACATATAGAGATAGCATAAGTTTACTCGTGAGTCATACCCACAAGCAACAAAAACATAAGGTAAAGTTAGTAAAATGTGTATGCAAATAAAACTGGACAGGAGCTGTTCGGGGCATCCTATTTTGCTTTGATAGAGTTCAAAATCGGCTTCGAAACTTAGTGGGTGATGCCCTTTTCTCCTCCTCAACGCTTCTTTCCCAAAACTGCCGCCTGTGTAACACTGCCTCCTGGTTGAATACAACACGGTAGCCTTCAAATCTAATGTAAACAAATTCTTGTTGAGCTGTCCCCATAAATAATCAAATTCTACCCAATCTACACCGTTAACGATTACTATCACCCTACATTCATTAACTTTTATTCTTGAGTGGCCTTTGGTTCTTAATTAGGGTGACTCAGTTGTAAGGAATAAATTACACTAATGTATAGGCCTCGAAAAGTTATGAGTTTGTATCTGATTTTGAAATAATTCACTTATTGCGGACTATTGTCATCATCTTTCTTAGCTGTTGTTTCACGACGTTTCGGCCAACTATTCCTCTGGCCTTCGTCAGGTGGTAACCGCGACGGAATAGGAACTCCGAATTTCCTAACTGCATTCTCAGCAATTACTGCCATCTATAGTTGTTGTCGTCTCACCACGCCAGGTAAGCCCCTGGCTGGCTTTGGGTAGGATTGAAACCGCTATCTTCAGACAATTCTCACCTGGAACCATAGAGATTCAACATCTCTATCCACTGAGCCACGGGCCCCGAAAGGCGATCAAGGTTGGATTTTTGATCTTATAAACCCACGTTTATTCATTATCTTCCATGATCGGGTCTGTACCGAATGGTATGTATATATTATTTAATTGCAATTAATTATTGAAATGTGTATTATTTATTCATTTATTTCTTGCGGACTATTATTCTCATCTTTCTTAGTTGCTGTGTCAATTAATAAAGATGAGGATGATAGTCCGCAATAAATAAATTGATAAATAATACACATTTCAATAATGAATTCCAATTAAATAATATATATAATTTTGAAATGATCAACGATCGAAAATACCCCGTTTTCTCTTAAAAAGAAGAAACGAACACACACACACATATGTGTGTGTGTGTGTGTATAAAAGTAAGAATGTGTGAGGATATTCTCAACCTATATACTCAACGAATTTTTGATCTAGACACATGAACTTTAGTATATAGGGTATTCAGACATGTGAAAAACTTTTTAATTGTTTTTTATCCGAAAAAAAAAAAGATGCTAAGGGATTAAAATGTCATTTATTTTATGTATTTTTTATTACTTAAACATATCACCATGATTAATGTATAACCTTTTCTTTCAGATTATAAAAACACCATTCATATTTTTTCTGCAATATTATGACCCATGCTGACTTGAAGACGACCTTCTTTATTCAGCATGATAATGCTTGTTTTCACATAGAACTAGTGAGCAAAGATCTAGCAAAATTAGGTTAGGGAATTTTGCCCCATCCCGCATATTCCACTTAGATCCATCGGATTATCACTTATTTGGAGGATTACAAAACCATTTGTACGGCATAATCACGTTAACACTCCGGTTCTCGTAAGATCAGTTAAGTTAAGCAAAGTTGAGCCTGGTCAGTATTAAAATGGGTGACTATTTGGAAATTCCAGGTGCTGTATGCTCTCTCTGCTTATCTCGGCATGGTTTCCAGTTGTCATGGACCTCAAACAGTGCTGATTCAGGAAAGGTGTGGTTGGAGATTGTGCAACCCTTGCCTCACAATTATACGCACAGCTACGCCTAAAGGGGGTATCCATTGTCTTTCGAGACTGAACGGAGGCTTCTACAAAATCATTTAGATAGCCTTAAGTTAACACCCTGAAAGGAGATTGAACATAAGTTAGATCCATATTTCACATCAAAAGCTAAAATTCTATATCTCCAAGAACATACTCAAATTATCTATCTATCTATCTATCTATCTATAGTTGAATATTTTTGGGGGGTATATAGAATTTTATATTAAATATAAACCAAATTTTAACATAATGAATTAAAAAAATGAAATGTGAAAAAGCCAGCTGACCGGTTTCTCATCTCGCTCAACAAAGCTAAATGAAAATATAATTACGATTAAAAAATAATATGAAATGAAAATATAGCGGGGGACATATAAAAGAGCAGGAGGAACACACACACACACGCATATATATATATATATATATATATATATATATATATATATATATATATATATATATAGTGTTTTAAGTTTTCAAACTTTAAAACAATATTAATAAAAATTTAGTCCTTCGTTAGAGAATTATTTTGCTTGTAAGTAAATCAGTCTCTTGCAATCAGTGTGTTAGCTTACTTTCAAGAATTGACATTAGTCCTAATATTATTTCATGTATTATTAGTTTATCATGAAACACTGTTTCGAAAACTTAAATACAAAGCGGTATATTAAACCATGACTCCCTGGCAGTGTCGATCAAACACCACCTCCCTTAAAAAGCAAGAACGAAAACGTTCCGGATATAGGATCTATTTTTTGCTATAGATTAATTTGGCTAATCTTATCATGTTATTAAAAGTCCTTCTCAGCTTTAATATCTTTTTTGCTTCCAAAAAACAAAAAAAAGTGTTTGTTATTTGCAAAACTGCTGTATTTTATAAGATTCGAGTGAATCCGTTATACGACTTATCACCCATTTTTGTGATATATATATATATATATATATATATATATATATATATATATATATATATATATATATATATATATATATATATATTACAATAAGTTTACCAAGGTAATCAAAATGGTAAACTTAAAATATATTATAAATATTAAAGAGTTAATGTTTACAAGTAAAGTAATCTCAACCAGATGTATAAGCTCAATAAAACCGAAAAGGAAATAGAGCTTATAATATGAACAAATGATTAATAAAACATGTTAAAAGACATATTGAAAAAGAGTTAAAAACATATTTAATTTTAAAAAGGAAGCACAAGATAAGTGGATAGTCCTTAATCCGCGGAGTTTCGAAGAAATACTCTCCTTCTCATCAGAGGGCAGGAATTAGCAAAATGCGGGATCGGATTTTGCATGTAAAAGTATTTAATGAAACCACAAGTCACAGATCTTACTTGGTTAAAAAAAAGGGTGAGGTAAGGGGAATAGGAGGTAAAAGAAAAATGATAAAAAGATTTCACATGAATGGATAGTCCGGTGAAGGGTAAAAAATCCAAGAATGGTAAAATCCAAACACGGTCGAATTAAAAACTTCCAATCCAACAGGTAAGTTCCAAAGGAATCGCGTAACTGGAAGATGGTCCAAAATATTCCAAAAGGCAGAATTCCTTGGAAAAAATCACAAATGGAATGAGTTCAAAATCATTAAAAGAAAAGTTCAAATGTGCACAGAAAAAGCACTGGAGAGAATATTTAAAACACGTCTGCCAAGGCCGGAAGAATCAAGTAAATTTACTTGATTCTTCCGGCCTTGGCACATCCAACGCATTGTTTCTCTTTGGAGAACTTTGAATCTTTTCTCCCGCTTTTTTTTCCTCCCTCGTTGTGCCAATATTTTAATCGAGTTTTAAACGTTAATAAATTTATTTTAGTGTCCCCGTACTTTTGGCACATTTAATAAGTTCCCCATTAGAACTCTTTATTTTTCGACACAATATCATTTTGTACGCTATCGATTTTTTCCTGACGAGATGATAGCCGAAAGAGCTCTCGAGAAACTTCCGCTTATAATTTTCAAATATATATATATATATATATATATATATATATATATATATATATATATATATATATATATATATATATATCGATTTTTATTAATGATCACACACACGCGCGCACACACATATATATGCATGCATAATATATATGTGTGTGTATATATTTATATATATGTATACACACACACACACACACACACACACATATATATATATATATATATATATATATATATATATATATATATATTCAAATCTATGTAAGGTGCAGGATCTAGAATGCGTATAGTTTTAAGTAGTATTTTATTTCCCACTTGCAAAATAACTTTTGTCAATAAGATGGCATATAAGTATTTTTTCAATCAACTTTTGAAACACTAGTCCTTTGTTTTCTACCAGTTTACGTATGTACCTTTACTTCATGCAAAAACTAAATCTATATTATTATTTAATAAGTTCTCTGTGTGAACTTTTTTGTATATATTCTATACACATATAAAGTTGAGTTTGTTGTCACACTGACACTGATATTAAAAGCCTATCTAATATTTCTTTTATTACATATGAATTATTTCTAACACAAAATAGATTCATATTACTATAATTTCTAAATTTCCCTTTTTACTGGAAATTATTTAGTTGATAAATAATTAATTACAAATGTAATTATAAATAATTAATTACAAATGTAATTATATATCACAAAATCCTTAAGAAAGGCTGTATTAAATGTTTTGAAAAACATTCGATACAGTCTTTCTTAAGGATTTTGTTACACACATCTTGGTGGCAACAATAAAACG
Organism: Euprymna scolopes; assembly: GCF_053919585.1. Lineage (NCBI taxonomy): Eukaryota > Metazoa > Mollusca > Cephalopoda > Sepiida > Sepiolidae > Euprymna > Euprymna scolopes. The sequence continues at coordinate 56,104,042 of NC_136484.1, read as the reverse complement.
GGCACTAACTATCTTTTTGTGCATTTTAGCTATCTTATACGTACATGGAAGGTTTTTGTTTTTTCTCCTCTAATTTTAATCCTAATTTGTCACTAATAACGCAGTTATTTAGAATAATGCTATCGAAGTCACTATTATTTAATTTATAAGTATCTGAAACCTTTCCTATAATTCCTATTTTTAACAATAAGCGTTTTATATATAGTATCGTTTATAAATAAAGGCTATATTATTTATATTATATATTATGTGTGTACACTGCATCAGACCTTTAAACCTCAACCTCGAAATCCATATGAGGAAATGCCAAGGATCAACACTAGCATAGCACGAGAGAGAGAGAGAGAGAGAGAGAGAGAGAGAGAGAGAGAGAGAGAGAGAGAGAGAGAGAGAGAGAGAGAGAGAGAAACACACTTCTTAAAGAAGAATATTTTACGATTAGAATTCGAAGGCATTTAATTTTAATGAACAATTATGTTTATTAAAAGCATGTTTTACACTTGTCTGGTTTACCCCCCCCCCACCAAAAAAAACAAAAAAACTTTAAATTTAAATTACCATATAAACAGTGCTTTTTAACGGTGGACTTTCTATATACATAGCAGGTCGCCCAGCGTAGCCCGGTTTTGAAATACGCATAAATATTATATTTAAATTCATGCATAAACTGAGACATATACATGCGAATATTATGTTTTTTCTAAACCGTTCACTTCTTGTAAGTAAAAAAAAAAAAAAAATACTCGAGCTGAGATCGAAACCAAAATCTAAAAACAGTGAGTTACGTACGTTTACAATTAGACCGGCTTGACACGATCTCAAATGGGATTTCAAAACTCCATATTTTTAACATAGTGAATCTGTTATGTGAACCATTCTCGCATGTGGATTCGTGAAACAGTAAGCAAACAGATGAAAATCCGACCACTCCCACGTACTAATTTTTCAATTTTAACTCCTTTAGCAGCCCTTTTTTTTTCGAATAAAAACCAATCAAAATTTTTTTCCGCATGTCTGAATACGCTATACGCTAAATTTCAAATATGCAGATCAAAAATCCGTTGAGTATATAGGTTGAGAAGTGTCCTCACACACATTCTCACTTATATATATATATATATATACATATATATATATATATATATATATATATATATATATATATATATATATATATATGTGTGTGTGTGTGTGTGTGTGTGTGTGTGTGTGTGTGTGTTTGAAGTGTATGAATATGTGCGTATATTTACGTCTCTGGGAATATGAAAACTGCAAGGAATCTCTGGGAATATGAGAACTCCATAAATCCAAGGAAAAACCTTAGAAAAATATAGTTATTCTACATATTACGCACTCACACGCACACACACACACATACACATACACATACATACGTTTATGTGTGTTAATTCGCCGACTTATTTCTAATCGTTTGATTTATATTTAAATAAAGTAAAAAAACAAAAAAACAAAAAGGAAAAAAAAGAAAAATCTTTAATCTCGTGAATTTAGTTCATGTTGAGAACGGATTCATAAAGTGTGTGAGGCAGAAACATAACGAAATATAAAGGAACTTATCAAGCCAAACACCGGTTACTTCCGGCCAGCTGCTAAGCGATAAATCAAGCACGCTTGCTTTATATGTGTGTGTTTCTATAGCCAGATCACAGAAATCGAGATTAGGAAATATCCGAATCTAATTTCGATATATTGTACCTGTGATATTAACTTCTTATCCCATAGAGAAGAAATTCAGATCTCAAACAGTTATGTGTCTAAAGTTTAAACCAGAGTTTTTGTTTTTTTTAAAATTAGAAGTGAATATTTATGCTGATGATTTTGTTAGCCACCTATCAGAAATTTAAGAGCTTTGGTGTAAAATGTTTGACACCGTTTTTGTTGGCTATTGCCAACCTGGTAGCCGTTTTTTTTTACTAGATATTTTAGAACGTTTAAAAAGGAATTATTGATTGATTGTAATAGTGATTCTAAGGTTCTTTAACGTATCTTATACACAGACAGATGTGCGTTATCTTCTTCTTCTATGTTCTATTCTTTTCTTCTATTCTTCTTCTATTCTATCTTCTATTCTATCTTCTCTTCTCTGCTCTTCTCTTCTCTTTCTTTCTTTCTTTCTATCTATTCTATCTATTCTTCTATTCTTCTATCTTCTCTTCTTCTCTATATAAATAAAATGAACTCATTTTTTCCCCGTCTGATTTTGACATTAATAGGATTAAAAATAAAGATATTTCATGCAAATATAATATGCACAAACGGCAGAACAATATCTGAGGTGTGTTATAGGCTTATTATTTCTCAAATTCCTCGATAATCTCGATTTCTATACTTTTTCTGCTGAGAAGTCACGGCCAAAATCGGTTAAGATCAATGGAAGTGGTAAAATATTTTCTCTCTAATAAATTCCTCCTCCCCCTGCCACCACTTAATACCGTTTGGGGATCGTTCACAAGGAACAGTTGAGAAGAGAACACCGGTTTGGCTTCGTAGTTCTTTCATGTGAAGTTATTTAAAATCACTAAACTAAGCTGCAGTGCTCTGTGGCGTAGTGGTTAGCGTGCTGGGCAATTCACATTATATTTTCACGTTCGGGCCGACCTACCGTAGTCGTTTTTTTTTTTTTTTTCTTTTTTTCCTAAACAACTGGAATGGACTTTTCTTGGTGGCCGAACTGTTAACGTTGCAGATGTTTTTTCTTTTTCACACTTTATTTTCCTACTTTTACTCATGACTCCGGGTTTGATCCTTCCTACTTACCTACCATAACATTTTTTAAAACTCCTCCCCCCCAGCCCGGAAACAAACACTCGGGCAACGTCGGGTACCCCCGCTAGTTGTGTATAAAACCTTTTTAAAAGAAAGCACACCCTCCTTAATTCTGTTATTTGTTTCTAATTTGTCATATATATATATATATATATATATATATATATATATATATATATATATATATATATATATATATATAAATAGAGAGAGAGAGTGTGTGTGTGTGTGTGTGAGAGAGAGAGAGAGAGGTTGTTATCTGGGGACGCGTTAATTCACTGAGAGAGATGCACCCCCAGTCTTCGTTAAGACATGCATCTAGAAGGAAACTCCGCTGTAAAAACCTGCGGTCTACTGTATACTCTGTCCTGTGGCGGTCATCTGCACCAACAAAGGTTAGCAGTAATACAGATAACAACAACAGATATGAAGGGAAAACAAATGAACACATATCCAAGGAAATGGCAGAAACACTAGAGGATGACCCCCAATCTGTAGTGGAATGGGGACAAAAATGGTTGGTCACATTCAATGCTGCTAAGACTAAGCTTGTTTCCTTCAATAACTACAAGAAACCTTCTCTACCACCAATAGCAATGGCCAAGAACACATTGCCTGAAAGTACTTCTTTTAAACTCCTCGGCCTAACGTTTACAGGGAATATGAACTGGAATAGATACATTGAGAGCATTGCCAAGGCTGCTGCAAGGAAGGTTGGCTCTCTCTACCGTGCTAGAAAGCTACTTACGCCTGACAGTATCCTATACCTCTATAAGGCAACCATTCGCCCATGTATGGAGTACTGTTGTCACATCTGGGCTGGTGCATCTGCTGCTTGTCTCTCGCTCCTGGACAGGGTTCAAAAGAGAGTCGCCAACCTGATAGGTCCTGAACTGTCATCTAGGTTTCAGTCTCTGTCGCATCGACGTGATGTTGCATCCCTCTGCCTGTTCTACAAATACTTTAATGGTGAATGCTCTGACGAACTGCAAACACTTGTACCTCCCCGACGTAACTACCCCCGACAAACCCGACAAGCTACTAAGTCTCATCCCTTTACAGTAGAGATCCCTAGGTGCAAGAAAGCCTTTTACTCCAATAGTTTCTTCCCCAGAACTGCGGGTCTTTGGAACTACCTTCCGGGATTCTGCTTTCCCAACTGCACTGATATGCAGAAGTTCAAGTGTAATATTAACAAACATCTTTCTACTCTTCTCCCTTCATAATGACCCCACTAATTAATTCCCTAATAGTAGCCCCCTGCTTCAAAGTGGCACTGTGCCTTGTTTGGGTGAAAATTGAATAAAAAAAAATACCAAAAAGTGTCGATGGTTCTACACAAAGCCTTCACCACTATAAACAAAGTATGTGTGAATTTCTGAACAGCTTGGTTGTTTTGGCGGAAGCTCATACATCTAAGTCAGCGGGAGGATGCATTGTATATATATATATATATATATATATATATATATATATATATATATATATATATACATACATACATACATACATACATACACAAGTCTAGCATATTTACTTATGCAGGCATTATTGCTACATATATGCATACATGTTTCTGCAGTGCCTTTTTGCTAATGTCTCTGAAAAGAAACACTGCAAAAACATGCATGCATATATGTAGTCAATAATGTTTGTATAAATAAACAGTTTGCTCATTCATAGAGCACATTTCAATGAATATAGGAGTTTCAGTGGATTTACATCTATTAAACTAAAGCTATACAACTTACACACACACACACACACACATATATATATATATATATATACATCTTAATAGACTCTTTCATCGTGTTCAACGTATGAGGTTCTGACAATAAGATTCTTTGCCGTTTCAATCGTTAGTGAGATTTTAATCCCACCGGTACCCACCAGTAATTGGAACCCACAGCAAATGCAAATGTCGGTACTTGAAGTATTTGATGAATAGTGGCGTGCTGCTGTCTTTCGATTTTCTCCCTTATTGTGAAGATGAACAGTTGCTGTCAGGTGGTGATTTGTAGCTTCAGTCTGACACTTGTAATGACTTACAGCCCGTTGCACGGTTATATCCTCACAGTTTCTCGACTCTATGTTTACGCCCACAATGTTACTTTTCAATTTATCTTTGTATCTCAATAAAGCCCTCTCAACACTTCTTACCCTACCATCAAGTTCAGCACACATCAGCATTTTGGGAATTCTGTCAGCGTTCATTCTCAATACATGATCTGCCCAGCGGAGCTGCAACTGGACGAGGAAGCTCTCATTTCTTGAAATGTTACATTTGGAAAATAAATCTATGTTTGCGAGCTTATCACGGAGAGAAACACTGCATATTGTTCGCAGACAAATCTTGTTTAAGACATTAAGTTTCATAATTGATTTGCATGGTGAGTATTTTTCTGATGGTGTCTATGTTTCTATATATAATAAAATGGTTAACACAGCAACTTGGTATACGTTGGTTTTAGTCTCAAGTCTAATTCCACGCCCATCTCACAGTCGATGCCTAAGCTTTCCAAATGCTGCATTGGGTTTTGCGATTCGATTAGTAATCTCATCATCCAGTGTAAGGGATGCATTGATTTTTCTTCCAAGATTGATAAAGGATTTCACATATTTCAGGTTTTTGCCATCAACATGGATAGAAATTTCAGGGACGCAATGTACAGGTGGATTCTGTTTCACTGCGAGAACTTGTTTCGGTGTTGACTTAATGCTGATGTACTACTTTTGTCTTTTTAATGTTAATTGTCAGTCTGAACACCCTTACCGCTGCTGAAAAGCAATCGGCGAGTGACTGGGATTTTTCTTGGGATGCGGCAGCGAAAACAGCATCTCGAACAAAGAGAAGATCTCTGATGATGGCTGTTTGGACAAGTGTTTTTGTCTTGAATTACTGGTTGTTGAAGAGCCCTCCAGTAATTCTGAATTGATGAGGAGTCACCAAACACATGATGGAGCATCACTGAACTCCCCCCCCCAAAAAAAAACAAACAAACAAACACAAACAAAAAAACAGGCAAACAAAACCGGTGCCATCGCATCGTTTTTGGCACTGTTGGTGACGTCAAAAATCATCTGATGAGTAACTATTAGCTTCAACTTCCATACATTCATAAAAAGGATGATGTTCAGTATATCAGGAACTCCGAGTTTCTTCAGGACCCCCCCCCTACAAAGCTGAGTCAAAAGCCTTTGTTATGTCTACAAACATGATATAGTGTTCCTGATTTTTTTTTCTCGTGACTTCTCAGCAGCGCAAATATAATGTCGTTTCATGATGTGAACGAAAGCCACATTATATACCGATGCCTCCGTTCAGAATCGAAAGACGAAGGATATCACCTGTAGGAACAGCTTTGTGTGTAATTGTGAGGCAAGGGTTGCGCAATCCCTAAACACACCTCTCCTGGATCAGCACCGTTTGAGTCCAGGGACAAGAAGTCCATGACGACTGGAAACAATGCCGAGATAAGTAGAAAGCACATACAGTATATGAAAGTCCTAAATAGTAACCCATTTAGTACTGACTAGGTTCAATGTTACTTAACTTTGGTGATCTAATGGGATTAGACCGTAAAAACTACATATTATAACTCAGGATATATCTAATCAACAAACTGTTCCACGATTCTATTGAGTATCACACGAGTCAGTAATTTACCAAAAACCACCCTGGTGTCCAAGTCTGTCCTCATGGAGAGGTAAAGTAAATGAAAATCCACAATGATTATCACATATCCTTTTGTTACCCTTGTTCTTGTTAAGGTGCATTATAAGCACGTCTTTAAAATCGTGTGGGACAAATCGTTGTCGCCACATCAGTACAAAGAGTTCATAAGGTTTTTGTTTGAAGTGTTTGACCACCATGTTGTCCCATTTATTTAAAATTACCATGGTTAGGTCCTGTTGGCCTTCATATTGTTAAAAGGATTTCTTCTGTTACTCAACGTTGTTTTCCAGCTACTATGCTTAGAGTAGTTTACACAACTCGAACCTTTTTCTCTTCTTTTCGTAAAGATGTTTTGCCAACCATTCAAAAGAATTCTGTTGTTTATAAATTTGTTTGTCAGTGTGGAGCTGACTACGTTGGCAAAACATCCCAAAGATTAGAAATGAGAATATCCCAACATATCTCTCGGGATATTCGACTACACCAGGTTTCGAGAACATCCGGACACTCCCAAGCTCATGAGTCCGCCATTAGTAATCACCTGATGAGTATAAATAGGTGTTCTGATCAATATTCCGATGGGTGGTTTTCTGTTTTATACAGTTCGAGGTCGAACTATCATCTCAATATCATTGAGGCGTTAGTCATTAATAACTCTCGACCTAGCCTGTGTAGACAAAAGATTTTGAAACATCAGTTGGAGATATTTATTGATTTAAAATCCACCTGAACAGTGAGATTTTTTTTCTCACTGGTCTTCCAACTGAAACCAAATTCCCTTCTTTCCTCATTCGTTTCTTAGTTTTTAATTTATCATTCTGACGTTTCCTCTTAGAGCGTCAGACGATAAGGCCTTAAGGAAATTTTAATAATTTCACCTGCCCGTTTTTTTTTGTTTTTTGGTATTTAAATTAAATTATGTTTCCTCTGAAATTTCTCCTTCCATTTTGCTGTACCAAGAATTTACTTATATATATATATATATATATATATATATATATATATATATATATATATATATATATATATATATATATATATATATATATATATATATACTGCTGATCAAAAATTTAAGACCACTTGAAAATCTTTAAAAAGAAACCTTTTTTTAAAGGATAGATTTTAAACTCTTCCGACTTAAGGTTACTAATACTACAATCTAAAAGGTTATGGAAACAAAAAGGCACATTCCAAACATTTTATTTAAAAATGTGCCTTTTTATTAAATTAGGCTTCTGACACATAATCAAAATTATAAGACCAAGGGTATAAATTGCAAAATTTATGATAATTCTAATGTTTTTAGTTCAGTTAGAGATTAGCAATCACCGTGTAAAGGTGTTACCATGCCTAAAACAAGAAAACTAACCGAAGTTGAGCGCTCTCGAATTCTTGGATTCCATAAGCAAGGTTTGTCACATAGCAGCTAAGGTAAATCACAGTAAAACTGTTATTTGCAACTTTCTAAAGAACACTGAGAATTATGAAAAGGCAATATCCTTTGGTAGCCCCTCCCCCAAATTTCTCCTGCATTGAGTAGCAGAATCAGACGGGTTGTTAGTCAAATTAAGGCGGTTACAGATGTTGATTGTAGTCCAATAACCATCAGAACACACTTACAACAAAAACGCATGATAAATAAAAAGCGTAAACAAATTCCTCCATTGCTTTCCCATCACAAAATGGACCGCCTAAGATTTGGTGGTGAATACCAAAGTAGGGACGTTGAGAACTGGAAAAAGTCCTGTTGTTTTTATGAGAAAAAATTCAATTTAGATGGTCTTGGTGGCTTCCAGCGATATTGGCATGACAAAAACATGCCCCTTGAAATTTTTCCCACACGTCATAGTGGTGGAGGGTCCGTAATGGTATGTGGTGCCTTTTCTTACAGAGGGACGATGGAGCTCCAGGTGATGCAGGGTCGTCAGACAGTAGCTGGTTATGTTAGCATGCTATAAAATGCATCTTTGATGATGGAGGGTCATCGTTTGTGTGGGGATGGATGATTATTCCAACAGAATAATGCTGCAATCCACACTGCAAGACGGACCTTGAGCTTTCTACAAGAAAATGGAGTCCATCTCTTGGGACATCCTGCATGCTCACCGAACTTGAACCCAATTGAAAATGTTTGAGGATGGATGACAAGAAAGGTTTATCGAAATGGCAAACAATATTCAACAAAAAATGAACTTCGTGAAGCCAACTTCAGAAACTGGAACAGGCTCCCCCGCACCTTAATGGAAACCCTTATTTCTAGCATGCCCTCCAACATTTCTGAAGTCATCAAAAGCCGTGGAGGTAGACCTCATTATTAAGTTTCATTATTGAATGTTTTCATACACTTTTCATATACTTTTTGTACAATTTAATAGAATTTTTGTCTCTGGTCTTATAATTTTGATCATTTGTAAAAAGCCTAATTTAATAAAAATGTAAATTTTAAAACTAAATATTTGGAATGTAGCTTTTTGTTTCCATAACCTTTTAGATTGTAGTATTGGTAACCTTAAGTCGGAAGAGCTTAAAAAAAGTTTTTTTTTTTAAAAAAGATTTTTAAGGGGTCTTTTTGATCAGCAGTATATATATATATATATATGTATATATATATATATATATATATATATATACTGCAGTATATATATATATATATGTATATATATATATATATATATATATATATATAGGCATAGGTTAATCATTTACTTGAAATGTACTCGGCTTGTAATGGATTGAAATGACCATAATGCTCGTAACTGAAAAGGAACAGTAGAGTGTGTCAGTTACATGAACCATGTAAGTTATCCAAAAATGGTGTTGTTATAAGTTTTTTTAAGATAAACATATGAAGAGTACGTGACTAAATATGCAGCGATAACACAACTTTGCAGGCTTATGAGTCGCAATACGAAACAATATTGTAATGAATACCTTTTAAAAACATATTTAATCTGAAAAGGAAACACTTGATAAGTGGATAGTCCTTGATCCGCGGAGTTTCGAAGAAATACTTTCCTTTTCATCAGAGGATAGGAATTAGCAATATGCGGGATCGGATTTTGCATACAAAAGTATTTGATGAAACTGCAAGTAAGTCAAAGATCTTACTTGATAACAAAAAGTGAAGCAGAGAGAACAAGGTGAAGAAAAAGGTGATTACAGGTGAATGGATAGTCTGGTGAATAGTAAATTATACAATGACGGTAAGATCCAAAAATATAAATCCAAGAAAGTTAATTGAATTTCTATTCATATATATATATATATATATATATATATATATATATATACACTCCTATAAATTCGTTTTTCTTTTGTGTGCATTGATATTCATAATAAAAACCTTCTTTTCTATTTATTTAAAAAGAAAATACGATTTTCTTATATATGGATCGTGCAATTGCATTCATCTGCAAAAGATCTAGCTAATTTGCATATTCTTTTAAACATTCATTTTAATTAATTCCCTATTAGTTTTTTCGGTTTTCTTATGGGATGATCATCTTCAGTTAACTATTACATGTAATTATATTCATGCAGATATTCTACATGATTTATACTTGTATAATATTTGCGTAAAAAGTTTATAGTAAACACAAAATTGTTTCCATATATATTTATGTATACGTATATATGTTTGTTTAATCTATTTATATATCTATCTATCTATAGTAAAAAGTAAACGTGTCTGTGTGTCTATCTGTGTGTGTACATTTCCCTACGCAATAACTCTGTCAATTTTTAGTTTACAGACTCGAAATTTGATATACAGGGTACTGTGATTTGGGAAAATCTATGTGATTGGTTTTCTGCCAGAAATTTGGCTGTTAAGAGGTCAAAGTTCAACGATTTGACCTTCGAGAACTCTACCAAACTCCTCCGGCAATTTTGGGTTTGCACACTTGACATTGTAGATATAGGTTCCTTTGACAGGGATCTAACTTAATAACTTGATTTCAGTTCAAAACAATAAATGTTAAGGAGGCAAAAAAGGGGTCAAAGTTAAAAAAATTGACCTTTTTTTTTTTTTTCTCAGCATACACCTCCAAACACCCGGGCAACGCCGGGCACCCATGCTAGTATATATATATATATATATATATATATATATATATATATATGTGTGTGTGTGTGTGTGTGTGTGTGTGTGTTTACAGAAAGTTTTTGATGAGACAAGTCATTGGTACCGTCGGTTTCAAACCCGATAATTATGACCGTTTTAGATACCCATATAAAGCTCTCGTCAGCCAATATTTGCTCTTATTTTCGGATTTTTCGGATTTTCCTTATAATTGAGCACTCTGCTTGATTTCTTTTTCCAAAAAACTAATTATATATATATATACATATATATTCAAATTTCGATTTTTCAATGGGCTCCATAATTTTGGCCAATATATATATATATATATATATATATATATATATATATATATATATATATATATATATATATATATATATATATATATAACATTTCCAAACGTGGGAGAATATACAATTCTTTCCAGAGCCAGTCAACGTTGCAGCTCACAAAAGCCATAACAGCCAACAAGCCAGAAGCCCAAACTCGACTTTTGAACTCGGGATTAGAAACCCTGGCCTCTTGCATGCGAAGCGAGCACTCTACCAACTGCGCAAACCGCCACACACACACACACACACACACACACACACACACACACACACACACACACACACACACACACACACACACACACACACACACACAAAAAGACACACATACACACACAGATCAATATACACACACTAACACATTACATGACACGTACACACTAACACAGATCAAGCAAATCGCGTCGATGGCATCCTTAGCGAGTATAAAATTTCTTACTTGTGAGACATCGGCTTGGGTTAACGCTGGCCATGATGACCACGTGCCTTGATCGAGACGAAGTAGGTTCGCGTACCGAATTTCGAATTGAAACTATCATTTAATCCACGAGGGTAATTTACTCCCATTCCGCTAACAGAGCTAAGTAATAATTGGTTCTATGTGATAACCTTCTTTTGAAGGTTCAATCTTCATTACAGGCGATACTAAAGATATAATACAACCATGAATTTCTTAAGACTTTAAACAGGTCTCATGAATAAAAAGAAAAACCATGGTTAACTGATTTGTGAATTTTTACACAAGCAAGAAGCAATAGATTTGATTTAGAATTTATGACCAACTAAGGAGAATTTCAGCAGTTCTTGCTTCTTTCTTCCAAGACTCTAAAAGCTTTTACTGAGTCATTTCACGGTTTAACCTATTTCTTGTCTTCTTTGTCTTGCCTTATTTTTTCTTCTCATTTTCGAGTTAATTTTTTAAATTCTTTTTATACGCCCTTTCTGCTTTTGAAAAACACATCCATATTCTTATTCGTCTTTGCAATTTCTTTTCACATTTTTTAAATATAATTTCATGCTATTTTTTTGTAGTCTTTAATCGTTTGTTTTCTTCGTTTGTTTTCTTCGTTTGATTTCTTCGTTGTGTTGAAAATTCTTCATTATTTTCGGCTTGGTTCGTTTGCTTTATCATTTCAACCAATCTTTCGCAGTCGAAAAGTGTAAAGCTCGATTTAGACTCGAACCTTTAATGATTACAAATTTCTGACTGCGACTCCTAGAATTCCAAAATATTTGACTCGTTATTTTGAAATAAAGCTTCAAATAATCAAGCTGTATGATGAATCTTCGGCGATTAAAATATACGGTTAAGAATCTTAACATTCTTACGAATCCAATTCCTTTAAAAACCTCGCATTTCAACTTCGCAATCTTTATCGTATTTTTTGGATTCTTCAAACTACTGTTCACATCTTGAGTTATTTTAACAAAGTTTCTTCAGGTATATCTTGCCGAACTCTGGAATCTCTCTCGTGAACTCGGAAATCTACACGGAATTTCGAACGGAAATCTTTATTTAATTCAGGAGGATAGAATGCGCCCGTTTTCGTCAGCCATGATTAGATAGAAGTCCTAAGTAATTCGCAATTGTATTTTGAGTGCCCCGCACTGAGGATTAAACCTTTACCCTCTAGGAGAGAGCAACTTTACAACTAAATTTTACCAATTACTCTATCCACTATGTCACGAGCCTTTGCGGGCTTTTATTCGGTCATGGCTGACGGGACGTGAGCATGATATCCCCGTGGATTAAGTAAAGGGTTCCGTTCGACATTCCGTGCAGATACCCAAGTTCGACAGAAACATTCCCAAGTTCAAGATACACCTGATATACGAATCGATCCTCATCTGTAAAAGTCAGAAAAGGTAGCAACTTTTACTTCAATATATTATGGAATATTTAATGTCGAACCTCAACACTTACTGTAAGCGATTCATTGTATACGATTTATTAAAGACAATTTGTTATTTTACTGATAGATGGGAGAAGTAGTGAGTTAATACCTTTTATTACCGTATTATTGTGTAACTTAATGTCATAAATCCAATTGCATAGTCTGCAGCGGCATCCATTATGCCAATTAAGCGCTTCTATCATCATTGTCTTCTTTTTTAAAATTCTTTAATCTTTGACTTGTTTTTCTTATTCACTGCTTTCTTTTTTCGGAAATTTTCTTTCTTTCTCTTCTTTTGTTATTTTTTTTTCTTGACTTAGCTTTTTTCCGTAGAAACTCTTCACGATTTTTCTTTTATAAATTTTATTTAGGATTTTATTTCCTATGTTTTTTTAAATTCTTTTCAAGTTCTTTTTTTTTCTCCTACCATGCTCCACTTTTTATCTTTGTATTCCTCCTCGAAACTCTTTCATAGTTTTCCTCATTTAAATTTCATTTTTTTTGTTGTTTAAATTTTTTTTAAAAAACTTATTTTTCTTAAATTTTATATTTATCTCTTTTTTAAGTTTACATTAATTTTTCTTTCTCGCTTTCATAATTTCTTTCTTACTTCCGGAATTACAAAACTTGCTATATCACGTTTTAATCTCTTTGTTCATTTCTCAAAGCACTTCAATATTTTCTTCCCTTAAATTGTCTGTTTACCTTAAATTCATCATTTCTTCACTAATTTCTTTTCATTTTACTTTGTTCGTAAAGTTTCTTTTATCACTTTCTTTATGCGTCGGTCTCTCTGAAGTTTCCTTGCTTCTTTTTCAGAGAGTTTTTTTCTTATTTTATTTTATTGTGCTTTTTTTAATTTCATCTATTTTTTCTTGTTTTCCTTACTAAATTCTTTGTTTTTTTCGTTTTGTCTCGAATCTATTTGATATTTGTTTCCACTTAAATTTAATTTGCATTCTTTATTCCTTTCTTTCACTGCGTCTGTTCATTCCCTATAGGCCAACAACTTGGAGAGAGAGAGAGAGAGAGAGAGAGAGAGAGAGAGAGAGAGAGAGAGAGTTTTGTAAGCTTAGGAATTTTAATAACGTTTCTATTTAAAGCGCCATCAAGATGGCGGAGAATGTTGCACGACGGGATACAAAGCAAAGTTTATGATAAGCAATTGATGACTAGCAAAAGGACAGCAATTAAACCATGTGACTTACTCAGCACATAACTACACTTAAAAAGGTACGACGTGTGTGGCGGCAATCGGAGGCCACTTACGGCGGCTTCACTTCTTATTCTATTGCCTGTCTTGCTTGCTGCCTTAATGTTCTTCTGCTTTTATTGCCACGCCATTAATTTTCCGAAGACTGAACCATTATTTGTTCACACAATGACTCCCGATTTGTAACATTCACTTTTACTTGCTGACGTACCAATCTAAGCAAGGTGAGCGTCTATAATGGCCATCTTAAAATGTAAATAATTTTGGAGAATAGAAAGTTGACTTTCGGCAGCTTTGTAATTCTCGCTTTCCTTATTTTGCACTTTAATTTTCATATTCCATGATCGATGTTTGTTACAAAGGAGAGATAATTTCTGTTTTCTGGGTCGGAATCTATCAACCTTACACTTATCATTGGGCAGTTTTTAAGCTTTTGAATCAAATGGCTTCAGCTCTTTCCTGTTTGATCGGTTTTCGGCCAGAAATTTGGCTGGTAAGCGATTTGACCTTTGAGAACTCTACCAAACTCCTCCGACAATTTTGGGTCTAAACACTTGAAATTTTAGATATAGGTTCCTTGGACATGGACCTAACTTAATAACTTGATTAGAGCCCAAAACAATAAATGTTAAGGGGTCATAATAGGGGTCAAATTAAAAAAAAAATAACTGTATGTATATACATGCATATATATATACATATATATTATATATATGTATATGTATATATGCATATATATAAATATGTATAAACGTATATATATGTATAAACTTATCTATATATATGTATATATATATGTATATATGTGTATATATTTTATGTCAGGTCATGTCATATGCTACTAGTACCATGTAACCCAGTACTACCTGCCTCATGGTCGGGTCACCGGCGACTAAACTGGTTCCCCCACCAGACTTGTTTGGTGAGGAGGGTGGCTAGTCTCCCTGAAGGATTAAAAACAAGACCTTCCAAAGGGCGAATGAACTCTTTTTCTGGGTAAACGGCCAACTAGCACCATGTATATTTGTGTGTGTGTGTGTGTGTGTGTGTGAGTGTGTATATGTGTATTGGGGTAGAGAGGGCTCCCGTAAGCCGTGGTGAAGGCAACCTTTCTAGGAGACGCAAATCTCTGATTTAAAAAATCATAAAGCGGAATACCAGTACCCGCATTAAGCTGGTCTGCAGTTTAATTTGTTGCTGGCTATCTTGCTCTTGCTTGTTGCTGGATCTCGACATTTTGAACCGAGAGAGAGACTTAGCTGTCGTACAAAGCTAAGACTCTGTAACATCATCTTTGTATAGATACTCCCTCAGACATTTGGGCTCATGGATTTTAAATGTCTGAGGGAGTGGCACTCGTTTGACAAGACGTTGCAATCATCATATATGTGTATATATTTTATATATATGTAAATATATGTAGATACATATATGTATATATATATGTATATATGTGTATACATGTATATATATATATGTATATATATGCATATATATGTATATATTTGTGTTTATATATATATATATATATATATATATATATATATATATATATATATATATATATATTAGTGTTGGGACGAGTAATCGGAATCAGGAATCCAAAAAAGCTGGTAATTTCTTGAGCTACAGTAATTGGTTTCGGAATCAGAAAAAAATTGTGCCTATTTTTTGACGCCTAAAACAATCCTTTTTATTGTCTTTGTTTTTTTGATTTTATAAAAAAACAAAATGATTCAATGTTGATAGTAATGCTCCTATTTACAATGCCTCCCCACGGGACAGAGTTAGATACCAGGGTCGTTTTTTGACGTGGAGAAAAGGAACAAAAATAAAAATTGTCTCAGTCGTGAAGGATTTCTCCTCCACTGACAGAGAATAAGAAATAGAAGTGCAGCATCTGCAGAACAGATACTACACTTTGAGGTATTTATTTGCTCCCCCACTGAGCAAATTAGGCACAAGGCCGATTTTTAAAGTGAGGAGTGAAGGGGAAATGGGGACCAACTCCCCGTGGAGTAGGGAAGCTGGATAGTGACAATTGGTATGAAGGGTTGCCCCTACATTGACCAAGGTCTTATATGTGGGGGAAACCCCACATATGGTCTTTGCTTGCAGTATCTGCCGGAACAGATACTACACTTTGATCTTTTTATTTATTTGCTTCCCCACTGAGCAAATTAGGCACAAGGCCGTTTTTTAATGTGGAGAGAGAGGGAGGGGGAGGGAAAGGGGGATCCTGCTCCCGAGAGGTGGGAAATGGGAGCTGGATAGTAACTGTGGTCGTAGGGTGATCCCTACCTTGACCAAGTTCAGATATGTGGGGTTACCCCCACATATGGTCTTTGCTAGTCATAGCTGGTCTTTGCTTGCAGCATCTGCCGGAACAGATAGTATTTATTTGCTCCCCCACCAAGCAAATTAGGCACAAGGCCGATTTTTAATGTGAGGAGTGAAGGGGAAATGGGGACCAACTCCCCGGGGAGTAGGGGAGCTGGATAGTGACAATTGGTATGAAGGGTTGCCCCTACATTGACCAAGGTCTTATATGTGGGGTTGCCCCCACATATGATCTTTGCTTGCAGTATCTGCCGGAACAGATGGTATTTATTTGCTCCCCCACCGAGCAAATTAGGCACAAGGCCGATTTTTAATGTGAGGAGTGAAGGGAGGGGGAAGGGAAAAAGGGGACCAGCTCCCGAGAGGTGGGAAATGGGAGCTGGTTAATGGTCAGGCATGTGGGGTTGCCCCCACATCTGGTCTTTGCTAGTCATAGCTAGTCCTAGCTAGTCATAGCTTGCAGTATCTGCCGGAACAGATGGTATTTATTTGCTCCCCCACCGAGCAAATTAGGCACAAGGCCGATTTTTAATGTGAGGAATGAAGGGAGGGGGAAGGGAAAAAGGGGACCAGCTCCCGAGAGGTGGGAAATGGGAGCTGGTTAAAGGTCAGGTATGTGAGGTTGCCCCCACATCTGGTCTTTGCTTGCAGTATCTGCCGGAACAGATGGTATTTATTTGCTCCCCCACTGAGCAAATTAGGCACAAGGCCGTTTTTAATGTGAGGTAAAAACCAGCTCCCCTAAAAGTAGGCAAAAAGGGGGCACTCTGGTTACCAAAAATAATAATTGTCCCAGTATAGAGGGTTTCCCCTCCATTGACTGGTACAAATTATCTTAAGTGCAGCATCTGCCGGAACAGATGGTATTTATTTGCTCCCCCACTGAGCAAATTAGGCACAAGGCCGTTTTTAATGTGAGGTAAAAACCAGCTCCCCTAAAAGTAGGCAAAAAGGGGGCACTCTGGTTACCAAAAATAATAATTGTCCCAGTATAGAGGGTTTCCCCTCCATTGACTGGTACAAATTATCTTAAGTGCAGTATCTGTCGGAACAGATGGTATTTATTTGCTCCCCCACCGAGCAAATTAGGCACAAGGCCGATTTTTAATGTGAGGAGTGAAGGGAGGGGGAAGGGAAAAAGGGGACCAGCTCCCGAGAGGTGGGAAATGGGAGCTGGTTAATGGTCAGGCATGTGGGGTTGCCCCCACATCTGGTCTTTGCTAGTCATAGCTTGCAGTATCTGTCGGAACAGATGGTATTTATTTGCTCCCCCACAGAGCAAATTAGGCACAAGGCCGTTTTTAATGTGAGGTAAAAACCAGCTCCCCTAAAAGTAGGCAAAAAGGGGGCACTCTGGTTACCAAAAATAATAATTGTCCCAGTATAGAGGGTTTCCCCTCCATTGACTGGTACAAATCATCTTAAGTGCAGTATCTGTCGGAACAGATGGTGTTTATTTGCTCCCCCACTGAGCAAATTAGGCACAAGGCCGTTTTTAATGTGAGGTAAAAACCAACTCCCCTAAAAGTAGGCAAAAAGGGGGCACTCTGGTTACCAAAAATAATAATTGTCCCAGTATAGAGGGCCTCCCCTCCATTGACTGGTACAAATTATCTTAAGTGCAGCATCTGTCGGAACAGATGGTATTTATTTGCTCCCCCACTGAGCAAATTAGGCACAAGGCCATTTTTAATGTGAGGTAAAAACCAGCTCCCCTAAAAGTAGGCAAAAAGGGGGCACTCTGGTTACCAAAAATAATAATTGTCCCAGTATAGAGGTTTTCCCCTCCATTGACTGGTACAAATTATCTTAAGTGCAGCATCTGTCGGAACAGATGGTATTTATTTGCTCCCCCACTGAGCAAATTAGGCACAAGGCCGTTTTTAATGTGAGGTAAAAACCAGCTCCCCTAAAAGTAGGCAAAAAGGGGGCACTCTGGTTACCAAAAATAATAATTGTCCCAGTATAGAGAGTTTCTCCTCCATTGACTGGTACAAATTATCTTAAGTGCAGCATCTGTCGGAACAGATGGTATTTATTTGCTCCCCCACCGAGCAAATTAGGCACAAGGCCGATTTTTAATGTGAGGAGTGAAGGGAGGGGGAAGGGGAAAAGGGGACCAGCTCCCGAGAGGTGGGAAATGGGAGCTGGTTAAAGGTCAGGCATGTGGGGTTGCCCCCACATCTGGTCTTTTCTAGTCATAGCTTGCAGTATCTGCCGGAACAGATACTACACTTTGATCGCGGCCCGAAGGCCAATGTTAAAATAATAAATATTTATTTATTATCAAAAATTAGTAAAACTAAAACCTATTAACTATCCCCTAACAAGTGTATTGTTATATTTGAAAAGATTATCTGCACATTTAACATGTGTTTTTATGGTAATCAAGAAAAAAAAAACTGATAGTTAAATATTTAGAAATTTATAAAGAATCAGATACGGTAATTGTATCGGTATCGGAAATTTAGCGTAGAATCGGGAAAATGTTAGATTCGTTCCATCACTAATATGTATGTATATGTATATATGACCAAAACGACCAAAAACTGTTAAAATGAATTGCAAACAGTAATTCAAGGAAAAATAACAGGTATAGTTGGTAAATAAGTCGAAAAATAACACAGCAACATTTAAAAAGTGAGCATGACATAAAAGCGTCGTAAATAGAGTTTCATAAAAAAAAGACATGTTTTGTTTAAATGTAAAAAGAGGTTGAAGGGTTCAAAGACACAAAAACCAATATCCACTCATGCAGCAAGTAGGATTAGAAATACGAAGATGGTTCGACTTTACTAGCTTCTAACATTACAGTTTCTTTGGATAAACAAAGAAATACCAAATTACTTGAAGTTGAGCGATGGAATTGGAATTCCATTCAGAAATTAATGAATTATATTACTAAACAAAACGCACACCTTAATCCAAATTTTAAAGAACAGGGTGATATCGAGTATAGCTTACAAGGCACAAGACGCTAAAAACGCTATTAAAAAAAAAAGTTACTCAGACACACTTGGTACATATTACTCAGAAAGGAAACTGATCGACAACAATTTCAAGTTTCGATCGCGATTTACTTCAATCGGAACAGTGAGGGTCAAGAGAAAACTTACTGACCATCAGACTATCGATCCAATTCGGAACTAATTTTATAAACTTTTTTGCGGGCGGGGGGGGGTCTTGGGAGGGAAGTGTTGTGGGAACTCATTCATGCATTAAAGCTGAACACTTCCGAACTGTATAAATTTACTGAAATTTATGACTCTACATGCCGTCAGTGTACCTTCATAGTCCGTCATCTTAGGCGGCACTTCATACGACATTTGCTCTTTGTATATGTTGTTTTTTTGTTTTAATACCTTTTCTAAATCATCTCCGTGTCCGTGTTTTCCTTAGTGACACTTCCAGGGCCACACACACACACACACACACACACACACACACACACACACACACACACACACACACACACACACACACACACATATATATATATATATATATATATATATATATATATGTAGTGACCTTGTGTGTGTGTGTGTGTGTGTGTGTGTGTGTGTGTGTGTCTGAGGAACGGTGTCTAACAAACTCCTCTGTCAAGTTTTGATCTACACACTTAAAGCCATGATGTTTAAGGAACTCGGACTCGTGGAGCAAATTCAATTTTGGTTTTTAACCGGTAAAACAGCTGCTAAGGTGTAAAAATTGGAAAATTGGATCTTGGCATACGCAAGTCGACTTAAAGTGCTGTTCTACACATGCGCAAATATACATTTTATATGTTAGACTGCGTTAATCTGTGAAG
>NC_136484.1:56041398-56078898 GCF_053919585.1 Euprymna scolopes | reverse complement strand
TAATAAAATGATTGATTTTTCGCTACGAAATTAAGTGATTGATTTTTCGCTACTGTCAAGAATTGTAAATGGAAACTGAATTAAAGGAATAAATAATAAGATGGTCAACATCATGAACTTTGGAATATAGTCTTTTGTCATTAAATTCACTATATTGCTCAGTAATTACATTGAGCTTCTTAAATAAGAATTTGTATATATCATAAGGAAATAAAAAAATATTTCTACACACACACATATATAATATATCTATCTATCACTATCTCTCTCTCGCTCTCTCTCTCTCTCTCTCTCTCTCTCTCTCTATATATATATATATATATATATATATATATATATATATATATATATTCACAATGTTCTTCCTTGTAGGTATTGTAACGACGTTTCCTTTAAAACTTCTAATCAACCAAAAATATTTCAAAGCAAAAGGCGGGTGCGTTCTTAAAATTATGCCCTTCAAGTTATAACGGGTCTTGTGTTCAACCCTCGCTCCCTCCCATAATTGAAAACTTTCCTTTTCTGACGTATTTATTATACATGTCGCCCACACTTCCTTTAGCCTTAAGCAACTTCCGCTATGGATGCATTTGCCAGGTCAGCTTCATTCAGTGAATTGAACAGCAAGCCGTCCACTTCTCATTCATATTTTATATGTCCCCTCAAAAATCTGAATAAGTAAATGTAAATATTTGCAAAGAAAAAAAAAGATGGCGAATAAGTGTAATTAACCGATGCGTCAAGCTGACGATAAAATGACAAGGAGACAAAAAAAACCAAAAAAAAAACCCCCAAAACAAAACAAAACAAAACAAAAAACAAAAAAAAGTAAAAACACGACGACAACCAACAGCGTTAGTGTCATAATAAGATTAATGATGATAATAATGTAGTGAATGTAATGCATGCACAAACATAATTAGATGTTTACAAGAAATACATTATCTACACATGATTCAACGACATAGTACGTACTTTTATGTTGAATTACCGAATCATCTTAGCCTCTGAGCTATACCTATGTCTATCTATATATCTATAAAAGTGAAAGTTGTGTGTGTGCGTGTGTGTGTGTGTGTGCGTGCGTGCGTGTGTGTGTGTGTACATTTCCCTACAAAACTACTCTGTCAATTTTCAATCTACAGACTCGAGGTTTGACATAAGGAGTATTGAGATTTGGGAAAATCTTTTTAATTGATTGTCAAGGAGTTAAAGTTCGGAGATTTGACCTTTGAAAACTCTATCAAACGCCTCCGCTAATTTGTGGCCTAAACACTTGAAATTTTAGATATATGTTACTTGGACATGGATCAACCTTTTTAATTTGATTATACCCCACCCCACAAAATATCAAGGGTTCAAAATTGGGGTCAAAGTTTAAAAAATTGACCTCTGTGATCTCTACCAAATTACTCAGCCAAATTTTGGTCTATACATAATAAAGGATATTTACACATAGGGCATGTCCTGAACAGTACATAGGGCCTGAGTAAAGCCGGGTTGAACTGCTTGTATATATATATATATATATATATATATATATATATATATATATATATATATATATATATATATGCGTGTGTGTGTATGAATTAATTAAGTTAAATCACAGATTAGATAATCAAATGAGTTATTGGCTTACTAAATATTATGATGAGATACTATTTTCAAGACGATTCTAACCAAAAAGGTGAAGCTTAATGTATGAAAAATAGAACACAGTATATACGTAAGAATTGAAGTTAAATTCTATAGATTAAAATATGCATAGAGATATATTCAAAATTATGCTCATTCATAAGTGATGATTTTGCTAATTGCATTTCATTTCTTCTGATGATATCAGCCATCATTGAAAATCCATGGATTAAGGTAATAAAGATAATTTTTTTCATATATTCTTTGTCTCAAGTAATAAATTCTCATTTTGAATATATATCCATATTTCAATCTACAGAATTTAACTTATATATATATATATATATATATATATATATAAATAAATTCGCATTCCTGTCTGTTTGTTTATTTGTTCACAATTTGATTAATATATACAAAAGGCTCCTTATTTTACTCTTTTATTTATTTCTTGAAATAGTTTCATTCTTGCAGACTAGATACAATTAACAGATCATGTCATTTGCATATTATCTTAAGAAAAATCGATTTATTAAATAGCGGTATCTTAATTAATGTTTCTAGCAAGAGAATTGTTTTAAGTGTTCTATTTAAAGTTGTTTTTTTAAAATAAATTTTAAGCAATAATTATATTGATAACATATTTAATTTATTTGGAATTCTTATTCCAACATCGAATTTTTAAAAAACATTTAGAGTTATTAGCCCCTTAGAATCTTCCGAACATTTCATTTGTTTGTTGTTATTATTCTTTAAACAGCTATACAGAAATCAATAAGTTTTTACGATGTGACCCAGCGTCGTTTAATACCTAAAAAAATAGAGATCTACTGTCCCCCTCTGAATTCCACAATTTACACTTTTCTTTCTTTTTTCACGTTAATCTCATCGATTACAAACTTAAATTTCTAATTAAAAAAAAAAGGTAAAGTTTTACGACGTGACCCAGCGTCGTTTAACCTCTAAAAAAAAAAAAAAAATTAGGACCTACTTTTTTTTGGGCCATAATACGTTTAAACAGCCTTTATAAATAATATGAAAGAAGAAATTTTGAAAAAAAAAAAAAAGGGAAATTAAAATTTTAAATTGGAGGATCACTTTTCTATAAAAATGAGCACCAACTTTTTGGCCAGAAAGCGTTCAACGAGATATGTCATCTCTAGCAGTTTTTCAAGTTTGGCGATCGAGGGGGGGGGGAATGACAAATAGTTATTTTTGTAGTGGGGACGGGAATTAAATTAGAAACCTAAAATAATGATAAATTTAATTAATTTTTATGACACCACTCTGTACTTTCACCTAACAATTTTATAAACAAAATGAACCCCAAAATATGACAAATTCAATTTTTTTATTTTGGAGGAGGAGGATTACATTAGAAACATAAAATGACGAAAAATTTATTTTAATTGTTTTTGGAATTAAGTTTTGATAGATCTTCATTTTTTTAGGGGTTCTACCTACTTGGCTATCTTTTTTTTTATTTTGCGATCGCACGGGCATTCGCTGCTATTTTTATTGAAACAAAACTTGTAATGATTTATTTTTAATTGTTTATTTTTTAGGGGGGGGGGTTCTTTACAGTACTCAATATCTGGAGAATAGTTTCTTCTATTTGTATCCATTCCGCCGAAATATTTGGTGGGAAGAGTATCAGGTACTTCTTCTTTTTGGGGGCAATTACATTTACATGTTCTTATCCGTTTTTTATTTTTGGAATTGTTGTGAGGGTATCCATGTTGCCCATGATGAAAATGATTAGTATAGCAGGTGTGTTCCAAATGGAACTTCATGTCAACCGAGGCAACGCTGGGTACCCAAGCTAGTATATATATATATATATATATATATATATATATATATATATATATATATATATATATACACACACACACACACACACACACACACATATATACACACACACACACACACACACACACACATATATATATATATATATATATATATATATATATATATATATATATACATTTGTGTGTATGAGCCTCATTTAAGAACTCGGTCCTTATTGTTGAGCACTCTAAGTTGAAATTAAAGTCGGTCAATTAAGCTCACATGCGCAGATCATGATTTTATAATCATAAGATCACTCTATAAATTTTTATGTATCTATTATTATAC
The DNA here is from genome assembly GCF_053919585.1 of Euprymna scolopes. Classification (NCBI taxonomy): domain Eukaryota; kingdom Metazoa; phylum Mollusca; class Cephalopoda; order Sepiida; family Sepiolidae; genus Euprymna; species Euprymna scolopes. Next base: position 56,075,115 of record NC_136484.1, on the reverse strand, counting down.
AGCCAATCCCCTATTGATTACTGTATTGTACTGTGGTCTTCTTAATATATGTCATTAAGGCCCTTGGGCTGAAAAATGACGTCATCATTGAAGTCCTAGCAAGCAAGATCTGTCAAACAGTCAGACTGGTGATAATGAATGAAAAACTTTTACAAAAAAGCATTAGAAAACTAAATAAATTAAAAATGAGAAAAATGAGCAACACGATGATTAGTAATGAAACTCATTCAAAATTATTAAAAAAAAACAACATTTCAAACGAAAAAGTTGTGTGTTTATGCGTTAAAAGTAATTCAGCATTTCCTTTTCATGGATTAAAAAAAACTAAAATCCGTTCATTGTTTACTTATAAATTACATTTAAAAAGCAGAAAAGAGAGGAATACGATACGATTTATAGTAAAACTAAACTTTATTTAATAAAAATAAGAAATAGGCATGTAAAATTATGTATGTTTGGAGCAGAGAACAAATGTTGCAAAATATAAAAATATGAATTTAGGCAATAAACGGTACTTATGCACTTATGTTACTGTGCTAATGATAAAATTTATAAATAAATGATAATACATTTTTTTCATAAGTTATTATTTAGAAAGCCATTCTTAACATTTGACCTTGACTTTGAAAAATAGTGTATATCATCTCTAAGCCGGAGACCATCATCATAACAGGTTTGGTCATGATCGGTCCAATGGTTTAAGCTGGAGGCGAGTATATATATATATATATATATATATATATATATATATATATATATATATATATATATATATATATATATATATATATGTGTGTGTGTGTGTGAAAGTGTGTGAAAGTGTGTGTGTGTGTGTGTGTACATTTCCCTACGCAATAACTCTGTCAATTTTTAGTCTACAGACTCGAAATTTGATATACAGTGTACTGAGATTTGGGAAAATCTATGTGATCGGTTTACGGCAAGAAATTTGGCTATTAAGGTGTCAAAGTTCAACAATTTGACATTTGAGATCTCTACCAAACTCCTCCGACAATTTTGAGTCTAACCACTTGAAATTTTAGATATAGGTTCCTTGGACATGGATCTAACTTAATAACTTAATTTGAGCCCAAAACAATAAATGTTAAGGGGTCATAATAGGGGTCGAATTAAAAAAAATTGACCATTTTTTTTGTTGCTCAACATACATCTCCAAATATCCGGGCAACGCCGGGCACCCATGCTAGTATATATATATATATATATATATATATATATATATATATATATATATATATATATATATATATATATATATACTCGCCTACAGCTCAAACCATTGGACCGATCATGACCAAACCTGTTATGATGATGCTATATATATATACATACGTTATGACCTTGACCTTTGACCTTAACCTTGAAAAATGGTATGAACCATCCCTAGGTGAGGGACCACCATCATGCCAGGTTTGGTTATGATCGGTCCAGTGCTGTAGGCTGTAGGAGAATTTTACACACAGACACACACACACACACGCACGAACGCTACTACTTTATATATATATATAGATATGCAGGTTAGGGCAGAGCAACTTGCTTATTTGGAATATCAATTAAAACACAATAAGTAAGTTGTTCTGCCCTACCCTCTATATATAGATAGATATAAGTGGTCTTATGTGTGTTTGTGCAGAACGGTCTCTACCAAATTCTTAATTCTACAGACATCAAACTTGATATATATGGGATTTTGGATCTGTTGAATAAATTTGATGTGATTTTTAGCCGATAAATAGCTGATATGGCGTCAAAATTGAAATTGAAAATTGAACTTGGCAGAAGAAATTGACTAAACCTGTTATTTAAACGCATGCGCAAATATAAATTGTAAAGTTGCTTAATTTTTAACCCTTATGTCGATAACTCAAACAAGAATGACTAAGGCTGGAGCGCTAATTATTTTGGTTTCGAGTCTAAAATTTTATGTATCGATTTTAAGCATTTATGTCAACAGTACTCAATACGTGAGTCAAGCTAAGTAGTTATGAAAACATACATGGTAAATATAAGCTACACACAATTTTCCGCGTTCCGTAACGTTAAATTTCATTAAAAAAAATTAAGTAACCCCCCCCCAAAAAAAAATAAAAAAAACGGAAAGAAACTGAGGCGGGTGCATGCGAGTATTATGTTTTTCACTAAAAATTTCACTTCTTGTAAGTAAAAACAAACAAACAAAAAAATACTTGAGCTGAGATCAAAACCAAAACCTAAAAACATTTAGGCAAGTACGATAACCATTAGATCAGCTTGGCAAGATCATTATAAAGTGTTTTCAAAACTACTTATTCTTAACATAATAAAACTACTTATTCTTAACATAATAAAACGCATGTGCAGTCGTGAAACAGTTGTCAAACGGATAAAAATCTGATGACTCAATTACCAAATTTGCAAGTTTGATCCATTAGCAGCCGTTTTCTCCGGATAAAAACCCATTAAATGTTTTCCACATGTCTGAATACCCTATATAACGAATTTCAAGTCTGTACATCAAAAATTCGTTGATTATATAGGTTTAGAAATGTCCTCACACACATCCTTACTTTTATAGATATGCTAGCAAGCCGACCGGTGTTGCTCGGTCATAAAATACGCATAAATATTATATTTCAATTCATACAGAAACTGAGACATGTGCATGCGAGTACTGTTTTTTTTCTTCTAAACCGTTCACTTATTGTAAGTAAAAAAAAAAGGGAGAAAAAAAAAAAAAAACTAGAACAGAGATCCAAACAAAAACCCAAAGTTAGTGAGTCAAGTACGATAACCACTAGACCAGCCTGACACGCTCGTTAAAAGGTGTTTTCAAACCATACTTATTCTTAACATAAGTAATCTGCAATGTGAAAAATTCACGCACGCGCATTCGTGAAACAGCAAACGAATAAAAATCCAGAGACTCTTACGACTTTTAATTTTCCAATTGTGACCCTTTAGCAGCCCTTTTTTTCTAGATGAAAAGTTTTTCACATGTATGAATATGCTATATACTAAATTTCAAATCTGTGGATCAAAAATCCGTTGAGTATATAGGTTGAGACGTGCCCTCACACACATTCTCACATTTATAGATATTACTGTACGTTAAATTTCTAAAATAAATAAATAAATAAAAATGAAGTAAAAAACGAAACTGAGACATATACATGTGAGTATTATGTTTTTTCATAAACAATTCACTTCGTGTAAGTAAAAATATACCTGTACTTCTTGTAAGTAAAAATATACTTGTACTTCTTGTAGGAAAAAAAACTCGAACTGAGCTCGAAACCAAAACCTAAAGACAGTGCGTCAAGTACGATATCCATTAACGTTAAATTAAGATATCAATTTTAAATTACGATATCCATTTAAATTACAACGTTACGATATCCATTAAATTATGATATCCATTTAAAATTACGACATCCATTTAAAATTTTAAAGACCACTATTCGGCCATGTATGGAGTATTGCCGTCACATTTTCGCTGGCGCATCTATTACTAGTGTCCCGGGTTCAAAAGAGAGACGCCAACCTGATGGTCCTAAACTGTCATCTAAGCTTCAACCTCTGTCCCATCGACGAAATGTTGCATCCCGCTGCCTGTTCTACAAGTATTTTAATGGTGGATGCTGCGACAAACTACAAGCCCTTGTACCCCTTCAACGTAAATACCCTCGACAAACCGGACAAGCAGCAAAATCCCACCCCTACACAGTAGAGATCTCTAGATGTAAGAAAGCCTTATACTCTAATAGTTTCTTCCCCAGAACTGCTAGACTTTGGAATTCCTTTCCGGGTTCCTGCTTTCCCAACTGTACTGACATGCATAAGTTCAAGTGTAATGTGAACAAACACCAAGCTGCTCAACTCCCTACGTAGTATCCCTGCAACTTATCTCTCCGATAATAGTCCCCCTACATTAAAGTGGCGCTGTGTCTTGTTTAGGGTGAAAATGGAATTAAAAAAAACCCTGAAAGCGTGCCATAGTCGCTTATCTTTTAGATCATTAAATGCAAATTTATCCGCATATATATATATATATATATATATATATATATATATATATATATATATATATATATATATATATATATAGCCTTTTCTATTTCTCTAGTTCAATTTCATCGAACATATCATCTTTTTACACTTTTTTCATCCCAAACAAGACATATTGTCACTTAAACGTAACAGGTCTGTGTTGTCACTTGAACGTAACAGGCCTGTGCATTCAGGGGAGCAGGAAGCAGGAAACAGAGAGGGAATTCCAAACTCTAGCAGTCCGAACAAAGTAGCTATTAGAGTAGACGACTTTCTGGCATCTAGCAACCTCTACAGTGAAGAGAGTGTGATTTTGCTGTTTGTTGGGATAATCGAGAGTATGTACGTCCAGGGGTCAAAGTTCTGCTTGGTTATTTAATGCCAAAACGCAATAATTATTAGCTATATACAATAGCTTAGACTCTAATAACTATTTTACACACGACTGATTTTGTATTCATGCCATTCTCAGTTGGAGATAATTGAACACAATAGATCTTCGTCGTGGTTGAACTCGGTAAGCTGACTTCACAGTCCATATTGGTATCCATTTTGCCAATAGCATGCACAGAATAGAGGCAGCAATTCAATTTTATAACTTTTGGTGACTAATCATTAGAACAATCGTGTCTGTACTGTGGGCCAATTAAATTATAGTCTAACACCGGTTTTTTTTTTATTGGATTCGTTTTACTAAACTAGACGCTCCATCTAACGGGACTTCAACTTCACGTTGTATTGGTTAGAATTTATTTGAGATCGGCGTAACAACCAACTCTTTATAATACGGTATGGAACGATAAAAGTTCGTTTGATGAAAACTGGTTTCCTTTTTTTTTTTTTTATCATCTACTAGTTGGCCAGTTGTGTACAAATCCCCAAAGCGATAGGAACCTTCTGTCATGTCTGAAAGTGACACAATGTTCAACGAGCGAGATCGGAAATGCGCCACTGTACAATTCATGCTTTCTACTGACCCAATTTATGACAACAGGACCATTACCAATACTCTCAAAATGCAACCCCGGACGGTTCAACACTCGAGGGCACAGTTCAACGAAGTTTTCGGTCACAGTTATGGTCTTTGGTGTGGTTTCAGCTGAGGGCCACATCATGCCACCTCACATCTTCGAAGTCGGCTTGAAAAGGAACACCAAAGTGTACCTTGATGTGCTGAAGAGTTTGGTGATGCTCTGGTGCAATCAGATGGCCCCTGGCAGACCCTGGATGTGGCAGTAGGACTTGGCGCTGACCCACAAGTCCAAAGAAACCTAGGCTGCTTCAGAAGGAGTGCTACGACCGTGTACCCTTCTTTCACTGATCCTCTCCTCCTCTGACCCGAACCCGCTGGACTATTTCTGACTCGTTTAGTCATACGTCGAAAACATCACCAATATAACCTTCCACAACACCAAAGTCAGCCTGATCGCCGCTATCCGCCGAGTATTCGCCAAGCTCCCGCCGGCGCTTGTGGAAAAGGCATGCTCCTAGCTCCGAACCTGTATCGAGGCGGTGATTGAGGCTGAAGTTTGCTGCACTGAATAGATAGCAGCTCTACGACAAAATCAAGTTAGCTGAATTGATTTTTTTAATAAAAGTTTTACAGTAAAGCTGCAGTGTTGTTTTCTTTTAGGGCGACAATTTTATCGTGTCACCCTCTACTTATGTCCACTGAAGAAATTGAACTTGGACACAATCTGCAAGAAAAATATATTGTAGTAGTAGTAGTAATAGTAATAATAATAATAATAATAATAATAATAATAATAATAATAATAATTTGTAGTAATGGTTTTAACATCATTCAACGATCTTGAAAAGTGAAAAAGATTAAAAAGATTGCGATAGAAGACCTCCACTGTAAAAGTGGTTCAAGTACATGGACCTTAAGGAGGCATATTGCTACTCCAATTCCCTAGATGACCAATAGTCGTTGCTGGTGATAAACGACTATTTCGATAACGCAAACATGATTTGCAACAGTTATCGAAAGAGTTAAAATCTGGAGAAACTTGTCACTCATATTCCTGTGAACGTCATTATTTATTACTAGAGCGAAAAAACTGATAATGACTTATAATGATTAAATGAATTAATGAATGAATGAATGAATAATAATAATAATAATAATAATAATAATAATAATGAGGAACACCGAAGCTGCATATCTACAAGTTCTACACCTCCATCATGCATCCCCGCATTGTTTCATCACCGCTCCCCCAATAAAAAAAGTGATACCAAAGAGCTGAGAAGGGTCCAGAAGGATTGAAAGACCGAGGAGAGAGCGCTAACCAGACCTCCGCTGGACAAGCGCAAAGAGAACTGGGACTTTGGGGGAGGCTGAGTGCCACTCAAGTTCCAGTATAAACCAATGTTCACTGCCAGCGAGAAATCAATGGTAAGAGGCTGTTGTGATGATGCAAATTCATTTGCAAATGCTATCGAAGGAGGTGGAGAGAGCTGGACGTCTGGGGAGACTTGTTGTCACTCAGCTTCCAGAGAACACCACAGGTTTCCAATCAGATCGTTCGTTGACTTGTGTGAAAGCTCCATGTGAGCCAATAATAATAATAATAATAATAATAATAATAATAATAATAATAATAATAATAATAATAATAATATAATAATAATAATAATAATATAATAATGATAATATAATAATAATAATAATGATAATAATAATATAATAATAATAATATAATAATAATAATATAATAATTATAATAATAATAATTATAATATAATAATAATAATAATATAATAATAATAATAATAATAATAATAATAATAATAATAATAATAATAATAATAATAATAATACTCGCTGCAGCAGTACATGTACTAAAATTAGTATGGTCTCTGAACAAGGATGATAATTTCCTGAAGCGTTCCATCCTGCATCACATCTGAAATATCCAAGTAATTTTTTTTGCTCTTATTGAGAGCTTCAAAAATATTTCAACAGAGACCGCATAGTCAACCATAGTTATTGCTAAAAAAAACAACAAAAAAAATAAACAAACTATTTCAATTGCTTTCAACAAAATAGATACTCAGAAACAAAAGTCACCTTTCATACTACTCAAAACCACAGCAGCAATGTTAAGAAAAAATGCTAAAGAGATCCGTGACAAATCAGTTAGGTATAGTTGCCGATAAAAGGCTCGGATTTTATGAGTTTATGAAAATAAGGCCTCTATCTTCACCATATGCAGAGGTAACATTCTCAGCATCTGATATAACCAACATTTTCACAAACCATTTGCAATCCGTGTCACTTACTCTTAGAATTTTCTTCCTCAATCGAAAAATCTCTGAGCGATAACCGAATAACCCTGTGATTTTTGCCAAACTGACCAAGAACCTTGATACCAATAAGGCATCCCGAAAACATCTCGGCCATAGTTCTCAAGAAACTGCAAGACAAAATAGCACCTATACTTACAAAGCAGTTCAATCCTTCTTTAAAAAAGAAATGCTTTCCATCAATTTGGAAGACTTCATCTTCTGACCAGCATTTAAGAATACTAGAGACCTGTCCTCTGCACCACAGTACAGACCGATCAGTCTTTTGTACGTCACGAGGAAGTTGTTTTAAATTGTAATAAATCAATTAGTTGTCAACTACTGAACAAAAATTATAAATAATATGAGTTCGTCTTCAACATCAACAGCTAACGTACTGACTTTGATTTCGCACCGAATCAGTAAATCTATGGAAGGGCTTTTTATTTTAAGGACGATAAGTGTTGATATGTATTTGACAAAGTTTGGCACAAAAGGTTTGCTCTACATTCTTGTTAGCTATGGAATTGTAACAGAACTACTAGCTTTTTTTAACAGTGACAGCAGCCAGTGCGTGAAGTCACGTCTCAGCGGAGGAAGAGAAGAGAAAGAAAAGCAGAGGAAGAATGACACACGTGGACGGAAAAAGACGGCGAACACACGTATGCGGCAGAGGACCAGAAAAAACCGCTCCGTGGTCAAATGGACGTGTGGCCTCGTAGTGGCGTAAAAAACTTTTAAACACTTGTCGAGACGGCAGGGTTTTATTAAGTACATGACAAAATAAGAAACTTTTAAAACAATATGCAATGCGTTGTTAGAAAGGACCGACGATAAATGCCTTTTGTTAAAACTGAAAATAAAAAGCAGAGTAGAATTTCTTTCCTGTTGTTTGTTTCTTTGCGACTGCCGCAGATACAACTTGTTGGGTCTGGTTATCAAAATTTAACGACACCATTAAAGGAGATTTACGCCTACGTTCTAGAATATCCGGAAACTTTCTCTCAACCACCAATTTTTCTCTCTGATAGATCGATAAGAGTAATTGTTGGAAGTAAAATGTCAAAAGCACATAGGTTCAATGCCGGTACCCTCCAATGATCAATTCTAGGCCCAACCCATAAATAGAGACGCATCAGTAAAAACTTAACGCACAAAACAGGCGTCATGGGCCAAGGAGGATTGAAAAACCAAGTATGGAAGGCTCTAATCAAACCTCTACTGGATTGGTGCGTAGAATACTGAAACTACAGGAGACTTATTGCCGCGCAAATCTCAGAAAAGATCAATGGTCGTTGCCAGCAAGAGGTGGAGAGTACTGAAAACCTGGGGATGCTTGTTAGCACGCAGATTCCAGGGGTACTACCGATAATTATCAAAGAGCAGTCACTGAAAATAATCCGTGTGAGAACTGTTAGTGAATATATAAAACCATGAATCATTTATAATTTATTTGCATCAAGCGTTTTCTTTTTTACCAGCTGCCTTCAATAAGTCTCCAGACTTTTTTGTATGATCAACTTTATTGACAGTATATATATGAAACACTAATCTTCTTCGAAGTAATCTTCCCCGGCTGCAATGCACTTGCTGTACCGTTCCAACAACTTCTGAAGGCCCCATGGAAGTTCTCTTGTGTGAGCGTGTCAATGACCCTCGTTGCAGCCTCTTTCATTGCCTCAATTGTCTCATAACGACAGTCTCTAAAGGTTTCTTTTAGCGTAGGGAATAACAAAAATTCACGGGGAGCAAGGTCTGGATTATAGGGAGGATAAAGGACTGTTTTGATTCCCATGACAACGTCTTTCTTTCTGATCTTCTCTAAGCACCTATGGGGCAAACTTCGTGCAAAGATTTCGCATTTTCAGTTCCTCACAAATAATTCTGTTCACAGGCCCCACACTAACATCAACCTGTGCACTTGTTGTATCTATAAACACACGACGGTCCTTATCCATGAAATTCTTTATTTAGCCAATCAACTCTGATGTTCTGACTTCTTTACTCCACCCACACCTCTCATCATCGTTTACACTCCCTGCCTTCCTTGAATCTCTTATGCCGCTCAAAAACCACTGTTCGATTTATGCAGGATGGTCCAAAAGCAGTATGAAGAATTGCATACGTTTCTATGAAATTTCTTCCAAGTTTAACATAGAATTTTATTGCATATCATTCTTCTAAAGTGTCCTCACGTCCAGATTGCATTTTTGAAATTCATCAGCTGTGACAATCAGGCTTTAGTAGGACATATTCTAATTCCTGCTGTAGCTGTTCATTTAAACCTGAAATCACAAAAATTGGCCGGTAATTTTATAAGATCTATAGCAATATAATACTAAAATTTCAAAAGTCTATGACAATTTTAAATGCTTATATGCTAAAAACAGTCTGGAAACTTATCGAAGGCACCTCGTAAGTAAAAAGAACCTTGGTTTATTAACGCAAAGGCATTTTTTAAGCTGAAACTTTATTTCATCTACCGCAGAAATAAAAAAGGGTTTATAATATACTTTATTCATATTACATATTCTTAAGATCTACAATGTAAAGCTGTACGCAATAACTCTAACAAAACTGTGCATATAATTACTCCCTGTCGACCCTAAGGCATGTTTTGCTGGTGTGGCCAACTTTTGCCGCCGAAATAAGTGGCATATCTGTTTTCGTTATTTAATCCAACTTTGCGTCTCCATTTCCACCGACGCGGTTATTTTTCAAATATTTAAATATCATTTTTCTCTCATCGATTACATGATAAAACAAGGGCAAAATAATCTGCACTTAGTTTGATAGGCGGATGGTGTGGATAGGGGTAAAAATAAGGGCTGCTAATACTAAAGGTTGCCAAGGTAATGGCTAAGTAATGACTAAGGTAAGGACTAAGGTAAAAGGCTAAAGAGCACCTGTAACCGAGCCAAAGTATTAATATCATTATTTCATTGCTTTAAGCCTTTCAATCCGTTTTCTTTATGTAAAAAAGAAAGAGAAAGCTAGACGCTCATCTCAAAGCAATTATATCGCCATTTTGTCTGTATATTTCTATCAGTATCTTTGATTCTGACATTAATGTTTTTTCTAATTAAATAAATGAGCGAAAGCATAAACAGATAACTAGTAAAAGACGTTTATATCCTTCTAGATGCTGGAAAGTCTTCTGTTGGAATAGTTTTTTTCGGACTGCTAGACTTTGGAATTCCATCCCTGTTTCCTGCTTCCTTCACTGTACAAACCTACAAAAGTTTAAATGTAATGTGAAAAGACATCCCGTTATTCAAAGGCCCACAATCCCCCGTTAGACACGATTCCAAATAGTAGCCTCTAACGTTCCAAGTGGTAATATGCATTGTTTTCGGCGTAAAAAAGAGTAAAGAAGGAGGGGAAACTGCGGAAAGAGAAGGAAGGATTATACAGTTGTCAAGAAATTAAATATCAAACAGTCGAGTGGCATAACATCTGTAATGAACAGAATCTATGTAATAAAATGCTTAGTTATTTTCATGTTCCTACGTACGTTATCACCATCCACCTGTTTTTAAAAGATAAGACCGACCAATCATTAACGATGCAAGGAGAAAAAATATTTAAAAAAAAAAAAAAAAATCATCCTTGTATTGATTGTAAAAGTCGAACTAAAGGACACTAATTTTTGCTTTATGACTAAAATCAGAATGTAGTATTCGTCCTTTCCAAAGTTAGTATGATTATACCGTCGAGTCTGTATTCAGGCATACATAGGATGGATATATCACAAACTTCGACAAGAGTTTTGAGATAGTGACTCATGACCAGATATATTCTTTTTTTTTTTTTTTTTTTTATTACATTTTCACCCCAAACAAGGCACATTGCCACTTTGGTGTAGGGGGCTACTATCAGGGGAAACATCTACTGGGGCTCTATGTAGGGATTAGGGCAGCGAGATGTTGGTTCACGTTGCACTTGAACTTATGCATGTCAGTACAGTTGGGGAAGCAGTGACCTGGAATGGAATTCCAAAGTCTAGCAGTTCTGGGGAAGAAGCTACTGGAGTAGAAAGATCTTTTACATCTAGGGATCTCTACAGTGTGGGGGTGGGATTTTGCAGCTTGTCGGGTCTGTCGAGGGTGTTCACGTCGTGGGGGCACAAGTGCTTGCAGTTCTTCAGAGCATTCACCATTATAATACTTGTAGAACAGGCAGAGGGATGCAACGTTTCGACGATGGGACAGAGGCTGAAGTTTTGATGCCAGTTTAGGGCCTATCAGATTTGCGACTCTCTTTTGAACCCTGTCAAGGAGAGAGAGACTAGTAGCCGATGCACCGGCCCAAATATGACAGCAATACTCCATACATGGGCGAATAGTGGCCTTATAGAGGTACAGGATACTTTCGGGTGTTAGAAGTTTTCTAGCACGGTAGAGAGAGCCCACCTTCCTCGCAGCGGCCCTGGCAATGCCCTCGATGTAATTGTTCCAGCTCATGTTTCCTGTGAACGTTAGGCCAAGGAGCTTGAAAGACGTACTCTCAGCTAAAGAGTTGTTGGCCATTGCTATAGGTGGTAGAGAAGGTTTCCTGTAATTATTGAATGAAACCAGTTTTGTCTTGGTGGCATTGAACGTTACCATCCATTTTTGTCCCCATTCCACTACTGATTTGAGGTCATCCTCTAGTGTTTCTGCCATTACTTTAGATATATGTTCATTTGTTTTCCTGTCGTGCCTGCTATAGAGTGTGGTGTCATCAGCATATATACCCATCTCAGAGGCAATTTTATCGGGGAGGTCATTTATGAATATCAGGAACAGCAGAGGACCAAGGATAGATCCCTGGGGCACTCCGGCATTTATATTATATTGTTTAGACGTACGACCGTCGAGGACAACCTGGATTTTTCTCTTATCTAAGAAGGATTTAATTATGTTAAGTATTCTACCAGTGATACCGTACGATCTAATCTTCCTGAGGAGACCCTCATGCCATACCCTGTCAAAAGCCTTAAATATATCTAGAGCTACCGCTCTGCCCTCTCCCGCTTTGTCCAGTGAATGGTATATGCGTTCAGAGATTACAGTGAGGATGTCTGCCGTGGAACGGGCTTGTCTAAATCCATATTGATGGTCGGTCAGAAGTTTAGCATCTGTAAGGTGCTGGACTAGAGCATGGTTAATTAAGGTCTCAAATATTTTGGCAAAAAGTGGGAGGAGGCTAATAGGGCGATAATTTAATGGGTCAGTTGTTTCGCCAGAATTCTTGAATACTGGTACCACAGAAGCAGTTTTCCAGCAGCTCGGAAAGCAAGATTCATTAAGGCATTTGTTGTAGAGTTTGGAGAGAACTGGAGCTACTTCGGCTGAGCACTTTTTTAATAGCACAGCTGGGATGAGGTCGGGTCCACATGCTTTGGAAGTGTCAAGGTTTTTTATGATAGCATGCACCTGAAACAACATTAGTCAAAGAGCTTAACTAAGTATGTTTCAGTTTTAATAAAGGTGGCAGAATAATATTGTGGGGTCTTCGTTCGCACCGGACGTTCATAAAAATTGCACAGAATCACTATACAACAAATGAAGGATACGACTGTAGAATTTCCACATTTCTCGCTAGTATCTATGATAATAAAATTTAAGAAAATAATATGACAAAAAAACAAAAAACAAAAAATAAATACCACCCCCCCAAAAAACAATAGAACGACCGGCCTATTAGTCAATGCCGAGATTGAATAATGGATGATGTTGCAGACACCTTTTTATGCTTACGTCACCACAGCCAATGCGAAAGTAAATTACATTGTTAGCGGGATAATCTCTACTATTATATAAAAGTTACTTTGTGTGTGTGTATGAGTGTGAATTCCTTCCTCATAGGTTCCGAAACGGCTGAGCCAATCTCTTGCAAATTTTACACAAAACCAATTTATATATCTAGCAGTGTTCTTAGATACGTGTTGTACGGACATTCATCCGATAAGTATGGAAACTCGAAAAAATCGACCGTAAAAATAGTTTTTCTCTGTTGTAGATAAAAAATAATTTTTACATGGGAATATTTTACGTTACACCGACCAAGGGAGATAATAAGATTTCAGCAAATCATTTCTTCTTAAAAAAACAACATATTTATTATAATCTGGAGATATACAGAGCCGAGGTGAATCTCACCTTTTTATTTTAATTTTTTCTTATTAATGAGTTCAGTTTATGATAAAAGAAAAGGACCATTTAAAATTGCTGCAAATCATTTCTTCATTTGCACATTTTAAAAATAAACATTAATCAGAAGTAACATTTCCAGGGCATCCATGCCCAAATATCAGTTAACGTGATATTGTAAACAAACACAAACGGAATTTGATGAACGACATTATCATTATTATTTTTTAATTTTTTTTTTTTTAATAAGTTCATCGGGAAAATTATTCCTCCTAATATATAATAATCAACAGAGAATTGATTCTATAATAATAGATATGCAATCTGCATGAATTAAAATATCATGTTTAAGCTTATTTTACGACCGGGCAACGCTAGGCTGCCAGCTAGTGAATGACATGAGTGGATTAAACATAATGAATGGCATGGTTAAAATTTTAGTCTTTTAGCGAACGATTCACTAAGTATTTGTTAACATTGGACTTAAAGCCGAGCATGTTGTAATCTGCAGGGATTCAGCCCCGTGGTAATGTGTTCCACAGATGGGAAGTTGTATTCTCTGTATCGCCTGTATTGAGGATGTCCGCAAGAACCTGTAGCGTAAGCAATAAAAGTGCTAAATAATAATCGGTTTTAAGTGACAGTTTAGTGTAAGTTGAAGATTCAATCTTCAATACGGGCGATACTAAGAATGCAATTACGAATTATTTAAAACTTTTATGCGGTTATAATTAACAGAACGAAAGTAAGCTTCCCCCATGGAATAAATAACGGGTGTCGTTTGAAATTCTGTGCAGATTCCCAAATTCGACAAGACGCACCTGAAGAAGGTTGGAAATTACATCAACCGAAACGTTGTGAGAATAACATTCAAGATGAGGACGATAGTCCAAATAATTTAAATGATACAAAACGATTGCAATCAACATATTTTTGCACGTTTATTTCAATAGCACACAATTGGAACGTCCGGGGTCCGGGAAACCTTTGTGTCCTAGAGGCAATCTAGACACTTGCTTTAAAGGTAGACGGTGGACGGCACTCGAACGAGTACATCAAATGGAACATACATAAATTTTTTCAAGCTTTTATCAAAATGCATCGCCAAAGAATTCTTGTATAGATAGTTGGACCCTGGAAAGAAATCCATCAAACAACTGCGGTACAACAATATCATGAAGGATGATATGGAAACTATAGTCATCAACAGAGTCTTGGGAGAGCCAGACAAACACTTGATCAAAACGGAGAGGAAGACTGATCAAACACCCCAAGTCAGAGTAGGCGAAGCTGACACAGGTCATACAGGGAGAAGGGTCTGCAGAAAGCATTTATAGTCACAGACATCGATGCTTCCACCAAATAGACAATTTGTATGCTGCTACTGACCAACTGCGACTGAAAGAGGGATACGGAAAAAAAAAATGTGAAATGGTATTCAAGCATTCGGATAGAATTTACTGTTGAACAAGTCCGGGCACGCACTACAATTTCTGGTAATTTTCTGGCAGTGTAATATAGCGTGAAGGTTTTTTTTTTTTTCAGAACTCCACTAATTTCACATCGTTTCCGTCGTCGACAGAAACAGCTGTCCGTCTCCATGACAGGTAAGTAGTTCATTCATTGGATAGTGACGTCTTGAACTTCAAATCGACCCTGTTGTACCTATTTACTATGCCTCCTCACGGGACAGAGTTAGACACCAGGGTCGTTTTTTAACGTGGACAAAAGGTACAAAAATAAAAATTGTCTCAGTCGTGAAGGATTTCTCTTCCACCGAAAGAGAACAAGAAATAGAAGTGCAGCATCTAAAGAACAGATATTACACTTTGATCTTGACCAAAAGGCCATAGTCCGTAGAGAAACTCTGTGTTTTCCAAAATTTGTTTATGTATGTTCCGTTTGATTTTTAGGCACACAGAAAGAAAATGAAGTTTTTATGTAGTAGTGGAAGTAAGAGGAGTGCTTGCTGAAACGTTTTTATAGAAGGAGGGACCAGAAATTGAAGTTCAATCAGGCACCTACCAAGGAAATACTGATCGACTAGACAAAAATAACAACACCTGTTTGGTTAGAAAGACGATGTAGAGAAATAAGAGATCATTTTTCACTAGATTGTGAAGTTGATTTTCTACTCTGTTAAGGCAAAGAAAAGTACTCTATGCGGCACCTCCCCAGATATGTCAGCAGTACTCCATCTTGGACCGAATCTGCCTTCTATACAGGGAGAAGATTGTATCTGGAGTCAGGTATTTACTTGAGCGTTAGAATGGTCCAGCATTTTTCCTAGTGACTTAAGCAACAGATTGGGTGTAAGTTTTCCATTTAAGGTCTGAGGGTGAAAGTCAGTTGCAGAGCTTATCGAAGCAAAAAGTTTCCCCAACGAGAGAGCCATTCATTTCAGCTGAGGCAAAACAAGGATTCAAGCGTACAATATTTGAAATTCCCAAACTTTACGTTTATGTTCCGATTTTCAAAATCCTTATCTTTTATTTTATACCATCGCTTTTTTTTTCTTATGTTTGACTTCTTTTTATTCGTTATTTTAATTAATCTAATCGTTCACCTTTTCTGAAAAGCATTATTACCTCCCTTTACTTTTTACTCCATGGGTATCATTTTTTTTTATTTCTTGTTTGTCTTTATTTATTTATTTATTATCTCAGCATTTCAGTCTCCTATTCGTACTTTTCTTTCGTCGATATAACTCACAATTGCCTGATTCTATATAAAAAAAAAACGCCCCTTTAATTTCCAAACATTAATTGCGTTTCTTCCTCTATTAATACTATTAAATTCCGTATTATTGTCTAGCCTCCTCCTTTCTTCTTGACCCCCACCCGTCTTACATTTATATATTTATCGCGTTCCAATTTCCTACATACTTCACCCTCGAGTACTTGACTTTCTATTGTCGTGTCACTCTCATGCCGACTCTTCCAATAAATTGCTTTCTCTCCTGCAGCTGCCTTCTCGTGAGACCTCGCCTCACCTTCGAACCTAATCCGATGTCGTTTTAGCTATTGTTATTTATCTCTTTTCTTGTCTTGATCGACGGGGGCAAAGGGTGGGGACAGCATTTCTAACAAACGTAAAACGAGAGCTATTTAAAACGAGCAGATTGCTTGATACAATCCATAACATTTTTTTTGCATGGTGATTTTCCTACTCATTTCATTGCGATAGGAAACTATTAAGTGTTACGACTATTCTTATATTATATTCATCTTAGTCGGTTCGGCTGTTCTTTCCACCTTTTCTAAGAAACTACTGGGTCGATCTGGCTGAATTTTTTTGTGGATCCTTGCAAGGTTCAACGAAATAAGTATTATAATTTTCGTTCAATGCCAGTCAATGAATAATAATGATTATTAAGAATAATGCAAAAATAAGCACAAATTAAACCATATTTTGGCATCAATTTGGTTGAAAGAATTCAGTCTAAGTAAATGGACTATAACCTTTCCACGTTTAGAAAAAAAACAGGTTAAAAATCTGATATATATATTAGTTTTTTTTTTGGAAAAAGAATTCCAGCAGAGTGCTCAATTAAAAGGAAAATCCAAAATGTAAGAGCGTATTTATATTTTGTGTACAGAAAGTTGTTAGTTGAGACAGATCATTGGTACCGTCGGTTTCAAGCTCGATAATAAGGCCCGTTTAAGGTATCCTTATCAAGCTCTCTTCAGCCAATATTCGTCGCTATTCGGTACCAATGATCTGTCTCAACTAACAACTTTCTGTACACAAGTAAAAAATAATTATATATATATATATATATATATATATATATATATATAGAAAGAGAGAGAGAAAGAGAGAGAGAGAGAGAGAAAGATAAAAACGGAACAAACCAAGTTATGTATTCATCAACGTTTCGTCTTTATTTCGAGACTTCCTTTGAATGAATGAAATTGAGAAAACAAAACACCAGTACAAATATTTGCAAATCTATTTTTGATGTATTGAAATAAATGACCCTGTTCCATTTCAGAAACGCTAACAGTTGAAGGAAATAAAAAGGGGGGGGGCATAACATTGTTAAAGTGAGTAGGACTTTTTTTATAACGTCATATAACCGTTAATCTATTTAAAAACATATGATGCCATTCATATTCTGCTTGGAATAAATATATCCGTTATAATTCACATATGGGTGTGTAACTGAAATAAAATGAACGTATTTTTGTTATGTAATTTATTGACTGATTATATGTATTAATTATTATAGGGGATGTTTTCTATAGTGTGTGAGAGAGTTAACCTGTGTTAAAATTAAATCATGTGCTTTTAATAGAAGTTTACTTATTAATGGCGATACTTTATAGAAACCTCCACGTTGTTTAATTGTGTTTGAATTTACGATAAGTGCTGATTCAAGAAGTCTCCGTCGCGATCTATTTGAAATAAATTTAACCATTTTTGCTTGTTTGAAGTCAAAAGTATGATTATGCTGCAATGAATGGGAGAATAATGCATTCAGAGAATTGCTATTTCTTATATCTCTTTTATGTTCATTCAACCTTTTCTCAAATCTACGTTGGGTTTCACCAACTCATATATGATGGCAATTTTGGTAAGTAACAGTGTATATACCTGCATTGGAAATTGGTTTGTTTTGGAGATGTTTGGTTGTTTTTAATATTTGTTTGTGATATGGTTTGTATGGTTGGAATTCCTAATTTGTTTAGTGTGTTGCAAATTATTGTGCTATTGGTGTGTGTAGGTAAAAGAAGACTCTGTTTATGAGAAAAATGTCTAGCGTATATGATTTTTGCTTATTTATCCTGGAAAATATTTGTGCGTTTTTTTCTTAATATTTAATATAAATATGTGGGCTATTGCAAAGTTTTCAAAATATTTGTAAGGTATTTGAATTCTTCGTCCAGATATTCTTGACTGCAAATTTTGAATGCACGTAGGAAGAAACCAATTATCATACATGTTTTTATTTTGTTATGGTGTGAGTAGAAATGTATGCAATTATTTTTTTGTGTGTAGTTTTCCGGTGAAATTTGAAGGATAGTTTATTATTGGATTTTATAATAAGTATGGCTAGAAAGGTAATGAGTGATTGTTTTCTGTTTCATAGGTTAACTTTATGGAGGGGTCGACTGAGTCTAATTTGTCTTTAATGTTATTTATGCGCGTGTTTTCAGGAAGAAAAAATAAAATGTTGTCAATGTATCTAAACTATTCTGTGTTTGGAGGTAATCTAAATTTGAAAGGACAGATTCTAGGAATTATAAGAAAAGGCAGGCTAATAATACTCCGCTAAAAGGATTACGTATAAGAAGACCAAAATTTTGCTTGTAGAAATAACAATAACAATAATGTCAGCTATAAGTCTAATAATTTTTATAAAAAGTATCGGGAGTAAACGATAAGTTAATGTTTGCTTTCTTTTACGTAGTATGTTTTCATTTTGTTGCAGTCTCCAATTTTTATCTAAAATTGATTTTTTTTTGTCCGATTAGAATGGTTTATTGATTATGCATGTGAGTTTATTGAACATGCATGTGAATTAAAACGGTTTAGAGACCAATCCAAATGCAGATTGTTTTCCTTAATCAAGAAATCAGAAAGACTATTTTCGGTGGCGTAGCAAAAGGAGGGGTTGTCGGGGTAAGCGGTCCGCTCCGGCGGCGTGTGCTGGGGGGCGGTATCCTGAAGGAGTAAAATTAGAAAATAAAAATTAAAATAATAAAAAGCTAACAAAAAAATCTGAAATTTTATAACAAAATGAGTTTTTAAGGGCGTAATGTGTTTTTTGTTTTGGTTTTATGTGTGCAATACTGTTTTAAAACAAATTTGTGATCCTTGATTGTAATTCCATGAAAATAAATATTTCGAGGGCTTTCTGGAATGTTGAAGGTTAACAGATTATCAACGGTCAGCGAAGGAAGGGGGGGCAAATCTTACGACCGCCCGGGTGGCAAAAATAGATGCTACGCTACAGACTAAGGTCTTTCGAACTGCGGTGTCTTTACAGTGAAGGCCACGTCATTAACACCCACTCACATGCATTTAAGCTCAATTCAGATGACTATATTGAGTTGCTGTCATATTTGGTGAAACCCTAGATGAAGAAACTATGTCCTTGAAAATTCATACACATGACAGCAGGAATCAGCCCTGTGTCAAATCTATAAAAACCAACCAAACAACCCCCCCCCAAAAAATAAACGTGTCTCTCTGATTACTCCGACGACTTCGCCAGTCCCAGTATTTGTTCCTTCTAATTCGCCAGATTGCAATCTCAGTTGAGAAAAATATCAACACTACTGAGTTCAACACCGTTTGCTATCAGGTTTTGTTATTCAACAAAAAAAAAAAATTATTCATCAAACTTAATGGTTTTTTTTTTCGTAATTTGTAATTTAAATTTTCTTAAAGTTTTGTAAAAATTGCCCAATAACTATTCATTGTATTTTCTTTGTAACAACAAGAAGTATGCTATTTTCATTTTTCAATTAATTTATATTGAATTATTTTCGTAATACCAGAAATAATGTGTTTGTATTGAAAAAAATTGGCTAGAGCGAAAAAAACAAAATTCGAAAATTTCCTTCAGCACATTTCGGCATTTTACGTGAACTGCCTAGAAAATTCTGATGTTAGCACAGTTCTTATTCTGCATAAGTACCCATCTTTATGTACAAACTTGGAAATCTATACATAATTTCAACATGAATCCTTTATTTATGCCGCGTGCTTCAAGTTCCAGTTCCGCCTTAGTCTATGATAGAAGCTCAGACCAATTTCTTTGAGCGATCACTCCTCTAAGAGATACACTTAAAACTTTGAGAATATATCAATTATTGGCCAAAATATGTAATTTTTTCTTCCTTTCCCAAAAGTACCACATTTGTTTCGAGCAACATGAATGAACACGTATCCAAGGCAATGTCGAAAAACCTAGAGGAAGACCTCCAGTCTATAATAAAATGGGGACAAAAATGGATGGTAACTTTCGATGCTGCCAAGACTAAGCTCCTTTCCTTTAATAACTACAAGAAACCTTCTCAACCACTAATAGCCATGGCTAATGATACATTACCTAAAAGTACTTCATTCAAACTCCTCAGCTTAATGTTCACGAGGAATATGAGTTGGAATAGATACGTTGAGGGCATTACTGTGCTAGAAAGTTACTTACGACTGAGAGTACCCTCTACTTTTAAAAGCCATCACTCTCCCATGTATGGAGTATTGTTGCCGTATTTGTGCTGGTGCATCTGCTACTAGTCTCTCACTCTTAGACAGAGTTCAAAAGAGAGTCGCCAATCTAATAGGTTCCGCAATGTCAGCTAAGCTTCAACTGCTGTCCCATCGACGAAATGTTGCATCATTCTACCCGTTTTACAAGTATTTTGATGGTAGATGCTCCAACGAACTACAAATTTCCGTATCCTCTCAACGTAAATACACCCGGCAAACCCGACAAGCAGCAAAATCCCACCCTTACACAGTAGAGATCCCTAGATGTAAGAAAGCCTTCTACTCTAATAGTTTCTTCTCTTGGATTGCTAGACTTTGGAATTCCTTACCGGGTTCCTGCTTCCCAGACTGTACTGATATGCAAAAGTTCAGGTGTAATGTAAACAGACATCTTGCTTCTCAACTCCCTACATAGTACCCCTGCAAATTATGTCCCAGATAGTAGTTCCTACATCAAAGTGGCACTGAGCCTTGTTTGGGGTGAAAATAACAAAAAAAAAAAAAAAAAATCGAACTAAAAAAGCAGACTTTGCATATACAAACGCTGAATGTCCTTTCAGATGGGAGATCATAACAATTGTAAATGATTGAAAGAAGATTTTCTTAACATATTTACGCAGTTTCATCGCAGACCTGATTGTTAAAATCGTATTCGTGTCCCCCACGTCTTGCATATATTTGTATTCAAGTACATATAGACGTATATAAAGAATACGATCGGGTTGACAGTGAAATTTCAGTAAAATGTTGAGATCATTCTCTTTCAATTATTTATTACTAGCTATCCTTCGTTGTCCGAGAGCATGAACAACAAAATAGAAGAGTTAAAATGTGCTTATAACTTTTTTTTATATAAAACTCCGTTTCGCTCACTCATTCTCTCTATCTCTCTCTCTCTCTCTCTCTCTCTCTCTATCTATCTATCTATCTCTATCTATCTCGATCCTCTGTCTTCCTTTACCTATGTCTTTCTCTTATATCCCATCTCCCTTCTCTGCCATTGTCTCTAATTCTCTCCCCCTTTTCAAGAAAATTTTCACCTCATTCGACCGAGGAGACAACGGATACTACACTTTGATCCTAGCCCCTAGACGAAAGATATTTTAGTTCGACTTTCTTACAAAAATATATTTTAGATCGATGGCAAAAAATCACTCTTTGTATTGATCGCCTCTGACTATTTTGTTCCCGATGACTCCCAAAAGAATGGATATTACAAAAACAAAAATGTACTCATATATATCAGCTTTGTGGCTGTCTTGTGTAATTTCTGCTGTTGAGACGATTAATCGGAATCGTGAAAAAAAAAAAAAAAAAAAAAAATCAGAACTTTTTGAAGTATCAGGATTGGTATCGGAATCGGAAAGAAATGTTCCTATTTTCCGATGCCAAAGATGATTCTTTTAATTTTTTTTATTCTTTTGTTTTTGTTTCGAATTTGATTTTTCATGGCTCATATTAATGATAAAATGATAAATATTTAGCGATTTTTATCTATCATTCCTACAAGTGTATTTTCAAGTTTGCGAAATTATATGCACATATATGGTTTTTCCAGTAATCCGCCTCCACCCCAAATTAACTCTATATTTAGAAATTTAAAAGAATCGACATCAGTAATTGTATCAGAATCGGGAAATTAGAACAGAATCGAAGCTCCTATCATTACATCATAAACGCTCTGATCCCCATCTGGCATCAATTGAAATGGATGGCTCTCGCCTTGGGAAGGCTCCATGTTTTGACAAGCTTTTTAGTTTGACCTTTACTCCTGATCTGAAATGGAGCACGTACATCAGGTCTGTTGCCAAGGGCGCTGGGAAAATGGTGGGATCCTTCTACCGCTCCAGAACATATCTCACTACTGATGCGATTCTCTATCTATATAAAAGCCAAGTACGTCCAAGGATGGAGTACTGCTGCCACATCTGGGCAGCATCTGCTAACAGCCTATCCTGCATTGACAGAGTACAAATAGACTTCGTGGTTTAGTGGGGGATGCCCTTTTCTCTTCCCTGCAGCCTCTCTCCCACAGAAGAGATGTTCCGAGCCTGTCTTTATTTTATCGTTATTTTCATGGCAAGTGCTCGTCGGAGCTCCATTCTCTGGTCCCCCCCGCCAATCTTTCACGAAAAACACCCGACTAGCTGAAACCACTGTCAATAATTTTCCTCACTCTTTATCTGTGCCTAAATCAGAAGGTAGATTCCATGAACAAAGCTTCTTTCTTAGAACTGCACGGCTGTGGAACTCTCTGCCGCTTGCCTGTCCCCCCCCACACCCGAATTCAACTTGGATGTCTTCAAGTCCAACACAAACAAATTCCTGATGAACCGCCCCCTTAAGTAATGACACCTATCAAATCCCCAATACTAACTATTACTACGATACTATCCCACTGATTAGTGTACACATGATAACCCTTATCCCCGAGTGGCTCCTTGGCCTTGATAAGTGGTGACCCCATGCAAAAAAATTGTATCGGAATCGGAAAAAAAATATTGGAATCGTCGCATGACTAGGAATTTCTGACTTTTAATTGAATACATGCACACAAACAGACAACCCACCTTTATATAAGACTAGCCTGTGTGCCTGACGTTGCCCGGTAGTTTTGAGGAGTGTGTTGAGTAAAAAAAAAAAAAAGTATTAGTAGGCAGGCAAGCTCAAACCCGTACCGCGAATGGAAGAAAAGACATAAAACAAACAAACAAACAAACAAACAAAAAACAAAAAAAACGTGACGTCTTTGCCGTTGTGTCCATCGCCAAGCCAGAAGTGGCGAAGGTTTAAATTAAGGCTAGTCAATCGAAAAGAGGCGATGACTTTCGAAAATATCGGCGAAAAAAGCGACACCTCCTTGTAGAAAAGTGATGGTGAAGGAATTCATGTTTTTGGCCATTTTTTCGATATTTTCGTCAGAAGGGTCGGCTTCAAAACGATACCAATCCCGTGAAAATCCACCGCGCCTGTCGAAAGTTTTAGACATACATACATACATACATACATACATACATACATGCATACATACATGCATACATTTAAACAGACAGGTGAGATTTATATTATAGGTTGTTATATATGCATGCGTTTGTGTATGCATACATGTCTGTATGTGTGAATGTAGGCGTATATGTAGTTTATAAGTTTTGCAACAGACTAAAGAGAGTAAAAGAACAATTAGGAAGATTCGCGGGTGTTCTTGAACCTTGCGTTCACGGTCTTGTCTGAACCATCTATCAACAAATGAGACATTATTTTTTAAAAGAGCTAAACAAAACCCACACGTATTCGTTTATTTGATTTCCTACAGTGACGGGCGTGGACCGGTGAAATTGATCCAGCGATTATCTTGAAAATGGAGGAGAACAATTCGCCCTCGTACATCCTGGGTATGTAACCAAAGGTTCGCAAGTCAGTCTTGTAGGTGGATCTCGGGACGGGCGGTGAGGTGTGGCGACGGAGTCCGCGCAACTGAACGGGCCACCAACGAAGGTGTCTTGGCTTAAGTGGATTTCGTGCGTGCTATCATCTCATATCAGCAACGAGCAGACAAACTACGCATCTTCGTACCGGAGCTGCGCGCTCAACTATGTCTACAATGCACTTAAGATATTTACAGGGATAGCTTAGTAGTTAGATTATTGGACGGAGACAATGAGGTTAAATATCTACACCTTTTTTTTTTTTTTTGGATCGGGGTCAACCGGCCCGATTAGTGTTTCGCATATCAGGTTTGTTTTTTGAAATCTTCAAGTAATTTAATCTCTACGCATCGAATACAATAAACATGTTCGTTTCTTTCGTGAGTTTTCTTTTTGAGATTTCTATCTTATCGAAATTTATGCCAATATCGTCTTTATCATCATCACCATGAGTTGCATAATTTGTACTATTTATCAGACAACAGTCCCACGTGGAAACATTATTATTAATATCTAACAGAACTTTCCAATTTGCAGAAATTAGTGATGCAAATCTTTTAAAATTTCACGAGGAATTATCATTTCCATGAATAGAGTTTATTTCCAAGAACTTCCCATAGGTGCACCACATTACAATGAGACTGCTTCCATACAGACTACAACATGGTCGTCTTCAAATTCAATCTAAATAAACAATTGCTATAAACCGTTCTCATACGTAATGAAATTTGGTTAATTCCATTCAATCTTTTTAATCCTCTCGTAATATTCTCCATCATTGAATCGAAAAACAATCTACCATTAACCATTATTCCCGAGTTATTTTTAGCCTTGATAAGCGGAAACTCATTAGTAAAAAAAATTAACAAAGGTTCCTATTTAATGAATGGAATTGTGAGTTCATGCCTTTTCCGACAGTGTTAATGTGTAAATGACAATGGTAGATATTTACATGCTGCCCACCTCAACATGATGTAACACAAGGCCAGAAAGTGGGGGTATCCAGTCAGCGTCCCTAAATCAAAACGATGCATCGAGTATGAAGTCAGTTTCATTAAGGAAAAAAAAAAAAAAAAAAAGAAGAAGCCAACTTCATACCCGGTGCATAATTGTGATTTTTAAAAAAAATAATAAACGCGGTTTTTCCTATATATTTTTATGCTTATTCGCTAGGTAAATGTCTAAACATTCTTGTAAAAATAAACTTTATTCAGTTTTATTCTTTAGAAAAATAATTCAGTACGCCACACAGAAATTTATTAAAAAAATACTTATATCCTTATTTAATTATTCGTCATGATCCGGGGTTTTCAAGCTCAATTTGAGCATGTGAAAGTCTAGGCGAGTTTGGCCACTACCTCCATAAAACAGGCCCATTCACTGAAGACTTATGTCATGTAAATAAACATCGCGTTATTTTATGGACTTTAAAAACTACAATTCGATTATGATTATTTCGATTGTGAACACATTGAAAACATTTTTTTTTTTACATATTTATTCAAATAAAAACATATATAGTACAATATATATATATATAATATATATATATATATATATATATATATATATATATATATATATACAGAGAGAGGGAGAGAGAGAGAGAGAGAGAGAGTAATGTTTGAAATATTAGGAGATATGTAGTCACTCAGATTATAGGAAAAACCACTTGTTATTGCCAGTGAAAAATTGCCAAGAACAACGCGCGGAAACTCTTAGTGAATAAATGACACTACCACTACTACTGCTAAATTCAGTAATCCAATCCTAACCTTATCACCCATCCTCGCATTAGACAAAAATCGGTAGACCACGATGAGTTTGTACTGTACAAAATGTTTATACACGGTCAAGAGGATAGAAAGATCGACGAAGGAGAGCACCATCCAGACTTCCATCTGAAGGACACGGAGATTCCTAGAATTCAGAGCATACTTACTGTCATTCAAATCTATATGTCTTTAAAAAGCGAAAACGCGTGTGTGTGTGAGGACACTTCTCAACGAATTTTTGAACTACAGACTTGAAATTTAGTATATAGAGTATTCAGACACGTAGTAAACTTTTTCATTGGCTTTCATCCGGAAAAAAAAGAAATGTTAAAGGGGTCAAAATTGAAAAATTGGGACTTGGGGCCGTCGGATTTTTATCTGTTTGCTGTTTCACGAATGCGCATGCGTGAATTGTTCAAATGACGAATTACTTTAAGAATAAGTATGTTTGAAAACAACTTTTAAGAGTCGTGTCAAGCTGGTGTAAGGGTTATCGTACTTTACTTACTATCTTTAGGTTTTGGTTTCGTTTTTGTTTTACTTGCAAGAAGTTAACTGTTGAGAAAAAATGTAATACTCGCAAGCGCATATGTCATCTGCTTTCGTTTTTTTTTACCTTATTTTTTTAAAAAATGAATTTAACGTTACATTGCGTAACTTCTGAATTCTGCATTAATTAAAATATATTTTTGCGTATTTTACGACCGGGCAACGCTGGGCTGCCTTCTAGTTTACTAGAAAGCTAACTTTACTGCTTTTATCAACGAAAATTCAATGGTAATCGACTGTTATGAGAATGGTTTGCAACATCTATCGGAATAAGTGGAGAGGACTGAAAATCTGACGAGACTTATTTGCACTTAAGAGCACCTGTTTTTGGTTGTGAGCAATCATTATCATTTTACCAAATTTATTTGCTTCTTCAGCATTATTTCCAATTACGTGGCTCCAGAAGAGACAAGATAATTTAACTAGATAAAAAAAAAAAAAAAAAAATGGGAACAGGGAGGTCATGTGAATGACACCGAGTCGTGGTCAATGTTCAATGTTGGGGTTGCCCACCTGTATTTACGATGTAAGTTATCTTTCCCACGCGACTAAGATTTCGACGGAGGAAATCTGAGCAGTCGCTTAGGGTTTCTGGCGGTGGTTGATTTAACTATTTCTACTCCCATTCTGATATCACGTCCGTCGGCTAAAGTTCGCTGTTTGGATATCAGTTTTCTCGAGGTCAAAGGTTTCAGCAAAATAAAGGGGATGGCTTTGGTAAGTGTAGAAATGTGTCGCGACGAAAAGAAAAAGAAAAGAAAGAAAATGGCTAACAATCGTAAATTGAATTATTTTACTCTTTGTGGATTTCGAGTTGATCGAGTAATGTCACACAGCGTTGTACAACTTGAAATTGTCAGATAGCCCTATTAGTTTTTTTTTCTTTATTGGGTAAGGGTGGGGCGGTGACAATAAAAGACTACGTGCTGTACTTAGAAACAGTATATGTTGTTCAAGGTGGTCTGAACTTTGTGCTACCAACTTACAAAAAGTATCTATCTATCTATCAATCTATCTATCTATCTATTACTATAAAGAAACTTTGTGTGCATGCGCGTGCGTGTGTGTGTGTGTGTGTGTGTGTGTGTGTGTGTGTGTGTGAGAGAGAGAGAGAGAGAGAGAGAGAGAGAGAGAGAGAGAGAGAGAGAGAGAGAGAGAGAGTTCCCTATGAACACGATTATCTGGAACGATTCGCTGGAACGATTATTTTTTTTAATTTCACACGAAGGTACTTGATGTGTCTGAGAGTGTTCTTAATCAGGTTTTGTATCGGAATGAATCTAATAATTATAAAAAATCGATAATCGAAAAAATCCGATTAAAGAAGGAAGTCCGATTTTGACCAAAGTTAACACTTTTATACAACCTAACATTGCAGGTGCATCCGAGAAGTTTTATCTTCGCACAAGCAGAAAAACTTAGTTTATAAAATCAACCATAGATTATTTTATAAGGCAGAGGAGCGTTTGAAATGATTGCTTCGTTTTAGATCACAATTGAACCACGATATTTGAGTTTTGCACGTTTAACTTTAATTCAAGTGATTATGTAAATACAATTTTATAAAATCAACAGTTGGTTCTTTGATAAGACAGAGGTGTGTTCGAAATAAATGTTCGTTTAGAACTTATTTCAACCATAATACTTGACTTTTTCATTTTAAACTTTAAGTGAAGCCATTATTTACAGATAATTTCATATGGAATTGCTGGAAATGTCATCTTAATTATTGATTTCTTATTCTCTAATAAGTTTATAAAAATAGTTGTCGATGGGCAGAAATCAGAAACTTAGTCTTAATGCTTACGTCCCTCAAACTTCCACCTTGGGCCGAACTCTCTTACTGATCTTTATCAATGACCTCCCAAATCATATTCTTAAATCATTTGTAGACATTTATGCAGACGACAAAACAATCTATGGGAAAACTTCAAAGGCCAGCAATGATTAAGATCTGTTTGATTCTCTATCTTCTAGTATTAAGAACGCGGTGCAATGGGGAAAATGGTGGCTGGTTAATTTCAATGCATCGCAAACCAAGCTTCTCTATTTTCATAATCACTCTGACCTCCATCACACCCTAATTGAAATGAATGACTCTCATCTTTGAGAAACTCAATATCTTGTCAAGCTTCGGGGACTGACCTTCACTTCTGATCTGAAATGGAACACGTACATCAAATCTGTTGCCAAGATCGCTGGAAAAATGGTTGAATCATTCTACCACTTAAGTACGTATTTCACTGCTGATGCAATCTTTTATCTGTATAAGACTCAAGTAATCCACAAACTAGAGTACTTCTGACACGTCTGGGTAGAAGCTGTTCGGCGCGCCCTATTCAGCATTGATAGTGTTCAAAACCGGTTTCGAAGCCTAGTGGGTGATGCCCTTTTTTCTTCTCTGCAACATCTTTCTTACAGAAGAGACATTGCAATCCTGTCTCTGCTCTATCGTTATTTTCATGGCAAGTGCTCACCTGAACTCCAATTTATGGTCCCCCTTTGCCAAACTTTCACAAAACACTCAACTAGCTACAACCACTATATACGATTTTTCTCCACTCTTTAACTGTGCTTAAATCTAAACACGGATTCCATGAACAAAGCTTCTTTCACAGAACTGCTTGCCTGTGGAACACAGCCCCATTGGCCTGCTTCTCGAATGAGTACAACATTGTAGCCATCAAATCCAATGTAAACAAGTTTTTGTTGAGCTGTCCCCATAAATGATCAAAATCTACTCAATTCACACAATTAACGATTAATAAACTACCACCTTACATTCATTAACCCTTTTTTTCCAGTGGTTTTCGAACTTTGATGAGTGGAGACCCCCAAGTATTAAAAAAAATCTAATTAATTGAATAAACATCCAGGCAGTGTCACTAACAAGACAGCTGGCTGAATATTCTGGTTGTGTTCCTCATCTTTTCCAGTTCTTTTTTTCGTTTTGCAAATAACTTCAGGTCGTCCATATACATAAGGTGGTTAATTATTTGTTCGGTGTCTGTAAATGCGTATACTCAGAATGCAACTGAGTGGTACCATGGGTATGATCTGATCTCTCAGCTGTGCTGTTTGGATTTTGAACATCGTTGGTGAACAGGTTATTGGCTTGTAGTTATTTTTTGAATCGCTCTTCCTTTTGTAACGTTACCCAACACGTTGTGGCCTTAGTCGTAAAATAGACAAAGAACTTCAACTCGCTTTTTCCTGTTGTAACAAAAACAACATATATTTCCTCATTCTCCCGCTACGTGTGACTCCGTGTAACGGTTGTGACGTAACCGACGTCTATAACGTGCTCTTGAACGTCATCCACGTCTCTAACGTGATCGTCCATTCTAACGTGTTTTTTTATAGTATTTTTCTTTACAGGTGACGTCATTTCGCATACATTTGCATATGCGTGTCCACAGTCTGTTATATTTTGATCATTCATTCTGATACATCCTCTCAGTTTTTGCGTCTTACACTTCTTGATATAGGGACGTCTTCTTTAATGTATTTTCAGCTATTTGTCATTCCTGTTGTGATCTTGATTGTGCCCTAAGTAATGTTTCTATCCGGTCCTCTCCCGTCTTCTTCTTCTTCTTCTTCTTCTTCTTCTTCTTCTTCTTGTGAAAGTTTAGGGATACAAAGACAAAGACATACCGAGTGGGTTAGGCAGATAGATAGAACGCTCTGATCCCCATCCGGCATCAATGTAAATGAATGGCTCTCGGTTTGGGGCGGCTTCATGTTTTGACAAGCTTCTGGGCTTGACCTTTACTCCTGATCTAAAATGGAACACGTACATCAAATCTGTTGCCAAGGCCGATAGAAAAATGGTGGGATCCTTCTATCGCTCCAGTAGATATCTCACTGCTGATACAATTCTCTATCTATATAAGATCCAGGTACGTCCAAGGATGGAGTATTGTTGCCACATGTGGGCAGGAGCTGCTAGAAAGGACTTGTTCTGCCTTGATAGAGTTCAAAATAGACTTCGTAGCCTCGTAGGAGATGTCATTTTCTCTTCCCTGCAACCTTTATCTCACAGAACAGATGTTGCGAGTTTGTCTCTGCTTTATCGTTATTTTCATGGAAAGTGCTCGACTGAGCTTCAATCTATGACCCCTGCCAAACTTTCACAAGAAACACTTGTCTAGCTGAAAACACTATCAATAATTCCCCCCACTCTTTATCTGTGCCTAAACCTAAACGTAGATTGCATGGACAAAGCTTATTCTTAGACGCGCACGCCTGTGGAATTGTCTTCCGTCTTCCTGCTTTCCAGCTGACTACAACCTGATTGTCTTCAAGTTCAACATAAACAAGTTCTTGATGAGCCGTGCCACTTAAGTTAACAAATTTACCGAATTTCTACTACTAACGATTACTATATTGCCCAATTGACTATTGTACACTCTTAACCCTTATCCTCGAGTGGTCTCTGGCCCTTGATAAGTGGTGATGCCTATGTAAAAAAAAGAAAGATATGCATTCATATTTGTTTCAAATAGATATCCGTACCAATAAGATGATTCAGACTGTTCTAATTACGTCTAATCACATCTAATAAGCAAACTGTTCTAATTACGTCTAATTACGTCTAATTACGTCTAAACCTCTTTGGACAACATATCTATTAATATTATATACATTGGATTGGATTCAAGATTAATTACTGTAATGTGACTTTACTGAAAGTTTCAATATTCGGAAAGTTGTATTTCCTTCGCATTATCAAAAAAAACAAAAATAGTTCTGCCAATTCTACGATTTATTTTAAAAATAAAATCGTGAACGATGGCGAATTCGAATCTCATCAGATCTATTGTGTTAAATTATGTATTAGTCGTTTTGGAAGATATGAACTCGAATTTTTTTCCAGCTATGTAATGAATCAATCGTTAGTAATAAATCGTTTAGACAAGGTATTGTGTTTCAGTGTTTAATAACCAAAAAGGGGTTGGTATGTCGTAAAACGGTCAAATAAAAGGACTCCGTAATTTACAGCAAATTAATGCCCTTAAACGTGCTCTAAAAGCATGAAATTCACACACACGCACAGAAGCACATATACGTACGCACACACACATTCATGGGTCATGCAAAACACATCAA
The DNA here is from genome assembly GCF_053919585.1 of Euprymna scolopes. NCBI lineage: Eukaryota > Metazoa > Mollusca > Cephalopoda > Sepiida > Sepiolidae > Euprymna > Euprymna scolopes. The sequence goes on along the minus strand of NC_136484.1, from coordinate 56,043,561 downwards.
TATAAAAATATACGCACTGTCACACACATACACATACACACACACACACACACACAAACACACACACAGACATGCACCGTGCTTATAATTTTAACGACCATGTATTGAACATTGATACAAAAATATACACACACATCCGGCAACAATCACTAAAAGATACATACATACACACTGTAAAACAGAATTTAAAGATCATGTTAACATGTCGGTACGCAAAAATTTACACACTGAAGCAATAGCTGTCGACATGTCAAATGAATTTAATAAAGTGTGGCACAAATGGTGGCTTCACAAATTTGCTAGCCATGGAAAATCTGGTAATGTTATTTACACCATCCATTATTTTTTCTTTGATAAGTTTATAAAAGTAGTTGTTGATGGACAGAATTTTGGATCATATAGTATCAACTCGGGCGTGCCTCAAGAATCCATTCCTAGTTCAAGCCTCTTTCTGATTTTCACTAATGATCTTCCAAATCTTATTCAGAAATTATTTGTTGACGTTTATGATGAGGGGACAACTGTATATGGCAGCACCTCAAAGAGCATTGGTGATCAAGATATTGCATATTTTTCTTTCATGATCTGTAGCACATACAGCAATGAGGGAAAAGGGGCCGTGAAAATTTAACATCTTTAAAACATGATTCTCTCCTTACATGGCAAACACTGGAATTCTTTATTTTCAACAATCGAAATTAATGTTGTCTTCCTTGACAAACCTCTTGTTTATATAAGTTCTCATGATAGATTTTCACGCCAAAACAAAAATGGAAAACATATATCCACTCTGTTGCTAATCTACTCATAAATCTTTCCTATCTATTGCATTACTAATCTGTTGTATATATATATATATATATATATATATATATATATATATATATATATATATATATATATATATATATATATAAATATATATATATATATATATATATATATTTAAAATCCATTGCTAATCTGTTGGTATATTTCAAATCTCTAGATAGATATCTACAATCTGTTGCTAATGTGCTGATTTATATCCAACCTGTAGCTAATCTGTATATATATTTTTACTCTGTTGCTAATCTGTTGATATATATCTATATCTATATCTATATCTATATATATATATATATATATATATATATATATATATATATATATCCAATCAGTTGCTAATCCTTTGATGTATATATCAAATCTGTTGCTAATCTCTTAATATATATCCAACATGTGGCTAATCTGTTGATATATATATATATCCAATCTGTGGCTAATCTGTTGATATATCTTCAAACTGCTGCAAATCTATTGATATACATATATATTAAATGCGTTACTAATCTGTTGAAATATCTAAAATCTGTTGATATATATATATATATATATATATATATATATATATATATATATATATATATATATATCCAAGTTGTAGTAAATCTGTTAATAACTTTCAAACCAGCAGCTAATCAGTAACTATGTATATCAAATCTGTTGCTAATCTTTTATGATATATGTCCAATCTATTACTAATCTGTTGATACATATATATCTAATCTTTCGCTAATATATATATATATATATATATATACATATATATATATATATATATATATATATATATATATATATATATATATACCGTATTTCTCTCTCTCTCTCTCTCTTTCACTATATATATATATATATATATATATATATATATATATATATATATATATATATATATGTCATGTCGCCTCTACACAACCGAAGCTATAACTATAATTACTTCCCCTCCAAGTAGTAATATAATAAACTCTAAAAACGAATTGATCTCCTACTACAAACATAAGTCCAAATTTAAATATGGTAAATTTGAAATTACATAGCTATTAAATTAACCTTTCAGTTATATATATTTTTCTATAACATTATCGTTTTTTCTACATACTTTCTTAGCATTTTATAACTTTGTAATTGTCATTGTAATTCTTTATTTCTTCTTTGTTGTGCCGGTTTTACATCTGCAATCACCATTTTAGTGTTTAAATATTCCTATCAATGAAATATACCCATCTACCTACACATTTGTTTTCTGCATATATGTTTACTTACATTTTACTATGTGCATTTACTTACATACTTATTTGTTTCATTCTGGAATTTGTAGATACCGGCCATCTTCTCCCC
>NC_136484.1:56018898-56036398 GCF_053919585.1 Euprymna scolopes | reverse complement strand
CTCCAATCTGTTGCTAATCTGTTAATAGCTATCTTGTTTGTATATCCAACCTTTTGCTAATCAAAAATCTTGCTAATATGTTTTGATATACATCCGCTCTATTGCTAATTTGTTGATATATATATATGTATATATATATATAATATATATATATATATGTATATATATAATTAATGTGTTTATGAATATATCCAGTCCGTTGCAAATCTGGTGATTAATATGCAGTCTGTTGCTAATCTGTTTATATATATTTAATCAGCATGTTGCTTACTTGTTGATATATATCTATTTTATTGCTAATCTGTTAATATGTCTATAATCTGTTACAAATTTGTGGATCCATCTAACTTGTTGCTAATCTATTGATATATATATATATATATATATATATATATATATATATATATATATATATATATATATATATATATATATATATATATATCAGAGAGGCGGTAGCACTCTCTATATAGGGATGGCCCGTACACGCCTATATACGCCTACAAAACAAAACTATCCAAATCTCAACTAAAATCAACTTATAAGTTTCAAAAAGCACATATTCTTACAGAGAAGCGTCTTACGAATCCAGCGAGTGTCAGAACGTCGGTTAAAATGTCAAAAGAGAGCAAAAAAAAAAAGGGTACAAAAATGGCCAATTGTTCTTCTTTCTTCTTTCTTCTTCTTTCTTCTTTCTTTTGAGGCGATGTATCTCGGTGTACGAACGGTCTCTGACAACAGTTCAAGCATCAATCGACTGCTCTTTACACGGAGAAGTGCAGTGACCCGTCGCTTTTTAGCTAACTCCATAATTAAATAGGATTACGTGTAATAACAAGTTTTAAACACTATATACCCAATGTAGACAGACCACTTCGAACACGGAACTTCTCTCAAAAGGGACAGCTCCAAATAATACACCGGATGCTCACAGACGTTCCAGTTTGCCAGTGGCCTATATTTCTTGGACGCTGAATATTTGAGGTGAACGTTAAGGTTTTTTCTTTAAACAGTAACCCATCAGCGTTAATGAAACCACAAAATCTTTATCTCAGTTGATCAAAATTGTTATAAGAGTAACCTATCAGCAAGTACGACGTCAAAAAACAATGTTATAAAAACAAATAATTCTTCAGATTTTGGACTGTAAAATATGTACAAAATGTCAATGCTGTGACCAGGATTCGAACCTAGGTTAGCACGGCCACAACGTGGGGTCCTAACCTCTAGACGATTACGGCTAACACTGACGTCTGTCGCTCTTGGCAGAAAGACACATGACTACTGTCAAACTATTGAAAAATAAGGAGGAAACTTGAAATTCTCACGCATGCGCAAAAATACACTATATCAACCATTGTTAAATGCAGCTGAATCTCTTCGCTCGCTAAGAAAAGTAGATCAGACCAGTTCTTCTAAGAACTCACCAAACGCCAAAGGAAATAAGTTAAATTAACCGCAAAAGAAACTGCAAGAAAGTCATCTTCTAAGAACTCACTGGAAGCTGACCAAAAAGAATCAAAATCCAAGCCCTAGCCACAAAAATAAGTAGATATTGTGGCTACTATACACAATCTACTAATAAAAACAAGTAAGTTTTCTAAAATGAACTACAATAAATTAACCAAGTAACCTCACATTGTCACTGATTAGGACTTCATATAAAGATAACAACTACACTATTGGTGTATATACCGTTCCACACTTTAACTATTGGTGACGGGGCAGTATCTCAATTCTACGAGAGTTGTCTTGCTATAAGATAAGTGATATTATAGTAAGATACACATAAGTGTTATATGTTTACATTTAATAAAAAATGCCAAAGTCAGCACGTAGTAAAAAAGCTCAGAGAAATATAGACTATGAAAAAAACAAAGTCAAGGTATTATCTGAGCAAAAAGAATACTATCAGAAAAATGCTGAAATAATAAAAAATTAAGTATCATGCAAATCCTGAGGCAAAGAAGGCTGCCTCACGTGCTGACTCAAAAGCACGGTATAACAGGGGTCACGAGGGGGAAAAACTGCTTCACGCGCTCTTTATAACAAAGAACCAGAAAAAAAGAAGGCTGCCTCACATGCTCTTTATAACAAAGAACCAGAAAAAAGAAGGCTGCCTCACGTGCTCTTTATAACAAAGAACCAGAAAAAAAGAAGGCTGCCTCACGTGCTGACTCAAAAGCACGGTATAACAGGGATTCCGAGGGAAAAAAGCTGCCTCACGTGCTCTTTATAACAAAGAACCAGAAAAAAAGAAAACTGCCTCACGTGCTGACTCAAAAGCACGGTATAACAGGGATCCCAAGGGGGAAAAAGCTGCCTCATGCACAAACTATTATAAACAGACCTAAAACCCAGCAGGAAGCGACCTGCTACTAATGGAGGCGGCAATGTGCCGCCTCCTAAAAAGACAATACTATCATGAATGTAAGTTTAAAAATAAGACTGTAAGTAAGAATACTAATTAACAAGAATAAAAAAGCATTGGAAATGCAAAAAGATATAGGGATGGTATGTCAAAAAGTATACAAACAAGATAGCTATGAATGGCTAGGCACATGGAAATAGAATTGCATCCAAAGTATAGCCCTATAGCTTTTTACAACCGTAATGATGGCACGGAATGAAGATTGGAGAAAAGCTATAGGGCTATACTTTGGATGCAATTCTATTTCCATGTGCCTAGCCATTCATAGCTATCTTGTTTGTATACTTTTTGGCATACCATCCCTATATCTTTTTGCATTTCCAATGCTTTTTTTTATTCTTGTATATATATATATATATATATATATATATATATATATATATATATATATATATCGAATCTGTTGCTAATCTATTAATATATCTCCAATCTTTTGTTAATTTGTTGACTTATATATTAAATATTTTCTAATCACTTGATATATCTCCAGTTCGTTGATATCTGTTTCACATCATTTCAATCCTTTGCTTATCTGTTAATAGATATATATACTTTTGCTGATCGCTTAATATATATATATATATATATATATATTAAGCGATCAGCAAAAGTATATATATATATATATATGTATATATATAATATGTTGCTAATTTGTTGATACATATCCAATCTGTTGCTAATCTGCTGAGATATCTTCAATCTGTGTCTTATCTGTTGACATTCATAGGTATATCTAATATGCTTCTAATCTGTCGATCCATGTGTCCAATCTGTAACCGATCCTCTGATATATATCCATACCGTTACTAATCCGTTTATATATATTTAATATGTTGCTTATCATTTGATATATTAATTCAATCTGGTGCTAATCTGTTGATATATCTCTAATCTGTTACTAATCTGTATAACCATCCTATGGGTTGCTCATCTGTTGCTATATATATATATATATATATATATATATATATATATATATATATATATATATATATATATATCCAATCTGTTGCTAATTTTTTGATGAATCAATCTGTTGCTAATTTGTTGATATATATCCAATCTGTTGCTTATCTCTTCTTCTCTATTCTATCTATCTTCTTCTTTCTTTCTTTCTTCTATCTATCTATCTATCTATCTATCTATCTATCTATCTATCTATCTATCTTTCTTTCTATATAAATAAAATGAACTCATTTTTTCCCGTCTGATTTTGACATTAATAGGATTAAAAATCAAGATATTTCATGCAAATATAATATGCACAAACGGCAGAACAATATCTGAGGTGTGTTATAGGCTTATTATTTCTCAAATTCCTCGATAATCTTAGATTTCTATACTTTTTCTGCTGAGAAGTCACGGCCAAAATCGGTTAAGATCAATGGAAGTGGTAAAATATTTTCTCTCTAATAAATTCCTCCTCCCCCTGCCACCACTTAACACCGTTTGGGGATCGTTCACAAGGAACAGTTGAGAAGAGAACACCGGTTTGGCTTCGTAGTTCTTTCATGTGAAGTTATTTAAAATCACTAAACTAAGCTGCAGTGCTCTGTGGCGTAGTGGTTAGCGTGCTGGACAATTCACATTATATTTTCACGTTCGCGCCGACCTACCGTAGTCGTTTTTTTTTTTTTTTTTTCCTAAACATCTGGAATGGACTTTTCTTGGTGGCCGAACTGTTAACGTTGCAGATGTTTTTTTTTTTCACACTTTATTTTCCTACTTTTACTCATAACTCCGGGTTTGATCCTTCCTTCTTACCTACCATAACATTTTTTAAAACTCCCCCCCCGTCCCGGAAACAAACACTCGGGCAACGCCGGGTACCCCCGCTAGTTTCTTAATATATCTCTAATCGGTTGCTAATCTGTTTATATATCTCCAATCTGTTCCTAATTATTTGACATATATATTCAATCTGTTGCTAACCTGTTGATATATCTCTGATATATATATATATATATATATATATATATATATATATATATATATGTCCAATCTGTTGCTAATGTGTTGATATATCTTCAGTCTGTTGCTAATATGTTTGTATATATATTCAATCTATTGCTAATTTGTTGATATATATCCAATCTGATGAAAAAATAGTCGGATCACTCTATCGCTCTTGAAAGTGTCTTGTTGCTGCTTATGCATTTCTCTACTCAGATACTCTATATGATGAAGTACTGCTACGACCTCCGTGAAATTGTCGAGCAGAGTATTATTCTCGCCTTGACAAACTATGAAGTCGACTTTCTAGGAGATTATTTTTCTACTACGTTCAACCACTTTTAAAAGAGACATTTTAAATCTTACTCTTTTCTTTCGTTGTTTTAACGGAATGTTCTCGACTGATCTCTAATCTCGTGTTCTTCTTCGTAATGCATTCACTACAAAACTTGTCTTGCTACTACAACAGAAAACTTTTTCCTTTCTCTACGTGTCTTACGTTAAGCGAAAATTTATGAACAGAGTTTTTTTTACTAAGGACCTCTCGTCTGTGGACATTATTCCCATGGTATTTCTTTCTTGTAGATTATAGCATAATTGTATTCAAATCCAATGTCAACAAATAGTTGTTATAAATCGTCCCAATAAGTGATCGAACTCAGTTCATACCATTAATCATTTCCAATCATCTTATAATGTTTTTCATCTTTTAACTAAAAATGCATCCACCTCATTAACCCGTATCCTCGAGTGGTTTGTCTGTTTTACTGCAATTAAAAATTTTCTTTGTTATTTGATACCGAAACACAATACTTATTGCAGTATTTGCAGACAATTTAATAGTTCTATAATATGCAAAGGTTGATCGTTGGCTTTTAACTGTTAAATCGTATTAATTTTCAGCATTTTGTTCTGTGGGCACTTATATATAACAGTTTACTATCGCTTTTAAAGTTTTCAAAATAAAATTAATGATAACATTGAATGTCGCCCTGAAATATCAACTGCTGAAATGCTACTGTATTATTCGCATAGAATCAGCGAATCTCTTGATTGGGGCTTTGCAGAAACAAAATAGCACTCAACATATAAACGGTCTTTGGTAGGGTTTCGGCGGGCCTTAGGGACCTAATAATAACCCAAGCCTCTTCCTGATCTTCATTAATGATCTTTCAGATTTTATTCAAAGATTATTCGTCGATGTCTTTGCTGACACAACTTCTATGGCAACACTTCAAAGAGTATTGATGATCAAGATATCGCTCATTTTTTTCTCATAATCTAGAGCACGTGCTGCAAAAGGGGAAAATGGTACAGTCCTATATTTATATGTCAGATACGTCTTAACATCGTGTACTTTTGTCACATGTGGGGAAGTGCCGTTCAGAGCACTCGTTCATTTCTTGACAGATTTTTAAATCAACTTCGAAATTTGATGGGGATAATATCTTTTATTCATTAAAACCTCTCTCTCTCTCTCTCTCACACACACAGTAGAGAAGTTGCTAGTCTCTATCCATTCTATCTTATTATCGTGTAAGATACTCGACTGGGCTCAAATATCTAATTCCTTCTTCTACGACATTCACAGCAAGAATTAGTCCAAGTATCACAAGATACAACTTTCTCTTCCCACCATGTACTTAGTATTAAACGAAATTTATGTAAGCAAAGCTTTGCAAAAACTTCCTATCTGTAGAAAGATTACCACAGGACTACGAGGCGTATTCAATAAGTTTCCAGACTTTTTTTTGTACAGGAATTTGAAATTTTTGAAAATTCAGTATGTCATTGCTGTACATCTTATGAGTTGACTAATTTTTATGATTTCAGGTTCAAATTAACAGCTACAGCAGGAATTGGAATACACTATACTAAAGTCTGATTGTCATAGCTTGTGAATTTTCAAAAATGCAATTAAAAAAGGACACTTTAGTAAAAGAATATGCAATCAAATTCTGTTTTAAACTTATTAAAATGACACAGAAACGTATGAAATGCTTTAGACTGCTTTTGGACCATCATGCATGAATCGAGCATCAGTTCTTGAGTGGCATAAGAGATTCAAGGAAGACAGGGAGTCTTTGAGAGACGATGAGAGGTGTAGGTGGAGTAAGGAAGTCAGGATACCAGAGTTGATTAGCCAAATAAAGAATTTCACGAACAAGGACAGTCGTGTATCTATAGAAACAATAAGTGCACAGGTTGATGTCAGCGTGGAAACTATATACTTAATTATTCACGATGAACTGAAGACGCGGAAGATTTACGCGAAGTTTGTCCCAAATGTCCAGTTCACACCTTCATCCTTATCACAGACTATTTGACCAAGATCGGCATCAAGACAGTTCCTCACCCTCACTATTGTTAAGATATTGCTTCCTTTGACTTTTAGTCAGGGAAAACCTTAGAGATTATCGATATGAGACAATTGAGGAGATGAAAGAGGCCGTGACGAGAGTCATTGACACGCTCACACAAGATGACTTTTATGGAGCCTTCCAGAAGTTGTAGGAACGGTGCAGCAGGTGCATTGCAGACGAAGGGGACTATTTTGATGGAGACTAGAGTTTCGTGTGTTTAATGTCAATAAAATTGCTCATACGAAAAAGGCACCTCGTATTTTCCTGGAAATTACAACATCAAATTAAATGCTAACAACTATTTGTCATAAATTATAAATTTCATTCATTCCTTTTATATTTCAATAATATTCTTTATCTTTCAACTGAAAATCATTTCAATCTAAGTAACCATTGTCCTCGTGTGGCGTTTGACCTTGATAAGTATTGATCCATTAGTAAAAAGGCATGCACACACACACACGCACCTGTACTCACACACACATACGAACACGCAGTGGCGTAAATTGTAGGAGTCACACACACACACACACACACACTCACACACACACACACACACACACACACACACACACACACACACACACACACACACACACACACACTGTAACACTTTTGGGGTTATGTGTACACACACATTGTAACACTTACTTTTAGGGTTATGTGTACATCTCGGTAGAGAAATATACGCAAATTAAAACGGACACACCCATGAATATGTATACATGCTAATGTAAATTCTACCGTATCTGTACAAAAAAAAAAAAAAGGAAAAAAGAAAGAAAAACGCAACCAACAGGTCAGCTTTTTCAAAAGACTCCCATTCGCCCGGCGTTCTTCACTGAAATAAAGTGTAAATACTGAATGACATTTGACCCTAGGCTTTCAAACAAAATGGCCGTTACTCATTTACATTAGTCGTTTGAAAAGATGTTGAGCATGCGCAAACATCAAAAGATGCATTTGAAGATTTACGGGTTCCTCATTCATTGCTTACAAGTTCACAGAACTTTTTAAGTTCATATGACGAACGTTTGATACAAGTTAGGTTATTTTTATCTTGTTCCACGTGCCGTTGTTTTTCCTGTCCTTTTTTTTCCGAGTTATCTTATCATTCAAGAAATATGGATGGAGATGAATAGATTGATATAGACAGACATAGACTGAAATATACATTAGATATAAAATACAGTTAAAGAGAAAAGGATATACATATTTCTACGTTATAGTGTATATTTATGAACATATGTATGTATATATATATATATATATATATATATATATATATATACATATATATATGAAAACAATAAGAATGGAAAATGAAGTCACAAAAACTATATGTTGGTAAATATAGAATGGTTCATTAATTCAATAAGGGTATACAAACATTTAGTTGGGGATAGAGGGAACTCTTTATACCAAGATATTTCGAAGCCTAATGATTAGAGAAGATGCTAGGTAACATAATAAGGATGCGACGTCTAGCGTGGGATTCATCAGGAACGAAATAAATCAATAAAATTATAGATGATGGTAGGGGTGAGTTCTAATGAAACTTGTTGAACTTTATATTATCCCGATAAATCTCCTCTGATAGAATTGAACTTACTCTCTTCTCTAACTCACTAAGCTATATATATGGTCTACTTGTGATGCATGTCTGATGCTCTGCATAACCTCTTGTTTAGCTCCCCCTTACCTAAACCGAAACTCTTTAAAAAATATGACGACAGTACAATCTAAAAATGAGCTTAAACCAGGCTTAGGGACAAACAAATTCAACTTGCCTCCTCCCTTGAGGCTTGCATTCACAAATATCCGTGGGCTTAGAACTAATTTAGCTGATGTTGAAGCATTTCTCTTAACAAATACCCCGGATATCTTAGCACTAAGTGAGACTAACCTACACTCCTCCATCCCCTCTAACCACTTTAGCATGCCTGGATATCTCCCACTCTGACGTAAGGACTCTGACAGACACATGCACGGACTTGGAGTCTACATTCGTGATACCCTCCCCCTGACTAGAGAAACAAACCTAGAAACAGATGATCAAGCCTTTATGTGCTTTAGACTAAACATGCAACACAATATTAGCTACTTTTATTTTCTCTACCGCTCTCCCTCGACTCAGGACTGCACCATAATAAACAAAGTCTCTGACAGCATAGACGCGGCACTGTCCCTCGACACTAGCGCACAAATACATGTATTTGGTGACTTTAATGTCCACCACAAAAACTGGCTTGGATTCTCTACTTACACAGATGCAGCGGGCAGCACAACTCATAGCTTCACTATATCTCACTCCCTATCACAAATTGTTACGTTTCCAACCCGTTTCCCTGACCAGGAAGAACAACACGCATCACTTCTAAATCTGTTTTTGACCACAGTTCCCGATGACTGCATAACGAAGGCCCACAGCCCATTCGGGAACGCTGATCATGCAGTGATAATGGTTAAAATCGCCCTAAACTCTAGAGTCAAAACTGAAGAGCCAGTGCTCAAAACAACGAGATATTATAAAAAGGCTGACTGGGAAGCCATCAGGGAACTAATCAGAGATGCCCCATGGAGAAATATTTTTTCTCTCCCTGCTGAACAGTGTGCAAACGAGACCATTGACTGGTTCAAAACTGCAATCGAAGCGCATGTTCCCATGCGGAAATTTTATAGTAACCCCCACTCTCTCCAATGGTTTACGTCGACTTGCACAACTACCATTGCTCAAAAGCAGCATGCATACCGTAGGTTTAACCGACATAAGTCCAGTTCAAACAGACTGAAGTATATAGAAGCTAGAAATAACGTTAAGAAAGAAATAGCGACAGCTAAGAAAGAATTTACGGAAACCACTAAAAAGTGCATCGAAGCACAAAAACTAGGAACTCGAGACTTCTGGAAAATCTACAACAGTGTAGTAAATAATGGACAGTCAACAATTCCCCCACTAACCAACAATCACGAGGTTGTCTCCTCAGCAACCGACAAGGCTAACATGCTTGCCAGTCGGTTTGCCTCAAACTCCACACTGGACCCTTTCAACCACCCCCTACCTGACTTTCCTATGCGGACAGACGCCACGCTAGACGATCTGAAAATCACCCCTGCTCAGGTGCATGCTATCATAAAAACCTTGACACTTCAAAAGCATGTGGACCCGATCTCATTCCAGCTGTGCTATTAAAAAGTGCTCAGCCGAAGTAGCTCCAGTTCTCCCCAAACTCTACAACAAATGCCTTAATGAAGCTTGCTTTCTGGGATGTTGAAAAACTGCTTCTGTTGTACCAGCATTCAAGAACTCTGGCGAAAGGACTGACCCATCAAATTATCGCCCCATTAGCCTCCTCCCACTTTTTGCCAAAATATGTGAGACCTTAATTAACCATGCTCTAGTCCATCACCTTACAGATGCTAAACTTCTGACTGACCAACAATATGGATTTAGACAAGCGCGTTCCACAGCAGACATCCTAACTGTAATCTCTGAACGTATATACCATTCACTGGACAAAGCGGGGGAGGTCAGAGCAGTAGCTCTAGATATATCTAAGGCTTTTGACAGGGTATGGCATGAGGGTCTCCTCAGGAAAATTAGATCATACGGTATCACTGGTAGAATACTTAACATAATTAAATCCTTCTTAGATAAGAGAAAAATCCAGGTTGTCCTCGACGGTCGTACATCTAAACAATATGATATAAATGCGGGAGTGCCCCAGGGTTCTATCCTTCAACCTCTATTGTTCCTGATATTCATAAATGACCTCCCCGACAAAATTGCCTCTGAGATGGGTATATATGCTGATGACACTACACTCTATGGCAGGCACGACAGGAAGACGAATGAACACATTTCTAAAGAAATGGCAGAAACACTAGAGGAAGACCTCCAATCTGTGGTGGAATGGGGACAAAAGTGGTTGGTCGCGTTAAATGCCGCCAAGACTAAACTAGTTTCATTCAATAATTACAAGAAACCCTCTCTACCTACTATAGCATTGGCCAACGACTCTTTATCTGAGAGTACATCTTTCAAACTCCTTGGCGTAACGTTCACAGGAAACATGAGTTGGAACAATTACATTGAAGGGATTGCCAGGGCCGCTGCAAGAAAGGTGGGCTCTCTCTACCATGCTAGAAAACTACTAACACCTGAAAGTATCCTGTACCTCTATAAGGCCACCATTCGCCCATGTATGGAGTATTGCTGTCACATCTGGTCTGCTGCATCTGCTACTAGTCTCTCGCTCCTTGACAAGGTTCAAAAGAGAGTCGCAAACCTGATAGGCCCTGAACTGGCATCTAAGCTTCAGCCTTTGTCCCATCGACGAAACGTTGCATCCCTCTCCCTTTTCTACAAGTATTTTAGTGATGAATGCTCTGACGAACTGCAATCACTTGTGCCCCCACGACGTGAGCACCCTCGACAAACCCGACAGGCTGCTAAATCCCACCCCCACACTGTAGAAGTCCCTTTTTACTTCAATAGTTTCTTCCCCAGAACCGCTAGACTCTGGAATTCCATTCCAGGTCCCTGCTTCCCCAACAGTACTGACGTGCAGAAGTTCAAGTGTAACGTGAACCGACATCTTGCTGCCCAAATCCCTACATAGTACCCCAGTAGTTGTTGCCCCTGATAGTAGCCTCCTACACCAAAGTGGCAATTTTTCTTGTTTGGGGTGAAACTGTAATATATATATATATATATATATAGTCATCCACATACAGTACTGTTTCGCTGTTTCAAAGCACATCAGTGCGGCTAGACAGGCAACTACCTCAAACCAGGATTGAAACCCCACCTTCTGTGCGGCAGTCAAGGCTCCCAACCATTACGCTATTGGCGGCTGCTGAACGAATAGTGAATTTAACGATGTTTTGACATCGTCCGAAATACCTCCGCTCGATTTTTTTTTCACAAAGAGCGTCGCTTATACGCTAATGGTAATTCATGTATCACTTCTCAATATGCTCAACTCAAGGTGTGTGTGTGTGTGTGTTTGTGTGTGTGTGTGTTTGTATGCGTGGTGTGTGTGTGTGAAGGGTGTGAGTTCCACATAGAAACGTTGATTTAATTTGAATAAAATTAAATATGCATCTAGTGCTCTTGAAAGCTAAATCACAACGTAATATTAGGAAAATAAACAAATATTTTACTTGTTTGAAATTTATTACATAAATATATTTCGGAGCTACACTCCATTCTCAGTTTGTTGTTTTCTTTCTTGCCTTGTTGCAAAATTTAGCACAACAGAAAATTACTTAAAAGTAACGAGTTCTTTCATTTTTGAAATTAGAAAAAAAGGTACTTCTAAAGTATCCTACCCAGGAAATAAGGCACTTGTACAGTAAAGTACTCATATTAAAAACAAAGAAATTCTTATCTGTGACGTACATAAGTTATCAAAATCGAAAATCATGTAATATATTCGACCTTGCTAGTTATAATTATTTTACATGCATACAGACACTATTGCTTTAATTCCTTCGGAATCATCGGTGCAGGAAGTTACAGTTGCCGCTGATTGTGGGATTCGAACCCGACAAGGAACATAACTCCAGGGTCACCGTATAAATTTATATACAGAATATTAAATGTCGATCTACAGTAATCAAATGACTGGAAGGTTGCGATCTCACACGTAGGCCAGCTGACCGACTTTTCTTTAACAAGCCGTGCTCAACTGTTAAGAAACCTGATTGTTAAAAGAACAGAAATCATTATAATTATAAATAATTAGTTTTAATACCTATATATATATATAAGTGAACGTGTCTGTCTGTCTGTGTACATTTCCCTACGCAACAACTCGTCAAATTTCTGGCCGAAAACCGATCACAAAGATTTTCCCAAATCTCAGTACCCTGTATATCAAATTTCGAATCTGTAGACTTAAAATTGACAGAATTATGGTGTTGGGAAATCGGCACAGACACACACAGACACACACACAGACACGTTCACTTATATATATATATATATATATATATATATATATATATATATATATATATATATATATGACACAAGACTGTAAACGATGGTAAATAGATACAATGGTGATCACGGAATAAATACCTTAGTATGAAAACAATTACCCCTGTTCGAATCCTTTGTCGGGGTGAACATAGACGATAAACCAGGATAGTGAGTGATTGAACAATAGATACTCGGATTGATATATCAAGCACCGTGGACTTTCCAAGTGAGTCTGCTAGTGCATATATATATATATATATATATATATATATATATATATATATATATATATATATATATATATATATATATATATATATAATTCAATAAATTTCAAGTGTTTTCATCTCAAGAAATATATTTACAATGACCTGTCTTGCTTTTCCCTAATTACAGCCTATAATGGGTGGAGACTTGCTACGCCCCTGTGTAATTTATATAATGTGACATCTTGAGTATTTAACTCATGTTCTTATGGCATAATGAGTTTCGAATCCTTTATTATACCGTTCGAAATTGATACGATTCGCATGGGTGGAGACATATACTTTAACGCAATTATATAATATTAACTATTCAGCGATTAAATTTAATTATTACGGTATCGTTTGATCTGTAAAGCATTAAGTATAACCAATATTGTTCTAAAAGAATAATTACTATATTATGGTAATGTTGTTTTAATCTCTATTTTTATATTATTGGATGAAAGTAGTTTCCATAACTTTTGATACATGTTTTGTTTGGAATTTTATAACCAATATTTATTTTTATACAGCTAAAACGTCTGAAAATTCCCTTCTAATTTTAAAATACCACGTTTCAACTATTCACAAAACCTTAGAATGGCCGACTTGTTTATAAATGAACCGAAGGTGAATTTCATTTCGTCATATTTTCTGTTTCATTTTTGATTTCCTTAAACCTTCGATTAATTAGAATTAAAAAAATAATGTAAGTTACATAAATGCGAGAAACGTATACATATATAGAAAAACACAAGTGTGTTATATAGAGCATTACTGGGGAATGCCAGGTAACTTGAACGATTATTATCATGATTGTTGCTGATTTTAGAAAAAAAGAATGTTTAGGAAATATGTATCGGGAATGCTAATTAGGAATGTTAACTTGATAGAATGGAATTTAATTCTATATAATTATAATTATAATTCTATAAAATAATTATGTTTTCGCTTGGAAGAAAAATTTTGAATCAAAGGGCTAGTTCGAATGTGGGAACCATAACAAATATATTATGTGAAAACTATTGGGTGATGACGTAATAAATTAGAAAGATAATTTTAGATATAGACGTGGAGTTTAGTTAGTTAGGTTGGAAAGTTGAGTATCGGCCGTTGGCTGAGCCGGACATGGAATGAGGTAATCTATTCGATACGAGTTGTGGAAGGTGGGACGTAAAGTGTTAAATCGGTGAAATTGCAACCCCGACAGAATGAAGATTATGAAATCACTAAATTTGTCCGGGGTTGTTATATGTAACTCCTCGCCCCCTCCCCGCACACAGACACACAAATGAGACGTTATATACACCCGAACGTTTTTGTTATGCATACATATAAAGACACTGCTGAAGAGATGACACGATGACAAAAGGTATACTATTTGTGTATATGTAAAGCATCCCCCACACATGGACACAAACAAGACGTTATACACACCTATGTTATATATTCCGGTGTGCAAAAAAGAAATTGTCATAGAATTTTATTAAAATAAAAGTTATATTATTGTTTGTTTTATGAGAGGAAACCTTTTATTTTATTTAAAAAAAAATCTTTTTCAGCCTAAGCATTTGCTTTTTGATACAGCTGGGAAATGTTTGTGTGTTTAATTGAGTCGAGGTCATCAGTTAGATCCATCACTGATATATGTTTTTTTGGTCTGTATTACAGGGTGGCCACAAAGTCACGCACCGATGTTGAGTAAAAAAGTTAAAAAATTAAAAAAAGTTATAGTAGTAACATTTATTCAAATTCAAAGTTCTTTACAAGGATTACAATTGCTCGATATGTTCGCCGTTTGCAGCTATGCACGAGCCAATACGAAATTCAAAGTTCCTGTTGACACGATTCAGTAAATCAGCATCACCATCAATTTGAAGACAAGCATCAATAATACGACTCTTCAGATGATCCAAATCACGAATCTTCGTTGAATAAACAATTTGCTTAATGTGACCCCAGAAATAAAAGTCCATGGGATTTAGGTAAGGCGACCTGGGCGACCACTCTACTATACCTCTTCGACCGATCCAATTTTCGAAATTCTCGTGGAGCCAGTCACGCACAATCGTTGTGTAATGCATGGCACCGTCTTGCAGAAACCAAGTAGGTCTGCCGTCTCCAAGTAAATCAAACTGCGGTATCAAATCATTTTGCAACATGTTGAGGTATCTTTCGCCAGTAACTGTCTGATTGAAGAAGAAGGGGGCCCACCACATGGTCGCGCCACAAACGACACCAAACCATTATCTTGGGACCGCTGTGTTCTTTGCTGTCTAACATAAAATGAGGATTGTCTTGCGAATAGTATCGGCAGTTCTGCTGATTGACTTCTCCACTAACATAAAAATTTGTCTCGTCGCTAAATAACATGTTTCGCCTAACAAAGTCAGGATCTTCCTCGAGTTGAACCTGAAACCATACAGCCATTTCTAAACGTCTGTCACTATCATCCTCGTAGAATTTGTGTAGAACTTGAAGTTTGTAAGGATGAAACTCTTCTGCTTTGAGGACCTTCTGCATCGTTGAATAAAGAACACTAATTTCACCTGCTGCCCTTCGCACTGACTTCCTTGGACTGCTTGCATTTTTTTCCAACACTTGTGCACGTGTCTCTGCTGATAAACCTGGACGCCCACTTCTCTTTTTGTCAACGACGCTACCAGTTTCTCTGAATTTGTTAAGCGACCGACAGAAGTGTGTGACACATTTTCATGAGGATGGTTTCTGTTGAATTGCTCAGCAACACTTCTGTTGGTTGCACCATCACGACCAGATAATAAAATTATTTCTACGCACTGCTCTGTAGTCAATGGCATGTCTGATCTGAAATAAAAAATTATAAAATTAAAAAATTATATTAATAAAAAATAAATATTAACATTGGAGCGTGATTTTGTGGCCACCTTGTATTTGCCATTTTTATAAACAGCCTCTTAGATGTCCGTCTGCTTAAATCCAACCTGCTGGCCTCAACGTTGCAGAGAAGTGAAAACAAGTCATGCTGAGGCTATGTTGTCTGAGAGTAGAATCCATGGCAGATCCTATGATGGCGAACAGACTCAGAAGCACCAGTTGATGATTGAACCTCGGCCAACTGTAGCGGGCAATGGTGAAATCCTGAATTTACAGCAAGGTGGATGTGAATAGGCAACAAATGATAGCGTTATTAACGATCCAAGGGTGCATATGGCGCAGAATGTTGGACGGAAGAGGTCATGGTCGATCCAACGACTAAGATCAAATAGTTCAGTTAAAAAACTTCCGCAACCAACTGTAGTAGTGGCGCACAGAAATGTTGACATACGATTGAAAGACCTGAATGACTCAAACCCAATCTACGACTTAAAGCCCTTCCTACGACTACGGAAGAGAAAGACCTATGAAGGAAAAGAGTCAATTTAGTCCGGGCAACCTGCCTTATCCGATGATATTTAGATGTAAGGAGTGTGTAACTGATGATATACAGCAAGTCGGCGACATCCGAGGATAGAGTGATAATACATATATGTATTTAACGCATGAAACCAAACTTTTTGCTGGAAACTTTACATCACTTAAAATAATTGAACTTAGTTAATTTTCTAATAATTGTTAATACATTGTTTTCAAATAATTTCATTGATATCAAATCTATTTTTCGAGGTCTTAATTTTATTTTAATATTTAATATAAAATGCCACCTAAAAATAAATAAAACTACAATTAAAAGGATGAGAAAGGGAGGATAGGAGTACAAATGATTTACCTCATATGAATGTAAACATTCTGTGCCGCATCCGTATATTTGTCTGGGATGTTGCCAAACTTATCAAAAACCTCGATGCCAACAAAGCAATTGGTTCTGACAACATTACAACCATAGTGCTTGAGAAGTTGCAATCGGAGCTAGCTCCCATTCTTATAATTACTTAAAGAAGAAACTCTTTCCACCACCTTGTAAATCTTCATACATTCGATCAAGTATTAAAATATAGTAAGGATCGATCTTATCAATCGATACCAATTACAGTAGAACCCCTGGATACGGTTGTCACGGGCTACGGTTTTTTTCAGGTTACGATATGGAATACGATGTTTTTCCGGCCCTTGGTTACGGTATTTGCCCCGCCTTACGGTGTTATTGATAATGTTATTTGATTATATACATGTGTATTATATACTGTACTGTATTTTGTTACTAACTTTAATATGTATAAAAATTTTGCTTGGGTCCCACCATACGGCGATTTCGCCTTACGGAACGGATTAATAACGTATCCCGGGGTTATACTTTAATCTTCTCTTCGTCATGAGTAAATTGCTTGGATCTGCAATAAATCAATAAGTTGTTAATCTTAACAAGAACAATCTATTTAGTGACAAGCACCATGGATTTCATCTTGCTAAATAAACAGCTGATATATAATATCACGCAGGAACAGTGAATCTATTGATAGAAGCTGCATTTCTAAAGTAATAGGTCTTGAGATATCAAAGGCCCTTAATATAGTTTGGCATAAAGATCTACTTCACA
>NC_136484.1:55861398-56013898 GCF_053919585.1 Euprymna scolopes | reverse complement strand
GGATTTTATTTGGATAGCGAATACTATGTTATTTTGAATATTTAGTCAAGGTTTATTGTAGGGGGAAGTATCCGCTTGTAGGATTGTTCTGACAAACGCTCTCTACAGCGAGACTTTAGGCACTAAAAAGATTTCTATTAGGCATTCAAGTTCTATCCAGCTGGTATTCAAGTTCCATCTATGCATATGTGTTTGTGCACTAAAATTACTATTATAATTATAGTTATACTAGTAGATCTACCCAGCGTTTCCCGGTACCAAACGTAACGTTCAATTCTTTAAACACAAGTGAAGCATTCATGGTCCCCCATGAGTGCATAAAGAACGAGACAAAAACAAAAAAATGACTAAGTTCAGCATTTGCTTCCCCCACCCGTTTACCCCAAACGTCCCCAGGAGACGTCAAACTTTGGTGAAAATGAACAAACGGTGCGGTTTTAGGCCTTAACATATATAAATTTGAGTTCTGCACCATGCAAAAAAGAAATGACTAAGTCAATCATTTGCCCCTCCCCAATTTAGCCCAAGAAGTCTCCAAGGCCTTAACATATTTAAATTTGAGTTCAGCAACATGCAAAACTGCTAAATAGACATACACAGAAAATTTTGGACAAATATGGTAAAATAGTTAAAAAAATGGAGTGTTTTTATTAGCCCTAAAAGAGCCCCTGGGGCACACCCAAGAGTTATCACGAAGTATAGACAAACAAAATTATATAGAAATCAGTTAGTTACAACTTTTCAGAAAGTTTTATAAAAATCCAAGGCATCAATTTTTTTTTAATAAACACAAAAGTGTAAATTTTAGCCATTTTAACATGAAAGGGACCCCTAGAGGGTCAACTGGAGTTTTCCTGGAAAATCCGGTCTGTTACTTTTTTTTACTCATATTATGTTTAATTTTTGTGCAAAATTTAAAATTCCAAGAGGTAGTTATTGAGAAGTGCGGACAGACGAACGGACCAGGGCGAATTTACAAGTTCATCCTACTTTTGTCGGGGTACCAAAAATGAACAAACTGAAATATGTACACGCTAGAATGATGCTTTGTCTAAACAGTTAATTTCTTGTAAGTAAAGTAAATACTTGAGCTGAGATCGAACCCAAAACCTAAAGACAGTGAGTGAAGTATAATAACCATTAAGCCAACTTGCTACGATCTTTAAACCATGTTTTATAAACCTGCTTATACTTAACATAAGGAAGCTGTCATATGAACGATTCGCGAATGCGCAGTCGTGAAACAGTTTACATGCAGATAAAAATCCGATGACCACTAAGTGCTAATTTTTCAAATTTGACCCCTTAGACACTCTTTTCCCGGATGAAAACCGATTACAAAGTTTTTCACACGTCTGAATATCCTATATATCAAATTTCAAATCTGTAGATAAAAATTCGTTGAGTATATAAGTTGAGAGTTGTCCTCTCTCTCTCTCTCTCTCACACACACAAACACACACACACACACAAACGCACACACACACACACATTCTCACTTCTATAGATATACTTGCAGGCTGTCCAACATTGCCTGGTCGTAAAATACGTATAAATATTATATTTTAATTAATGCAGAATTCTTATTGATTATAAACAGAAATACCGTAGGTATTAAACGTCACGTCAAATTACTTTTAAAAAATGAAGTAAAAAAAGAAAACGAAAAGAAACTGAGATCTGTGCATGCGAGTACTATGTCTTTTTTTTCGAAATAATTCACTTCCTTTAGGAAAAGAAATACTCAAGCTGAGATCGAAACCAAAACTTAAAGTACGATAAGCATTACACTAACTGGACATGGCTTATAAATAGTGTTGTCAAATTAACTCATACTTAACACAAGAAAGCTGTCAAATTTCTCGACCATGCATGCGCAGTCGTGAAACAGTTGAAAACAGATACAAATTTTCAATTTTTACGTTTAGCAGCCTTTTTTCCGGATGAAAATGGATTAAAATTTTTCCACATGTCTGAATACTCAATATACCAAATTTCAAGTCTGTAGATCAAACATTCTTTGAGTATATAGGTTGAGAAGTTTCCTCACACACACACACATACACACACACATTCTCACTTTTATAGATATAGATAGATTAAAATTATTTCTCTTGAAATATAAGTAAAAATTCGTAATCGTTTGAGACTTTTTATTACGATACTTAATTTAAATGCTATTATAACTCTTTTAACACTCATGCCGTCACACGCACTTGCATACAAGCACACGTACATATCCACGCACATATGTGAACTTAGTAGTTAATAACAAATAATTGATTTAAGTGATTTTCCTTATAAGAATGAAATAGTTGTCTTTGTTTTCTTTGTTTTAGTGTTGCACTTTCATTTCCTTTGATCCGGACAAAGTTGCATAACCGATACATTAAAGACATCAAATACAATGCTGTAATCATTTAACAACACGTCTACACTTTGTTTTGACATTTGACATTTGCTGTAATTAATGGCTGATGGTTAATACTAATTACTAGGAATCGATTTTAGAAAAAAACTAGCTTCATGCTTTCGTAACTTGGTACCGCAGAGTTTTTCGATTGGTGGGTAGGTTTTATATTTTCCGGGTGGAAGTCAACAAAAATGAGAGAAAAGTTTGGAGTTGTTAATGCCACTGGAAGTCCTTCTACTCAATAATAAACACGATCTTCCAAAATAAGCATTGATCCATTACTCATACTTCTAATATATAAAATAAAGTTAATATATTTCCCGAATTCTGCCATCGAGATAATCTTGAATTTGATAAATCGATATTGGATCTGCATACTCAATTTGTATTTTTCTTCATTTCTTCGTTTGCCTTGCAGTAAAGTAACGTAATTTGCTTTAGTTTCTTTTAAAGAAATATTTATTTCGACTAGGAACATTTTTCTGATGATTGCCATGTTTGATTATCAGCAGAACATTTATATAGAGTGGATCATAGTAGTAGTAGTAGTAGTAGTAGTAGTACCAGCAATAACTACAACAGGAACAGTAGTAGTAGTAGTAGTAGTAATAATATCAGTAGTAATAGTAGTAGAAGTAGTAGTATAAAACATGTACATTACAAGAAATCAAAAGAAGGTTTGTGTTTCACTTGCAGGAGTTCCTCAGGCTAACTACAATATAAAATCCATAAATATAAAACTTTATTTGTGCTATTTCTACCTCTAGAGCTAACGATGAATCCTTAATTTTGTTATTATTATTATTATTATTATTATTATTATTATTATTATTATTATTATTATTATTATTTTCTGCTTTTAACTTACTTTTCCTCGAATTATCTCCCTTGACATTTCTTTCTCAAGACTCTCAAAGGTCAGTGCGGAAGAAGAATGGTATGCGCCGTAATGTAAAGAAAACATGTCATAGATAGAGTGCAATCGGGGAGCATTACGTTGGATGGCTTCGCAAGGGGCGTCTGACAACAGCCCGACTCATTTCAACTTCTTTTCCCTCTCCAACGAGCGAAATCTCATCTGCACCCGTTTTCGCCAACGCATGGGAATTTCGATTGTTGATTTTCGTTCGTTGGGCCCATAAAGATGGTGAAGGGGTTTGGAAAATTCGGGTAGAATGAATAAGTCAAAGTGAAGAGAGCGGAGGTAATAGAACGGAAGGTCATCGGTGATATTTAGATTTCTCTGGTATGTTTTGAAAAAGATAGAGAACGCTTATTATATAATCTAGAATAACCAATGTATATATATATATATATATATATATATATATATATATATATATATATATATATATATATATATATATATATATATATCATAATTTAGGAATTAAAAATTTGTGATTTGAAAAAGTTAAATTTCAAATATAGAAATTTTATTTTATGCAAAACAAAGAATGCAGTAGAGTAAAATATATTTCCTTAACCCATAAGTTTTCGATGGTTATACATCTCATCGGAGGAAAAATATTAGCAAATATTATAAAAGGTTTACACCTAATTTGCTAAAGGTAATAAACATAGAAAATTAAATTAAATGTTTTTAAAGTATCCACTGCACTTGTTTCGTCGTCTACGGCTTTTCAGAGTGGCTGAATCTAGCGAGATTCCAAATCGGGACCCCATGGAAAGAAGCGTAAGCCTCTCACACTAGGTTATCTCACACGACTGCTTGAATGTATCGAGATTTTTTGTTTTATATAGACGCTAATTGTTTTTGCTTTTGAGATACCTTTTTTTAATGACTTATATGGAAGTGCATTTTTACCTAATCGACGAATTTAACTATTAGGACGCCAGGTACGCGTTGTTTACAAGTTACCAAACTGCTTCAAGCTGAGATAGAACTTACAGACACCTGATATTCGGCGATCCTAACGATATGGTCCAGAGGCAGGCGCCATTAGCCAGTGAAATGTAACTAGTTATATAAACATTCACAATTAATATATTTATATATATATATATTTATTAATTTTGAATGTTCATATATATATATATATATATATATATATATATATATATATATATATATATATATACATTAGTGTTGGGACGATTATCGGAATGTGGAATCAGAAAAATCAGAATTTTGGGGTATCGCAATCAGTATCGGAATCGGAAAAAATTGTGACTATTTGCCGATGCCAAAAACGATTCCTTTAGTTATCTTCTTTTTATTTGATTATTTGTTTTAAAGAATATCTTCTATTGCTGGTAGTAATAATAAAATAATAAATATTTATTGATTTTAAACTGCCAACTAAAATTTAAAGATCATCCTCCCACAAGTAAGTTTTTACGTTTGAGAAAATATATGCATATTTAACATGTATTTCTACGGTAATCGAGGAAAAAAAACTCTACATAATGTTTAAAGATTTATAAAGAATCCGAATCGCTAAGTGTCTCGGAATCGAGAATTTAGTACGGAATCGGTAATTGTATCGGAATCGGGAAAATATTGGAATCGTCTCATCACTAATATATATATATATATATATATATATATATATATATATATATATATATATATATATATATATAGTAACGGTTATCAAGACCCAGAGGCCACTCGAAGATAAGAATTTATGAGTTGTCGTCGGCCAGTGATAATACTGTGAGGATAAATAATAGTGAAAATTGTGTAGAAAGAACTTGTTGACGTTGAACTTGAAAACGATTATGTTATAGTCAGCCGAGAAGCATGCCCGGGGTCGTGCGTTTCACAGACGGCCCGTTATAGGAAAGGACAAAAATAGAGAATAATGAGAATTGTTTATAATGGGTGTAGTTATATTGTGACAGTGTCGTTGGATATACCGACTACGATGACGATGACGACGATGACGACGACGACGATGACGACGACGACGATGATGATGATGATGATGATGATGATGATGATGATGATGATGATGATGGTGGTGACTATGCTGCTGTTGATGATCGAAAGCAAGAGCATTGTTTAAAAAGGTTATTAGGATATTGATTTAACACACACACACACACACACACACACACACACACACACACACACACACACACACTTATTTGTGGGTATTGATAAAGATTAAATCTGTTTTCTTAGATGATAATTTGTGTTGACATAAACGGCCAGTAAAAAATAACTAGCTGAAAACGTTGACGTTTGGAATATAAATATATCTCGAAAAAATATCAGAAATCGACGTTTTTGGCGATAAAGACCACCCCTGTTGAGAAAAGCAGTTAACCAAATTCTGGGTGTTCAGGATCGCCTGAAATATAGGCTATTATGAGTTTCTTTTGAAAAGGAAAAAAAAGATGGAAGATACAAATTCAAGTGTCTATTAATTATTGTCCGGTAATTTGATTCTAAAAGACAACCAAATTATTTATTTTTTTACTCATACGAAATGGTAGTTGGGAAAAAACCATTTGTTATGCAAATTAAGAAAGAAGAGGAGAGATCCTCCCGCGTGAGTGATGGTGAAAAGTAGAGAACCAATGAATTGTGAAGCCAATTGGCCCTCCTGTTGAGAGTGATGGTCAGAGATACATTTTTGAGGAGGAAGAAGAGGAAATTTTTCTTGGAGCTTGAGAATTTCAAAAATTGCCTGAGATTAGTTTTCTGACTATTGTGAAATTAAATTTTGGGGTCGAAAGCGGGGTTAAGCCCACCTGATTCTCAATATAATGAAAAGCAAAAATAGCATCGAGGACACACACTGTACACCGCCTTGGGTTTTCGCTTATAGCTAAATAAGCAGCGGGTGAGATATACTTACGACAGTGCTCAACCCAAAGAGGTGGCTTAGTATATAATCATCCACATACAGTACTGTTTCGTTGTATCAAATCTCACCAGTGCGGCTAAACTAGCACCTTTCCCTAGCCATGGATATAACCTACAATCGTCGTTTTGATTGTCGGCAGTTCTAACCACTGGACCATAGATCGGTACTCGCAAACGACCTCATCAAATGTTCATTAAATAAACATTCGCCCGTCGCTTTTCCAGTGTGCGAACTTCTAGTTTATTTACAAACAAGCAAACAAACAGCGAACCTCGCTTATACGCAAGTAAGCACACTCATCCACAGCCAGACTGTTTCGTTGCTTCGATGCTTTTCCGCGTGGTTAGACTAGCACGTATCCTAAGCCAGAAATTGAACCTACAACCATTTAGTTGATAGTTCGCTGTTCTACTCACTTAGTTATGGGATAGGCACTTGTAAGTCATACATCCATGGTCTTTATATAAACGTTGGGGCGCACCTACCTTTTAAGTGTTCTATTTGTTTGTCTATGAAAAACGTGTTTTACTAAACAGCCAAGTCACTTACAGACGGATTTTCTGGTCGTATTACGGCTCTTTGTTGTTGCGGGACGATCGAATTCTTACACTGGAAACGTCGGAGAAGCGTCTTATTATAGAAACAGTAGCGAACATGAAATAAATTTGATTTTGGTAATCAATGTAAGTTTTCCGAGTGTTCTGCCTCACTCAAATGTATACTTGTTCTGCGTTTTACAAGGGATTTATATAACGGTGCAGCAGAAATACCTCCCGCATTTTAAACTTTCAACTCTATGTTGCTAATGAACTTATGCAAGTGCCAATGATGTTTTCATTTAGCTCATAACTTACCATATTATTTTCAGGTACTCTCATCAAGAAATATAGGTTGGACTTGTGCACGTGGTGCTTTTACTATAGAAATGATTTTGAAAAATGGCGTATCTGTAACTGCAATATAGAGAACTTTCCGAGTTCATAACAAGTTGGGACGACATGATGCTGATTTTATTAGAAAATCAATACAGCCATTGCTTGCAAATGCCAGAGCCACAGGTTTGTCCCTTAAAAAAAGACACCCGGAAGGCCTCGCCAGACAGTACTCGAGCTGTGAGACTTTATTATACAGTCTTCTACACGTTCAGCTCGCTAAATGTTTTGGCTTTGGGATTATCTGATTGAACCGCCAGAAAAATTCTACCCACTCATGT
Organism: Euprymna scolopes; assembly: GCF_053919585.1. NCBI lineage: Eukaryota > Metazoa > Mollusca > Cephalopoda > Sepiida > Sepiolidae > Euprymna > Euprymna scolopes. The sequence continues at coordinate 56,006,433 of NC_136484.1, read as the reverse complement.
GCAGTTCTATCCATACAAATTAATGATTGCTTAGAAACTGCACGAGCGCAACTGGGAAGATCGCATGTGGGAGATATTTCTGCCGCACCCTCCATTAACTTTATTTTTAGGCAATTTCCGTTTAAAAGGAATGCGCATTTCATTTGACAGAAATATATGGGTTTTCTGTTGCATATAGCGTGTTATACATGTTCTTGTTGCGCGTTTTTTATAATTTGTAGTATATTTTTCTTGCAACTGTGGCTAACTTTGAGTGTGTCTACATTGCATGTGTTTTGTCATTTGTTCGATGCTGGAAATAACTGTAAAACTTAGATATAAATCACCACATCCGCCCTATGATCATAGCAACAAATACAGACAGATGCGCACACACACGCACACACACACACACGCACACACACATACACACGCACACACATACACACACGCACACATACACATACACGCACGCGCACAAGCATACATACACACATATATCTCCATCTTAAAAATTATATATTAAACTGTTTCGAAGCCACCCGTGTTAAACGTTAATGTGGGGATGCTTCTTGACAAACTACACCATAGTCATGTTATCTAATCACAATTCTCAATTATTTTACAGTATTGTTCTATCAGTCAACTGAAAATATCATAGATCCTAACCCTCATGTGGCTTTTTGCCTTTGTAATTAGTGAACTATTAGTATAAATGTTTTAAGAGTCCTCAGAATACAGATTGAACTATATTATTGTTATTATTAGTAGTAATAATAGTAGTAGTAATAGTAGCAGTAGCAGTAATAGCATTCATAATTTAAAAACAAATAGCATCAGCTTCAGCTTGTTCCACACAAAATAGCTGTGAAGGTTCGAAGAGGATGGAAACACTAAGAAAAGAAGAGCACTAACCAGATCTCTACAACAAGAATGCGGTAAGTACTGTGACCTTAGAGAGAAATACTGCTACCCACATTTTAGTCGTTGCCAACAAGAAATTAATGGCTGCTGCGATAACGCAGAATCAGTAGCAATGTCCACTGAAAGTGGTGGAAAGTACTGGAAATCTGAAGAGACTTGTTGTCACCCAGACTCCGAGAACATTATCCGCGAGTAACATCTGAATAATGGCGATGTGGGAACTCCAAGTGAGTATAGTTCAATTTTTCCCTCTTTTTTCCTTCTTGTTTCTTTCACTTTATCGATCACACGCATGTACGCACGCGCAGACATGCACATGCGCACGCACGCACGCATGCACGCACACACACACACACACACACACACACACACACACACACACACTCTCTCTCTCTCTCTCTCTCTCTTCCTTCTCTCTCTCATTCTCCCACACTTAATTCTTTCCATCAGTTAAATCTTTCGTTTTTGTTTCGTCCACTTTTAAAACAAACAAAAGCCCTAAGAAATTATCACCAAAGCCAATGAATGAAACATGTGTTGAGTCTTGGTAAGTGTCACCCCCGCAGGGCACACGTGTGTGTCTCACGGCCTTCCTTAGCGGTAGTTCTTTTTAAAAGTGACCCGCTTGTTTATAAATGCCTTTGTTGTGTGATTTGCAGCTTTTGATTTGGAAAAAAAAAACCCCAAAAAATAAAAATAAAAACTGGGCCGTACAGAAGCCTTTGATGGTTTGGTAAACGCGTTCGCATGTTTGACCTTGTTCAAAACTCTCTTAATCTCGACGGCGGTCCATGGAGCATAAAACGAAAATAAATCACTTAATAATGACCTTTGTTCACATGGATTCATCTAGCCACCCGAGAAGTAACGTGCTTAAAGCTTTCCGACATCTTGCGTAGCTTTGAATGACATACACATTTATACTAACTAGAACAAATGACTTGTAATTATGCAAATTCCGACTCTCCTATTCCGTTTCTTTTTTGTGTAATTAGGCGATTCGTTCCAAATGTGTGCGTAATTATTTTTCAAAACGCTAATATGTTCCAAACATTTCTTTGTCACGATGCACTCCTCAACTTGTATATCAGTAAGATACGTCTTAAAATGGAATTATTGCACCACGTCGAACAGAGAACGATTCTCTTAGCAAATCCAACACATCCGTTTGCCCGCTTCAAGTGCTCGTGCCGTCACAGCCAAGAAACGTAGTCTTCTTTGAAAAATTCCACCCAATTTTCAATCTTACGTGCAAGTTTTCCAGACTAATCCTGTTTGTACACACTCGTCTCCCATATTGCTACACTCACTAACACACAAAGTTAGGGGTGCAAAACTCAGTGCTCGGAGATCGATGATGATTTTTTTTCCATAATTTATTTCAAACACTGATCACTGACTAGTGATTCATTGCCCCACCCCTATTTAAAAGCTATTTTTTCAAACACAACAATATGTGTAACATTTTTGGTGATCAAATATACATGTGCAAAACATCCCATAGACTTTTGCAGCGGGGAAGTTGTGCATATACATATGCGTGTGTATCCGAAAGCTAATTGTAGGCTATTAAATCGAAAAACAGAAATATGATTCTTTACCTATACAAAATGACTTTCTCTTATATATATATATTATATATATATCATATATATATATATATATATATATATATATATATATATATATATATATATATATATATATATATATATATATATATATATTAGTGATGGGATGATTCTAATATTTTTCCGATTCCGATACAATTACCGATTTCGTACTAAATTCCCGGCAATTTTTGGCAAGGTAGGAAAATTAGACAATTATGGAATAAATATTGATTGAAAATAGATTGTAGGCTCAATTTAATGTGGATATAGTTTTAAAAAGAGTTGAATGCTCCCCACCCTATAATAATTAAAAAATAAATATTTTTAAATATTTACTTTTGTTTTTAAAGCGAATAAATTTGGTTGTTTTAAGTGTCCATTCGAAGAACATAGATTTTAACATTTTGCCAAATTTTTCACAAAAAATGGCTGCCAACGATTAAAACAAAGTTTCAGTTACATTTTCAAGACCTTAAACACTGTCAACAGTTTCCCTTTTTCCTCTACCTAAAACTAAACGAAACTTCCATGAGCAAAGTTTCTTACCTAGAATATACACAATACCGCAGGAGTACAGTATAGCCGTTTTCAAGTCCAACAATTTTTTGAACCGCTTTCTTATTTAAGTTTGTCCAGTCACCACTATCATTACCAATCATGATGATGTTGTCCCACTATTCACTCGACATGGACTTAACCTTTATCCTTGAGTGGCTTTGGGCTTTGGGAAGTGGTGATACCCTAGTAAAAAACAAACAAACAAAAAACAATAAAAAATACAGTTATAATAAAATTTCCATTTAATTAGTGCAGATTCCAGACCGAACTTCAATCTATAAGCTCTTGTAAGATATCCACAACGAAAACCAGTCTCATTAGTTTCCCTTTTTCCTCTACCTTAAATGAGTACTACACCCACTCATATCTTTTGAGAAAAGAAAATCAACCCATTTATATAACATGTCAAACTCCACACACAATTAAGCACATTCTATTTGAGTGTATTGATTTTATAACAATGGGGGATTGTTTATAGAAAGAAAAAAATCATTAAGGATCTATTCGAGAAAAACAAACCCGCACCATACTTTCACACCGTAAAAATTAGTCTTTATTAAAATCTCTAAAAAGAGAAGATATTACTTATATGTCAGCAAGAGCAGGGATGAAATACCTCCTAAACTCATAATCGGCAAAAATTGCCCAAAAGGGTTGACATGCCGTAAAATCCAACAAAACAAGCAAAAAATCTACCTAAAACTAAACTAAACTTCCATGAACAAAGTTTTTCCCCTAGAACAGCCCCATCTGTGGTGTACAATACCGATGGACTGCTTCCAGCTGGCATTATAGTTTTCAAGTCCAATGTAAACAAATTCTAGTTGAGCTGCGTTCTTAAATAATCAAATTCTTCCCAATCGCCATCATCGTTACCAATCATCATGGTGCTGTCTCCCTGTTCACCTGACACTCGTTTATTTCTTATCCTCGAGAAGCTTTTAGATCTTGATAAGTCTTGATAAGACTCTAGTAAAAAAAAAACAACAACATTGTTATAACCAAATTTTCATTTAATTCGTGCAGAAAATTAAAGAATCAAACCCATGAAAATTTTGGTCCATTTTTTTGTTGTTGTTGTTGGTATGGAGAAGGGGTCATGCTGTATTTTATTCATAATAATTTTAAAATGAAAATTAAAACCCTACAAAAGCACAATTTCCTATTTGTTTTCTTTTTCTTCCATTTCGATTTGATTGTTTCCCATTTGGTCCTGTTAACCAGTACATCCGACCCCTATACAGCAAATCGCAGACGAGTGCATAGGTCTGCGCGGAATAACCCGACATCACCTGAGGACAGATATCGTATTGCCTCACTCTGTGACCGATCAAGGCCATGTAAACGTACGCCGCCATACATATACACCAATGCGCGCGCGCGCACACACACACACACGCGCGCGCACGCACACACACACACACACACACACACACACACACACACACACACACACACACACACACACACACGATTGCATATGTCTTGGCGTAGAATTTCGATGAGAAGTCAGTTTTTTTCTGTTTTCTTTCCAACGCAAAAAGAGAAATATTTGGGGAGGGAAATTCGTGGGTCGTGAAAAGCTTAAATTCTAGAATCATAGCAAATTTCCATAGGATTAAACCCATAAATGAATGCTGGTAGATGTTATATTAGAACAAATTCTGTCATTTTTGTAGAGAAAATGATTCCAATTTGCATCTCTGACCGGTTTCATTTAGGCTGGATGAAAATGAAATGAAAGACAACATTTCCCGAATTATCATCGACTCACTTTTTGGTTTCATGTTACGAAATTTGCCGAAATTCTCAGAAATCAAGGAATCCTTTCCCGGCACTAACACTTGATCTCTATATGAGATATATAGATATTCGAATAAAGTTCTCTTTTACCTTTTAAACTCCGAGTTAGTAAAGAAGTTAAGAATATATGTTTCCTCTCCCCAATCGACCATTTAAATATGTTATAGTATTATTGCATGAATTTAGAATTCTTGTATAATTTATTTTACTTAATTATTTGTGGACTATTATCCTCATCTTCTTGTTGTTTTACGACGTTTCGGTCAATTATTCTTATGGCCTTCGTCAGGTGGTTAAGCGCGACGGGATAGAAGTGTCAACTACATACACAGCATAGTTGTTGCCTTCCATAGTCCTTGTCATCTCACCATGGTTTGGCCAACTAATTCTCTGATCGGCTTTGGGTGTGATTGAAAACCGCTACCTTCAGACAATGATGGCAATTCAAAGTTAAATAAAACTTGATTAAATTATTGAAATGCTAGTGACCAACCTCCATATTTTCAGATTATAATATTTTTAAGTTCAAATTTTAAATATAGGTTTAACATAAAATGTCTTAATTTTCTGATCGGCCATTAATTGTCTTATTTAAAAAATATGAGCGATAAAACTTTTTGTTTTAATTATACAAATCTGCTGCAGTGCTGATACAATTGTAAGCATTTTAATTGCACTTTCTGACTTTCTTTAACACAATATTTCATTATAAACTAGCAATTCAGACCGGCTTTGCTTGGGCCTATATACTGCTCATATATATATATATATATATATATATATATATATATATATATATATATATATATATATATATATATATATATATTAAAAAGTTTGACTCATGTCTACATCTAAAATTTCAAGTGTTTAGAGCCAAAATTGGCGGAGGAGTTTGGTAGAGTCTGCAAAGGTTAACTCTTTCAGCTTTAACCTCTTGACAATCAATTTTTTGTCCCAAAACTGATTAAAAAGCTTGCTGCATGTCTGAATACCCTTTTATATAAAATTTCAAGTGTTTAGAGCCAAAATTGGCGGAGGAGTTTGGTAGAGTCTGCAAAGGTTAACTCTTTCAGCTTTACCTCTTGACAATCAAATTTTTGCCCCAAAACTGATTAAAAAGCTTGCTGCATGTCTGAATACCCTTTCATGTAAAATTTCAAGTGTTTAGAGCCAAAATTGGCGGAGGAGTTTGGTAGAGTCTGCAAAGGTTAACTCTTTCAGCTTTACCTCTTGACAATCAAATTTTTGCCCCAAAACTGATTAAAAAGCTTGCTGCATGTCTGAATACCCTTTTATGTAAAATTTCAAGTGTTTAGAGCCAAAATTGGCGGAGGAGTTTGGTAGAGTCTGCAAAGGTTAACTCTTTCAGCTTTACCTCTTGACAATCAAATTTTTGCCCCAAAACTGATTAAAAAGCTTGCTGCATGTCTGAATACCCTTTTATGTAAAATTTCAAGTGTTTAGAGCCAAAATTGGCGGAGGAGTTTGGTAGAGTCTGCAAAGGTTAACTCTTTCAGCTTTACCTCTTGACAATCAAATTTTTGCCCCAAAACTGATTAAAAAGCTTGCTGCATGTCTGAATACCCTTTTATGTAAAATTTCAAGTGTTTAGAGCCAAAATTGGCGGAGGAGTTTGGTAGAGTCTGCAAAGGTTAACTCTTTCAGCTTTACCTCTTGACAATCAAATTTTTGCCCCAAAACTGATTAAAAAGCTTGCTGCATGTCTGAATACCCTTTTATGTAAAATTTCAAGTGTTTAGAGCCAAAATTGGCGGAGGAGTTTGGTAGAGTCTGCAAAGGTTAACTCTTTCAGCTTTACCTCTTGACAATCAAATTTTTGCCCCAAAACTGATTAAAAAGCTTGCTGCATGTCTAAATACCCTTTTATGTAAAATTTCAAATGTTTAAACTCAAAATTGACTGAATAGTTTACTACAGACCGCAAAGGTAAAATCTTTGGAACTTTTCCCCTTGGCAGCCACATTTTCGGCCAAAACTGATTAAAAAGCTTGCCCTATGTCTGAATACACTTTATGTAAAATTTCAAATGTTTAGACGAAAAATTAGCTGAGTAATTTGGTAGAGACCGGAGAGGTCAATTTTTTTAAAACTTTGACCCCAATTTTTACCCCTTAACATTTATTGTTTTAGGCTCAAATCAAATGAAAAAGTTGATCCATGTCACAGTAATTTACATCTATAATTTCAAATGTTTAGACCTAAAATTGGCGGAGGAGTTTGTTAGAGTTTTCAAAGGTCAGATTGTTGAAGTTTGACCTCTTGACAGCCAAATTTCCGGGCGAAAACCTATTAAAAAGATTTTTCCTAATCTCAATACCCCTTTTGTCAAATCCCGAATCTGTAGACTGAAGATTGACACAGTAGTTTGGAAGGGAAATGCACACACACAGATACACACAGAAACACACAGACACACACACAGACACACACAGACAAGCAATTGTACTTTTATAGATGTACTAGCATTTCAGCCCGGCGTTGTCCGGGCGTTTGGAGGTGTATGCTGAGCAAAAAAAAAAAAAAAAAAAGATAAGAAAAATGGTTAATTCTTTTAACTTTGACCCCTATTATGACCCCTTAAAATTTATTGTTTTGGGTTCAAATCGAGTTATTAAATTAGATCCAATTCCAAAGAACCTATATCTAAAATTTCAAGTGTTTAGACCCAAATTGTCGGAGGAGTTTGGTAGAGTTTTCAAAGGTCAAATCGTTGAACTTTGACCCCTTAACAGCAACATTTCTGGCCGAAAACCGATCACATAGATTTTCCCAAATCTCAGTACACTGTATATCAAATTTCGAGTCTGTAGACTGAAAATTGACAGAGTTATTGCGAAGGAAAATGTACACAGACACGCAGACAGACACGTTCACTTTTATAGATATATAGATAGACTAGCAGTTCAGCACGGCTTTGCCCTACGTGTGAATACACTTCATGTAAAATTTCAAACGTTCAGACCAAAATTTGTCTGAGTAATGTCATAGAGACCGCTGAGGAAAATTCTTTTAAAAACTTTGACCCCAATTTTGATTCTTAACATTTATTATTTTGATCTCAAATGAAAATACAAAGTTTTACCCATGTCCAAGTTACCTACATCTAAAATTACAAGTGCTTATACCCAAAATTGGCCGAGGAATTTGGTAGAATCTGCAAAGGTCAACTCTTTCAACTTTGACCTTTTGGCATCCAAATTTTCGCCCCTAAACTGATTGAAATGCTTGCCGCATGTCTGAATACTCGTTACGTATAAATTTCAAATGTTTCAAAATTTCAAAATTGGCAGAGCAGTTTGCTAGACACCGCAAATATCAAATCTTTTGAACTTTGACCCCTTGGTAGTTCAAATTTTGAACCCACATCGATTAAAAAGCTTGCCCTATCTTTTAATACCCTTTATGTAAAATTTCAAATGTTTAGACCATAAATTGGCTGAGTAATTTGGGAGAGATCGTAGAGGTCAATTTTTTAAAAAACTTTGACCCCAATTTTGACCCCTTAACATTTATTGTTTTGGGCTCAAATCAAATTTAAAACTTTGATCCATATCCAAGTAACCTACATCTAAAATTTCAAGTGTTTAGACCCAAAATTGGCGGAGGAGTTTGGTAGAGTTTTCAAACGTAAAATCATTGAACTTTGACCTCTAGACAAAAGAAAAAGGTTTTCCAAATCTGAATACCCCCTTGTGCCAAATCTCGAGCCTGTAGACTGAAAACTGACACGATAGTTTTGTAGGGAAATGTACACACACAAACACACACGCAGAAACAATTTCACTTTTATAGATATATAGATAAATTGTCTTGCTTTTCTTCAAGCAAATCATTAAATTATCCATCTTAGACGTAATCTTTGGTATTTATATAACTATGCCGATGCTTGTGTAGATTAGTGATCTTTTAAACGAACTTATTTCAGGTGAAATTATTATCACGTACTTACAGGTCCAGTCGAAATTTGTATAATTTAAAAAATTACGAAAAATAATCCAGTAGAAAAATAACTACAAGTAAAAATAGAATTTAGGATTATCTAGTTTCATCGTATGTTTTAAAGTAGAAGAGTAGTGCGACCAATTCAGTATGACAAAAACTTATCTCTCTTGACAATTTTAGTAAAGAGGGGTAAGTTAGTTTGTCATACTGAATTCATCGCACAACTCTTCTACTTTGAAACATTCGATAAAACTCGACAATTTTATTTTTACTTGTAATTATTTCTCTACTGGATCATTTTTCGTAATTTTTGGAATTTGTAACAATTTCGACTTGAATTGAAATTAAATGATTTAAATTAAAGGTATGTCATTTTTAAACATAGACTTCCCAACATATTTGCACATCTACTGGACCATTTTTGACCATTTTTTTTAATTTACAGAATTTCAACATGACACGTAAGTACGTAACAATATTTTCACCTGAAATGCGTCATTTCATCAATCTACACAAGCACTAATATGCCTGTACTGGTGAGCTAACATTGACCATTCATTTGTAAGTACTTGTTCGAACGCTATTGACGCCGGACTAAGAGCAATAACCCTTTCTCTCCCCTTTTTTCTCTTCCCCTTTTACCTCTTATCTCTTCTCTTCTCTCTCTCTTTCTCTCTCTCTCTCCTCTGTTTTTCTGGCCTTCGTTCTTCTGACGACTATTGGTTGATACCTATCTTTAAGTTACTTTTATTTTTCCTTTGGAAGGTCACAGTCGGCTGTGTTATCTGTAAAAAAATTAGATAACAAACATATATGTCCGCATACAGACAAGGTGATAGCTATCCTGACAGAGAAACGACCTCATTAACTGATGGCGGTTCAGCATGAGGAAGTGAAACGTAGACGCAGACATATGGCCATGACACTGGCACGCACATGTGAAGATACGTATGGAGTGATTCATTTGAAACAAAACAAAACAAAAATGAAGTTCATGTGTGGTCCTACTATTACAATAATAGAGATTTCGTATAATTTATTTTATTTTATTTATTTATTTTAAAAAATTCATTTTCATCCCAAGCAGTCAAAACAGTTACTGTGATTAGAGGCTAGATTTAAATGGGGCATCCTAAGTGAAGAGTTGTGCAGCAAGATGTTTGTTCACATTTACATTTTATTTTTTTTTTTTTGTATGTCACGAAAATGTGGGAGCAGGCATGGAATTCCAAAAACTAAGCAGTCTTAAGAAAAGAAGCCATTAAAAGTAAAAAATTTGTCCGGCATCTGGGAACCCCGACAGTGAAGCGGGGGAGAATTTTGTTGCTGGTCGGATTAGTAGGGGTATTTACTTCAAGAGAGCACACATGCAGCAAGTTCGTCGGATCACATTCTGTGCACGTACTTGTAAAACGAGCATAGGGATGCAACATTGATGCGATGGGACAGAATCTGGAGCCTGGTAGACAGTGCGGTATCTTAGAAACATTTTTTACGCATTGTCCAAGAGGTTGAGACAAGTGGTTATCGCACCAGCTCAGATGTGGTATACTCCTTGCATGATAAAATTACGGTTTTATATATAACTCTCTCTCTTTCTTTACTTTTTTCCTTTAGTTTCACAATCCATGAGCGATGGTTCTGACAATTGCTGTTTTCTGGGTCAGTCCATCCTAACACTTATCGTTTGTTAGTTTTTACCCTTGAAGTAGTATTTTCTAGCATCGGCTTTATGCCTTGTCTGGAGCGATTTCCATAAAATTATAAGATACTTGCAGGTGTGAGAAGTTTTCTAGTCCAGTAGGAAGAGCCTATCCTATTTGCAGCATACTTGGCATTATCGTCTGAGTATTTATTCAAATTCATGTTGCTTGAATAAATTTATGCATAAATATAAAAAGCAGTGTTATTTAGTATCTGATATTTAGTTGATTATAAAGACGGAGCCATGAATAGTACATTATAGTAAGAAAAATGTTGTTAGTTTTACCGATCCGTGTCTTGGTTAAATCTGAAGTCACCAAAATAATATTTTCTTTACTTGGAAGTCACCACTTATCAAGGCACGAAGGTCAGTCGAGGATAAGGGTTGATGAAGTTTTCCAGGGTGTTGAGAAGCATTTCTCCTTTAGGCAACGTTTAAACAGCTTTATAAGTATGGGATCTAGTTCCGGTTGAAGCTTTGGAGCATTATAACTGTAATGCCATCAGGACCAGTTGCTTACTGAAATGAAGGTTTTTGATAAGCTTGGCAAAATCACGTACAGATATTCTTATGTCACATAGTGTGTTTTCAGTCACAGGAGGAAATACGGGGAGTAGGCGGCCCTGATCGCAAAGGGTAGAATTTGTTGTAAAGTTCTTAGAAAAGAGTTTTGCTTTATCAGATGCTGACGAAATTACGTCAGGTCTATTGATGATATAGAGATAGAGGACACACACTTCTGTTATTCGTCAAAACTGGTGGGAACCAAGCTGCTGCTCAGCTACTTTAAACTTGACGCATTGAGCATACAAATCTCTTGCATTCTTTATTACTTTTTTTACAATGGCTACTGCCACTTTTACAGGTGGCTTTGGTTTCACAACATCTATTACGCTGGAACTAATGAAAATATTGATTTCTGTGCGCAGTGACAGCGACATCTTCTGTAGTGAACTAAACTAGCTGTTGGGGGTTTGCTGGAATTTCTCGGAGGGTATGAAACGGTCCATACCGACAATTAACCGTATTAATCTATATTAAGCTAAACATTGAGCACACATGTTGAAATTAGCAAGATAATTTTTATTAACATAATCGATACAACATTAATATTTGCTTACAAACATTGTCACACCATAATTCCATTTATATTTATCTGTTCTGGGCAACTGGAGGAATGGTTAGTCATTTTTGTCATATTAGCCATGATTCGCTTTGGCATAATTCTGGCATCTTAGGTACTGATTTGAATCATCAAAGTTTTCTTTGTCGGAATGAAGTATGCCACGACTTCGTCCTAGTAGGTGTATGCTGCCAGGCATAACCTCCACCTTTCGGGAGGTAAGTTGATATATTGTTAATTACCCGAGGCGCCTCTACAGCGGAATGTCCACGAATCCGTTTTCGACTAGTTAGTTTTCTCAACCTTCCAATCTTGTGTCACATTTTTCTGAAAATAAAATAAATACAAATCATCAATTTGGCTGATGATCCTCGTCGCCGAAAAACGTTGGTTTTTAATATCAAAACACCCTAAGCACTGTGGACCAGCTAATAAATATAAACGAAACAGTTTTAGATATTTCAAAGATTTAAATTTCCCCTGAATTGAAATCATAAAAAAACGCAAATAAAAGTAATGCATCGTCATTAAACTTAAGATTAAAGCTTGTCTGCCATAGTAATTGCCTTAATACTTAACTACTTAAGTGAGTTTACTTAAATAGTATAGTTAATACTTAACTACTTAAGTGAGTTTACTTAAATTATATAGTTAATACTTAACTACTTAAGTGAGTTTACTACAATAGTATAGTTAATACTTAACTACTTAAGCGAGTTTACTTAAATAGTATAGTTAATACTTTACTACTTAAGTGAGTTTACTTAAATAGTATAGTTAATACTTAACTACATAAGTGAGTTTACTGAAGTAGTATAGTTAATACTTAACTACTTAAGTGAGTTTACTTAAGTAGTATAGTTAATACTTAACTACTTAAGTGAGTTTACTTAAATAGTACAGTTTGATACTTAACTACTTAAGTGAGTTTACTTAAATAGTATAGTTCATACTTAACTACTTAAATGAGTTTACTTAAATAGTATAGTTAATACTTAACTACTTAAGTGAGTTTACTTAAATAGTATAGTTAATACTTAACTACTTAAGTGAGTTTACTTAAATAGTATAGTTAATACTTAACTACATAAGTGAGTATACTTAAGTAGTATAGTTAATACGTAACTACTTAAGTGAGTTTACTTAAATATTATAGTTAATGCTTAACTACTTAAGTGAGTTTACTTAAATAGTACAGTTTAATACTTAACTACTTAAGTGAGTTTACTTAAATAGTATAGTTAATACTTAACTACTTAAATGAGTTTACTTAAATAGTATAGTTAATGCTTAACTACATAAGTGGGTTTACTTAAATAGTATAGTTAATTCTTAGCTACTTAAGTGAGTTTACTTAAATATTATAGTTAATACTTAACTACTTAAGTGAGTTTACTTAAATAGTATAGTTAAACTACTTAAGTGAGTTTACTTAAATAGTATAGTTAATACTTAACTATATAAGTGAGTTTACTGAAGTAGTATAGTTAATACTTAACTACTTAAGTGAGTTTACTTAAGTAGTATAGTTAATACTTAACTACTTAAGTGAGTTTACTTAAATAGTACAGTTTGATACTTAACTACTTAAGTGAGTTTACTTAAATAGTATAGTTAATACTTAACTACTTAAATGAGTTTACTTAAATAGTATAGTTAATACTTAACTACTTAAGTGAGTTTACTTAAATAGTATAGTTAATACTTAACTACTTAAGTGAGTTTACTTAAATAGTATAGTTAATACTTAACTACATAAGTGAGTATACTTAAGTAGTATAGTTAATACGTAACTACTTAAGTGAGTTTACTTAAATATTATAGTTAATGCTTAACTACTTAAGTGAGTTTACTTAAATAGTACAGTTTAATACTTAACTACTTAAGTGAGTTTACTTAAATAGTATAGTTAATACTTAACTACTTAAATGAGTTTACTTAAATAGTATAGTTAATGCTTAACTACATAAGTGGGTTTACTTAAATAGTATAGTTAATTCTTAGCTACTTAAGTGAGTTTACTTAAATATTATAGTTAATACTTAACTACTTAAGTGAGTTTACTTAAATAGTATAGTTAAACTACTTAAGTGAGTTTACTTAAATAGTATAGTTAATACTTAACTACTTAAGTGAGTTTACTCAAATAGTATAGTTAATACTTAACTACTTAAGTGAGTTTACTTAAATAGTATAGTCAATACTTAACTACTTAAGTGAGTTTACTTAAATTGTATAGTTAATACTTAACTACTTAAGTGAGTTTACTTAAATAGTATAGTTAATGCTTAGCTACTTAAGTGAGTTTACTTAAATAGTATAGTTAATACTTAACTTCTTTAGTGAGTTTACTTAAAACATATTTTCAACGCATTAAGATTTGCATTCCTCAAGATAAAAACACAACTTTAGTGGAAATGAATAATTCTAATCTTTAGTTAAACCAAAATCACTCCCTGAAGAGATATAGCAGTTTTTATGCATTTTAGTTTTGCAAAAATGGAATACAGTTGACGCTACAATTGTACAAACCAAAAGTAAATAGCACAGGAACACAACAATGTATAATCACTCGACACGATTTCAAAGCAAATTATTATTTGTATGACACATTAAAGGTAATGGTTTTCTTGAAAAAATTTTTTATAGCAAATTGAATAGCACATGCGAATCGCTGAAATAAACATGTTTCAAATTTAACATGACCGATATGAACAAATCGATGAGAACGCCAAAGAATATTTCACAAGGGAAATAACTCCGCCTGGAATAATTTTTAGTAATTTAAAAATATAGGTTTGTATATTTGCATCGTTATTACCTAATAGGTTATCTCAATGTGGTATATTATGAATATATTAAACTTTCTTCACACTCTGTTCGATTTGTTTATATCGGCCATGTTGAAATTCTTACAAAATGAAATGTTTTTATATAAAGAAATCGATCATATTTTATGATGCATCGTCCAGGTGAACTTTATATTAGAAATTGAAAACCAAAATAATAATGCAATTTAAATGAATAAAATGACTTATTCATTTTTAAAGCAAAGACGTTCAATAAATATTCTTTTTTTAAGTCAATACATTTTTCTTTCATATTTTTTTTCTTTCATATTGATTGTTTTGGCTTAAAGTGAACGTGCAACTTCTCGTTGAGACATATATACATCAAAGTGTCAAAATAAAATCAATTCTGGCCGATATTTTATGCGTGGTAAATGCGTATGTTTTTTTTAAATTAAAAACATTGATCATATCTTATTTTTACATACTATTTCGTTACTATACCAACAAATGTCAAGCATTCATTTTAGATGTCGCATGATCAAGATCTCGAACCGTCCAAATCTATCATTCGCATAATAATGTCCTAAGTCTATCCGTCGTATAATAATGTTATAAGTAAATCTCCCGTATAATAATGTACTAAGTCCATCTCTCGTATAATAATGTACTAAGTCTATCTTATGTATTCTTAGTCTATTTCTCGTATAATAATGTTTTAAGTCTGTCTGGTATAATAATTTTCCAAGCTTATCCGTCGTATAATAATGTTCTAATTTTATCTCTTATTTAATAATATTCTAAGTCTATCTTTCATATATTAATGTTCTAAGTCTATCTCTCGAATGCCAAATTATATTTCTAGAAAATCACAAGAAAAGTTAAAAAAACTCATTCGTATATATATATATATATATATATATATATATATATATATATATATATATATATATATATATATATATATATATATATATATATATGTGTGTGTGTTGTTTAAAGTCTATATCTCATATATAATGTTCTAAGTCTATCTCTCATATATAATGTTCTAAGTCTATCTCGCGTATAATAATTTTCTAAGTCTATCTTTCGTATGATAATTTTCTAAGTCTATCCCTCGTTTAATAATATTCTAAGTCTATCTCTCGTACATTAATTTTATAAGTCTATCTTGTGCATAAAAATGTTCTAAGTCTATCTCTCGTATAATAATGTTCTATTTATCGTATAATAAGGTTTCAAATCTATCTGTCATAATACTGTTTTTAGTCTATTTTTCGCATAATAATGTTCTAAATATATCTTTTGTATACTAGTATTCTTAATCTAAATGTCATGTTCTAAATTTATTTGTCGTATAATAATGTTTAATCTATCTCTCGTATAATAATGTTCTAAGTCTATCTTTCGAATAATAATTTCCTAAGTGTCTCTTTTTTTATAATAATATTCTTAATTTATTGTACGTATAATAGTATTCTTAGTCTAAGTGTCATATAATAATGTTCTATTTTTTGTCGTACAGTAATAACACATGCACGGTAATTAAGAACACTCATATATAACGCAAGTTTGTTGTTCTTCCAAATTTTGATATCAATTTCATGTGAGCAGTGCAACCAACTCCTTTTTTTAAATTCTTTACGGTGTCTTAGATCGTCCTTTATCGTGAAGTTATGGGCCATCTTCGTCACATAGTTCGCGATAAACTGAGAGGGCAGTTCCACGTTATTATAAAATAGCTCAGAAAAAAGATCTAACATTTTCTACAGCCTTTCTTTGGAGAGCGCAACTATTACAGTGTCATCAGCAAACAACATTTTATTGAGGACAGTTAGTTCCTACCAGGGCAACGTAAGGTACAGGGTCGTATTTTGATGCAGGGAATACCCAACCTGTTAATACTTGGATTGGACAAAAATGCTCCAGTCAAGAAGGATTTCTCCCCTTTTTCTTCTGAAGGTAGAACCAATATTACATTTTCATCTCAGTCGAAAGAAAACCAACCAAATGTTTGGATCGTAAAGTTGGCTAGGTTCAATGATTTCCCCGGATATTGTTCAGAGATCTATTCCTTTTGTTGTGATGAATTTTAAAAGGAGTTGAGTTTTGGGCACTTAATCGTCTTTATTTTCTTGCCTCTCTCTACGAGTTCGACACAAGGCCAGGTTTAACGAGGAGAAAAAAATCCAGCCACTCCAAAAAGGAGCACTATGTATTGGGACAAAATAGAGAATCTACAAGAAAGGTTGCGATAGAAATAGACTACACAGTGCATGTTGGTGCATAAGAACTTTGCCAGTTTTTTTTGTTTTTTTTTACACAGTGATCACCACTTATCAAGGCCCGGAAGCCACTCAGGGATAAGGGTTATTGCAGGTACATTACGTTAGTGTGGAGATTTGATGAAGTGTTTAATTAAGGGGGCGATTCATTAGGAATTTGTTAACATTGGACTTGAAGACATCCAAGTTGTAGTCCGGATGGAAGCAGGCAGTCGGAACAGAGTTCCACAGGCGTGCAGTTCTAAGAAATAAGCTTTGTTCATGAAATCTACGTTTTGATTTAGGCACAGATATAGAGTGGGAGAAATTTTTCACAGTGGATTCAGCTAGACGGGTGTTTTTCGTAAAAGATTGGCGAGGGGGAACCAGAGATTGGAGTTCAGACGAGTACCTGACATGAAAATAACGATAAAACAAGGATAGGCTCGCAACGTCTCTCCTGTGGGAGAGAGGTTGTAGGGTAGAGAAAAGGGCATCCCCCACTAAGCCACGAAGTCTATTTTGTACTCTGTCTAGGCATGATAGGCTGTTTTTGGCCGCTCCTGCCCAGATATGGCAACAGTATTCCATCCTTGGACGTACTTGGCTTTTATATAGATAGAGAATTGCATCAGTAGTGAGATATCTTCTGGAGCAGTAGAAGGATCCCACCATCTTTCCAGCGACCTTGGCAACATACTTGATGTACGTGTTCCATTTCAGATCAGGAGTAAAGGTCAAACCCAGAAGCTTGTCAAAACACAGGGCCTCACCCAGACGAGAGCCATCCATCACAATTGATGCTAGCTGGGGATCAGAGCGTTTTAATAAAACCCAATTTTTTTTTTTAGATATTATACATTCTGTTATGGTTCATCAAAGTAAAGGATTTAGTAAGACCTGTGTAGGTCGAAAACAGAAATTCTCGATTCTTTATACGTCCCTTGTTGCTGCTAAAAATAAAATATCAATTGTTGATCATTGCTCGCGTAAACTTTCGACTGTTCAGAAAATTGATTAAGTCTTAAGAATATAATTCAAACAAATATTTTGACCACAGAGTGTATTTAATAATTTTAAACATAAATAAATAATAACTAAATAAAATCCATATATAGTTACAACAATATATCAATATTAGACTCAACCACACCATTTCCTTTGCCTTAATTCCCCGTCAGATAACTTGGAAAAGAATTTAACATCAAACGTACAAAAATACTGCTCCTGATGACGATCACGTGATCGAAAGTACTAGAGAAAGCGAAAAGGCTGAGACAAGATTACTCGGTGCCAAATTATATTTCTAGAAAATCACAAGAAAAAAAACTCATTCGTATATATATATATATATATATATATATATATATATATATATATATATATATATATATATATATATATATATATATATATGTTGTTGTTGTTTTTTACAAACGGTAAATACGGTTAATAGTGACTTCGCCTCGAAGCTCATTTTTTTATTTACTTAGAAAGTCGCCCATAATTTGTTTGGACGTATATAACAGTTTTATTTATTTATTATTTTTAAAACAGTGATCTACGTACACGCGTGTTTAAAGGTAACAACCTCTCATCAGCATGTGGTAAACATAGTTTAAGTTCGATCCCTAGAACCAGTTTAGCTACGCTGATGAGAGGTAGTTACCTCGAAACACGCGTGTACGTAGATTACTGTTTTAATATATATATATATATATATATATATATATATATATATATATATATATATTAAAATAATAAAAATAAATAAAAAATGTCATATACGTCCAAATAAATTCTGGGCGACTTTCTAAGTAAATAAAAATGAGCTTCGAGGCGAAGCCACTATTTAACTGTATTTATCGTTAAAAAACAACAACAAAAACAACAACAAATCTATCTATCTATCTATCTATCTATCTATCTAGCTATATAAATATATATATATATATATATATATATATATATATATATATATATATATATATATATATATATATATTAGTGGTTGGACAGTTAATCGAAATCGAATCGGGAATCAGAAAAATCAGGACTTTTGGGAGTATCGGATTCAGTATCGGATTCAGTATCGGATTCAGAAAGATTTGTGCCTATTTTCCGATGTCAAAAGCTTTTCTTTTAATTATTTTTTTTTTTATTTGATTTTGTTTAAAGCAAAATCTTCTACTACTGGTAGTAATAATGAAATAATTAATATTTATTGATTTTAAACTACCAGTAAAACTCTCTCTCTCTCTCTCTCTCTCTCTCTCTCTCTCTCTATATATATATATATATATATATATATATATATATATATATATGTGTGTGTGTGTGTTTTATTTGTTTTTGTTAGCGATACTTTCTTGAATAGATTCAAGTATTTATACGAAAGTGCATTTTTATCTAAATGCGTGTTGGGAATAATTTTCCCTTTGACTAATTTGGTACCCCTTAAATGGGGAGCGGCATATATATTATTTTTAAAATATAATTATCCACTGACACGTGTTTTGTCGTCCACGACTAATCAGAGTGGCTGAATATATATATATATATACTAGCTGTACTCTGCCACGCGTTGCTGTAGCTCAATTTAGTATAATGGAAAACTCTAATAAAAAGAGAAAATGCTTGTTTCTTATATTCTTAGTACAGCAATCCACCCCAAAAAAGTAAAAAAAAAAAAAAAAAAAAAAAAAGCGAAAATGAAAAAAAATGGTACTCTTGCAAAATTGGATCCGGATCCTCGGGAGTTTCCGTCAATCATTGCTTGGGCTTGACCAACAATCAGTGGATTAAGCCGAACGTTGCTAAAATGTTTAAACGCTATATCGAGTTTTTTTGTATTAAAAAATGGGAGTTTTTAATTATTATTTGGGTGGGAGAGTGGTTACTATACAGACTCAAAAAAGTTGTCCAAAAACAAATAAATGAAATCAAAGGTGAGGTGAGTTACGTTTCTACCTAACTAGATATTTTCTTGGTGTTTTTATTAAATGTAAAATGTTTAATCAGCTCGAAAACACACAGTGTTTATCGATGTATTTGAAAAAGATAAATGGTCGCAGACTCTGTTGAATATGTTAAGTTTGGGAAAATAAGTTAAAAACTAAAAACTATACAATACAGGGTTAGAAACCCACCGACAATATGTTACCGTTACATAGGCTGACATATTCGGTGGGATTTGGACAGTATTTTGTATAGTTTTTTAGTTTTAACGCATTTTCCCAAACTTAACGTAATCAACAGTGTCTGATACCATTTGTATTTTTCAAATACACCGACTAAACATTACATTAAATAAAACGGGTTTGCGTTACTAAACACAGCTACGAAAAAGTTGTCGAGAAATAAATATATAACAAATAAGTGTTATCAAAGGCAAGATAAGTTAATTTTCTACCTAACTGGATAAGATTTTAGTGTTTTTATTTAATTTAAAATGTTTAATCGGTTCGAAAACATGCAGCGTTTATCGGTATATTTGAAAAATACAAATGGCGGCAGACTGTGTTAAACACGTTAAGTTTGGGAAATGAGTTAAAACTAAAAAAACTATACAAAATACAGTCAGGAATTCACTCAATATATGTTACCGTGACATAGGCTGACATATATTCGATGTTTTTTAACAGTATTTTGGATAGTTTTTTTTAGCTTTAAATCATTTTTCCAAACTTACCGTGCTTAATACAGAGTCTGTCGCCATTTGTAATTTTCAAATATAGCGGTAAAAGCTGTGTTTTTCGAGCCAAATAAACATTTTACATTAAATAAAAACACTAAAAAAATATCCAGTTTGTTAAAAAAGTTTTCTTGAAAAAAAAAACAACAAAAACTTTGACCTAACAATTTACCGTAAAAAAGCAAATACACAACAATCGAATCTTAATCGGACCTTATTGTAAAATAGGCTCCGGTTGCAATGTTGGACGCGCCGTCTCCGCGTTTTTTTTTTCAAGTTAAATTCAACTTTCACAATATCTTTTTTTTTGTATATAATTTCACGATATCCTTTTTTTTTTTTTAATAATAAATTGTTAGTTGAAAGCACACAATACTTACAAAACACTCCCCTCTCTCCATGGTAAAAATGTCTGGAAAAAAATAATAAAAGGTATTATTTCAGCACGTTACCAAAATACATATGTACAGTGAATTTTCTTCGAAAAAAAAAAACTGTACTTTCACCTGATAATTTATAGTTTTAATAAAAATGTTAATATTTTCTGATATAGAAACAACTGTTAAAAAAAACAAAAAACCGTGTACTGCCAATTTTGTTAAAAATTATTTTTACAACGAAGACGGTTTTGTTAAGGTTTTTCGACTTTTATGCTTCAACTCAAAACACACCTTCTGTCGAGCAATTTTTTTAAAATTAAAAAATTAGGAAGATAAACAAATAAATTTAAATTTTAAAAATAGGGGATGTTTTTTTTACTTATCGATTCAGACAATGAAACCTTGTAATTCGAAAGTCGTCAAATCGTGGTGCATGGATTGAAACGAATTTCAGTTCTACCGGAAATAAAATCGACAACAGTCTCGCAGAATAGACTTCCGAAAAATATTTTTATTTTATTTAATATTTTTATAAATAGCAATTTTAATTTATTTTAATAGCATAATAACATTCCTTGACTCTAAGGATAGACTGTTTGAAAATTTCAATTAAATTGGTAATGTGGAAATATCGTTTTATTGATAACTAACGAACCCAGAATTATATATATATATATATATATATATATATATATATATATATATATATATATATATATATATGACAATTTGCAATTAAATTCAATAAAATTAAAGAATTACGACAAATTTATTATTTGGCAAGAAATACAAGAATTTAAAGTATTTTTGTTTATCCAGGGATGTTCAACAAATGGCTCATCACATTAAAAGGAAATGTTTTCAGTAAAATAATGTTTAAAGGTAGCCATACATTTTGCTATTTAACACATATATTGAAAAACTAAATAGCTTGCTTGAAAATCATAAAAGAAACTAATATTCAAAAAGGATACTCTATGGTGTAGCTATGTTAAATGAAGAAACATAGAAGCACTATCGTAAAATCCAAGGTAATGAAGAAAGTTATGATACAAATGGGGAGTTTTTAGTGTTCAAATGTATGCATATGAGGCAATGCATAAAACGCGATAAGCTATAATCCAAAAAAGAAGTCTCTAGTTATTAAAACTAGCTGGCCGAAACATGCTCATAACTGTGTAGCAACACAATACTACTTATGTAAAAATATATTAAAAGTATATCTATCTATCTATCTATCTATCTATCTGTCTGTCTGTCTGTCTGTCTCTGTCTGTCTGTCTCTCTCTCTCTCTCTATATATATATATATATGTAACCATATATATATATATGTAACCATATATATATATATGTAACCATATATATATATATATATATATATATATATATATATATATATATATATACCATATCTCTGACAGAAGGTACAGGCATTAGTTTCAGCCGTTGTGCTCGTCGTAGATCTGGCTACTAACAGACGCTGGATGCAGACGGTAGATTACCACCCCCGGGCTCTGACAGAGACACCCACTAAGACCCCTGTGAGCTAGCGTAACAACTCGTAATTTCGTAATTTTATCCACAATTTGACAACGAAAGCCTGTCAGCGAGTAACCATCACATATAATAATTCAATTTATGGAGACGAAACTTGTTAGTTGAATAAAAAGCCAACCAAAAACTCATCTCTAAATGAACGAAGCGCTAAAGGCAATTAGACAGGGGAAACTAATTGTTCATATTTGCGTCTCTTTTTTATTAGTATTTACAAGCGAGTGCACCCGGCCTTGCCTGGTCGTAAAATAACTTTAAATATATATTAATTCATGCAGATTTCGTATGCATTATTACAGATAATTTTCTATCGATTATTATAGTTCACCTTGTATTTCAACTTGCCGACATATTTCTGTACGCAGTATTCATCCATCCAAACAAAGATTTATAAACCATCCTTGGTGTATGATTACTATTTTCTGTTAGTTTCAGTGTTATATGACCAATAGTTTAAGAGTTTAGCGGTTAAATATTTTCACACAGACAGAGAGAGACATGCATCTACTGTATTATTATTATTATTATTATTATTATTATTATTATTATTATTATTATTATTATTATTTGTTTATATTCAGAAACTGTTTTCTTTTTAATATTCAACGCATACGCATGCTTGACCGTTCTATTGGCTTAGCAAACATGTTCTGATATCTAGTTTTCCAGCATGCATCTCCGTTTAGAATGTGACTATATAAAAACTACCATAATTTAAACTTTTAGAAAACAGTACCATGTAGCTGCTTCTCAGCTGATTACAACATTGTTATTTTGAGGTTTAATGCTAACAAATTCTTATCGCCATCGATGATTGCAACTAAGCATGTTTAAATAATTAAATTCTGCCTAGTTTCAACCATAGTCTTTTATTCCAAAAGTGTTGTTTCAACGTCCACCAGACTAATTCCTTGACCCTTATACTCGAGTGACCTTTGAACCTTGGTAATCTGTAACTAATTAGTGTTATATATATATATATATATATATATATATATATATATATATATATATATATATATATATATATTAAATAGAGAAATAGTCAACCACATCAGCAGAAATAACCTTCTTAGTGACACACAATATGGTTTCCGTTCTGCAAGATCTACCGCAGATGTGCTAACGGTTATATCTCATAGGATTAGTGAATCTCTTGACAAAGGCTTCCTTTCCAGGGCAATTGCTCTTGACATATGAAAGGCCTTCGACAAGGTATGGCATAAAGGCCTACTTCACAAGATCTCCAGCTACGGTATAACTGGAAATATTCTCTCTATCATTAAATCATTTCTCTCTGATAGGCTCATAAGAGTAAGGGTTGATGGACAAAAATCAGAGGCCTGCAGTATTAATGCTGGAGTCCCTCAAGGGTCAATCCTGGGCCCAACTCTCTACTTAAATCATTCGTTGACATCTATGCTGATGACACGACCATCTACGGCAACACACCAAAGGCTGTAAATGACAAAGCTCTCTCTGATTCTCTCTCCTCTGATCTCGAACGAGTGGTTCAGTGGGGGAAGACGTGGCTGGTTACCTTTAATGCATCTAAAACCAAACTCCTATCTTTACATCATCAACGCTCTGACCCCATCTGGTATCAACTGAAATGGATGGCTCTCGTCTAGGAGAAGCCCCATGTTTTGACAAGCTTCTGGGCTTGACCTTCACTCCTGATCTGAAATGGAACACGTACATCAAGTATGTTGCCAAGGTCGCTGGAAAGATGGTGGGATCCTTCTACCGCTCCAGAAGATATCTCACTACTGATGCAATTCTCTATCTATATAAAAGCCAAGTACGTCCAAGGATGGAATACTGTTGCCATATCTGGGCAGGAGCTGCTAAAAACAGCCTATCCTGCCTTGACAGAGTACAAAATAGACTTCGTGGCTTAGTGGGGGATGCCCTTTTCTCTACCCTGCAACCTCTCTCCCACAGAAGAGCCGTTGCAAGCCTATCTTTGTTTTATCATTATTTTCATGGCAGGTGCTCGTCTGAACTCCAATCTTTGGTCCCCCCTCGCCAATCTTTTACGAAAAACACCCGTCTAGCTGAATCCACTGTCAAAAACTTTCCCCACTCTTTATCTATGCCTAAATCAAAACGTAGATTTCATGAACAAAGCTTCTTTCTTAAAACTGCACGACTGTGGAACTCTGTTCCGTCTGCCTGCTTCCCTCCTGATACAACTTGGATGTCTTCAAATCCAACGTAAACAAATTCCTGATGAACCGCCCCCTTAAGTATACACTTTATTAAATATCCACACTAACGTACTGTACTTACAATAACCCTTATCCCTGAGTGGCTTCCGGGCCTTGATAAGTGGTGACCACCTTGTAACCCCCCCCCCAAAAACCTAATTAGTACAAAAATTGATGTCACAGTAGAGTTTTCTGTTACTATAGACCAGTAGTTACCAAACTAAGATCAAATTAGTTTATAAGGTCCGAAGATGGTGCATACATATGTGTAGTAAAATGCATAAAGCCGTGGGTTTACCGACATTTCATCACCTAACATTTAATCACCCGACTATTTATCACGGAATATAATCACTAGACATTTAATTACATTGTTTTCGTCATCGCCTGGACTCGACACCGAGACAATTAAACACCTCCCAAGGAAAAAAAAATATTTATGTAATAATGTTATTTATGTGATTATGTTTTTATTATGTTAAATTTGTAGCCTCTTTGACAATTTTGTGGTTATTTTTACAAGAGATTAAAATCTATAAGGTAAAACTGCCCTTCCCCGCCAATCATGCAAAGGTTAGAGGAGGCTATCTGTTCGCTAAAATATGAGCCAGTTTTTAAAAAAATAAATAAACATAACATTTATTTAAATTAATTTATTTTTTATATTAATTTATTTATTGCGGACTATTATTCTCATCTTTATTAGTTGTTTTTTCACGACGGTTCGGCCTACTATTCTTCTGGCCTTCGTCAAGTGGAAACCGCGACGGATAGGAACTTCGAATCTCCTAAAGGCATTCTCAGCAATCACTGCCATCCGTAGTTGTTGTCGTCTCACCACGTTTTGGCCAAGTAAGCCTCTGACCGGCGTTGGGTAGGATTAAAACCGCTATCTTCAGACAATGCTCATCTGAAACCGTAGAGATTCAACGTCTCTATCAACTGCGCCACGGGCCTCGAAGGGCAATCAAGGATGGATTTTTTGATCTTATAAATCCACGTTTATTTATTATCTGATCTTCCATGGTCGGGTCCATACCGAATGGTATATATATACGAGAAGTACACTATATTATTTTAATTGGAATTCATTATTGAGAAGAGTATTATTTATATTAATTTATTTATTGCGGACTATTATTCTCATCTTTATTAGTTGTTGTTTCACGACGTTTCGGTCAACTATTCCTCTGGCCTTCGTCAGGTGGTAAGTTAGGAGATTCGAAGCTTCTATTCGTCGCGGTTACCACCTGACGAAGGCCAGAGGAATAGTTGGCCGAAACGTCGTGAAACAACAACTAATAAAGATGAGAATAATAGTCCGCAATAGATTAAGTAATATAAATAATACTCATCTCAATAATGAATTCCAAATAAAATAATTTATTTTTCATTTAAAAATGTAAACAAACTTCTGCAAATAGTTTCATTTTCTTTTTTCTTTTTTTTTCACTTAATGTTAATAAACAATACCAAATTTAAAATAAAACAATACAGATTATTATAAAAGAAACTTTTTCAATAACTATTTTATTTTTTACACAACGCAGGAGCAGAAGGTGTAAAAATAATACTCTTCCGGCGCTTTCGGAAATCCTAAAATTATTAAATGTATCGACGTGATTAAGTGTCCACGTGATGAAAAACCATGATGATTAATAGTCCGTGATTAATAGTCATGTGATGAAATGTTGAGTGATGAAAAGACCTTTTCCGAAGCTGCGATACAATTCAAATTCAAATATGGTTACAGCATGAAAAGACATTCTTGAAAGCTAAACGCTTCAGTCTTTTGCTTTGCAATTTAATTCCTAAGATTTGGATACATCCACATTAATCTTTATGTAACTACATTTTGCTAACGTCGTCTTTGATAATATTTTAGTTAAATAAGTATCGGCTTTGGCCTTGGGTTATTTTTGAGCAACATTGATAGTTCAATTTCTGACTAAGGTACTCATTTATATATAATAACATTGTTTGACACACAACGCTTTCTTTAAACTAGCGGGACTTGTAAAAATTCCATAGCGGGATCTTTCATATGTAATATATTACTGCTTGCCATTCCGTAGACGTTTAGCATGAATGGAGACCCCCTCCATGTTATTGTAGCCTTTTTGTTAAAACTGTAAAAGTATTCATCTAAGTAATCTGGTTAATATAGTGTAAGAATATATCTGATATTACGGGTTTTCACCAATATCCATATATGGATGCCCGGCACGAATGGAAACCTCATAATATTAAATTGGTGCAAAAATAATGTCGTTTTTTTACGTTGAACTTATATATAAAAAATGACATTATTTTAACACCAACTTAATATCATCTTTAGACATAACCGATACTAATCTTGGATCCTAGCCAGAACCCAAGAAGGTATATTTTAGTTTCACGTACGGCGCAAAAGCGACATTATTATTTATTTTATTTTTTTAATCGCGCCGTCGGTGACCGAGAGAACTTTATTTATTAAAAAGGAGTATAGAAGGTGATAACATACTGCAAACATGACATTAGCGTATCCATATACTAATGTAATGTTCGTAGTCTTATTATCTTCTATCCTCCTTTATTTAATAGGATCTCCCGATTGAGTAATTTATAATCTTGAAACCGTGACACACGTATGTACGTACGTTAAAGGTACTACGGTACTAATATATAGGTAAATCGTGCAGCACTTGACTTATCGTATAATCCTTTTCGAGATAATATTATTGACTTTATTTCAATTCTCATGAGTTGATTATCAAGCGATATTGGATTTCATCTTCGTGGCTGAGATCTGCGAGAACTGAAATGGTGACTACGAAGGCTACCGTTTTCTTGACTCAATTCAACAAGAACATACGCTCGGGATATTTCTGTTGTTATTTTCTTATCAAGGTTCTTAGTGCAAAGAGCGTAGAAAATTCTGCTTTTTTATCCAGGTAATTAGCTTAGTTGAAACATTTTACTTCAATCGAAGTTCTCGGAAATCTAAGGGCCCTTTTCCTGGAACTAACACTTGATCTCTATATGAGATACATAGATATTCGAATGTTCCATTAAAGTTCTTCCTAACCTCGCAAACACCGAGTTAGTAAAGAAGTTAAGAACATTATTTTCCTTTCCCCAATTGACCATTTAAATATGTTATAGCATATCTTTCGTGTGTTTTTTTAGTATAATTTGCACCCCTCTGCCTGTTCTACGAGGATTTTAATGGTGAATGCTCCAACGAACTAAATACTCCCGACAAACCCGACGAGCAGTAAAGTCCCACCCTTAAACAGTAGAGATCCCTAGACGTAAGAAAGCCTTCTACTCGAATAGTTTCTTCTCCAGAACTGCTAGACTTTGGAACTCCCTTCCAGGATTCTGCTTTCCCAACTGTACTGACATGCAGAAGTTCAACTGCAATGTGTACAGACATTTTACTGATCATCTCCTTACATAGTATACATGCAACTTGTGTCCCTGCATCAAAGTGGCACTAAACCTACTTTTCCACTGGTCTACGATGTTTACACACTAACAGCAAATAAAACACAGCACAGCTGATCTATATAATTATATTTTGTTTTATTTCACACCGACAACAGTTTTGGATTTAGTTATGACGGTTGTTTGACATCAGTGAAGGCGTGTGGGAATAGTGTGAATGTTTGGCGGTTAAGAAGCGGTTTGGCTTGTTCTCGCTCTGTGTGACCGACTGCTCTGCTTTCTGTTTGTAACGATTTATATAAACATTATGTACCCCTGGGATGTTTAATATTTCCCATTGTTTATTGCTTCGGACCATTGACCGATATCCTCTCATATATTTCTGGGTCAAATTATGCATTACAAAAGACAATGGTAGAAAATCTCGCATTCTTCCATGAATCGAACTGCGTGTGTGAAACCATCGAATGGCTCTCTTCCTGGGGTCTCCTGCCAATCCAACAATATTAGTAATTGAAAAATTACCGCCTTTCGTAATTCAAATATATTTTATTTCTGACTTCAAAATATTAAGGTTTTATACAACTAAATAAATGTCTATAATGTTTTTAGCATAAGTAGTACTTATCATTTCTTTTCACTCTTTCTGTATGCGTATGTATGTGTTACATGGAAAAGAGATGTTCCTTTCTCATGTAAATAAGAAGAATACTAGATAAGTGAAAATGAGATTAGGATAAGCCTAGAATCGAACCCTGTAGGCAAGGTTAAGAAATGGAATGTTAGAAATCAAGTCTATTGTTAATTCTTTTAGAAATCTGAATATTAAATATGCCAGTAAAAGAATGAACAATACAAATTAAAAATTATTGTTTAAGAAATAGGTTAGAATTAGAATTGAAGATTCTTTTGTTTGCCAAAAGTGTGTTTGGACAAACATATATAAAGCCACGTGAAAATTAGTCACGTTTGAAAACACACTTCTCAATATAGGATTCTATGGGTTCGGAGTCAGTCAGTCAGTTGATGAGTCGAGAGTTGAGAGTCGACAGTTGATGAGAGGAGAGCCTTCAGAAGCGAAGGGTAGAAGATTTGGCGATGTAGATCTAAGTTTGAATTCCTGACGTCATCGACCGTCCGATCAGATGAATAAAGCAATCACCATTAAGATATTGTAACTGTTTGTCTCGCGTCGTCATTCATCACAACCAAAAAGGTAAATGCGTTTTATCATCTTGTAACCAACTTTGTACAACCCTTCTAAGTATTATGCGTCTTCCCCACCAACATCATAAGTGAAGTGTCCCCTCCTCTGTGTTAAGAGATTGCATCATATAATCCCAGTCCGTATTAATATTAAGTCCCCAAGAAGCATCCCAGTCTGTATAAATGTCTCTCTCGTCATCGTCGTCATCTGTTCTAAGTCCCAGTTATACATGTCCCGTTATATGGCCCCCCAATATGAATTCCCGTCATCTTTAAATATGTACACCTACACAACATATGTAAAAATGACAAATGTTAATTTCATATTGTTCATGCGCTTTGAAACGTTTATATTGTTGAAAGAAATAAAGTATTTCTTTAAAAATAAAATACGTATTATATACGTTTGAAGCCAAAAACAATGCATTATTACAAAATAAACAGACATTTATTTTGTTTGAAATTTATATTGAAATTCATAAATATATTTCGAAGGAAACCATCATCTTCAGTATGTCTTTCTTTCTTTTTTGTCATGTTGTTGTTGGAACAGAGAATCTCAGAACGCCGTAGTCGCATTAAAAATCAAACAAAATGGTTCGCGTATGCGGTGCTATGATGTATTAAGTAACATTTTAAACTTAAAATTAAAAAATAATTGTTTGTTTTTTAAATACACATGACTTGTGATTTTTAGAATACTTATTTCCGAACTGACAAATTTGCAAATTATAAAGTACTTTCATGGCAAGGTTCTAAATAACTAAAATGTTTAAAGGAAGGCAAGTACTTCCTAGATAATTTAGATGTATATGAGACACACCAAAGTGTGCGGCTGTTCTTTTATTTTTGTCATCATTCTTTGGAGGTGGAGGGACTAATTCCATCTGAAAGTTGTAGCAATTGTTTGCAACGACCTGTTAAGCGTGCATCGGATTGGCGCCAGACAGAAATAAGTAATGGCCGACACCGTGTCTGGCGATATCAGCCCGTTGCTGTGGTTATGGCGACGTACCTTCCACAAATCTCGTCCATGCAAAAAAAAAAAAAAAAAAAAAAAAAAAAACAGCAGAGAAACAGTGATGGTATAAGATGACCTCTACCGCTCCATTGGCAAAGTCTTCTTGGAAGAAAAATTTAATTTATATTTATAAAAAAAGAGAGAATTCACTCAGTAATCAAATAATGTCTTTATAATGTCTTTATCTATTTTCATTAGAAAAGGAGCATAAAGAGCATTAAAAATGTAAAATGGAACAAGAATATCCCCATTTCTTATCATTCCGAGGAAAGTGGCGATGAGTTTTATGTTTCTGCTGATAGGTTTACGTTACCTCTAAATATGTAATTGATAACGGCATGGTCTGTGGAATCGGTGAGGACTTTTATCTATGCACTCACTGCAAAATATATGAAGGCATACATAATGGTAAATATATTTGATAATTTCGAGTATATACTTTTCTTTTTTAAAATTTAAACAAAGTCAAAAAATGCCATAAAAACGTAAGACCAGGAATGCGAAATCACTTTAACACCCCGGTATTCTACATTGCTGATAGTGTTCTTACACACACACACACACACACACACACACACACACACACACACACACACACACACACACACACACGGACGGTCACACGGACGGTCACACGGACGGACACTCGGACGGACGGACACACACACATACACACGGACGGACGGACACACACATACACACCGAGAGGTTTCTTACACACACGCACATAGATGCATGTATATATATATATATATATATATATATATATATATATATATATATGTATATATATATATACATATAATGTATATATGTATATAAATATATATACATATACACACACACACACACACACACATATATATATATACATATATATATACCTTATAAATATTTTATAACCAAATTTTTATTTTTAATATACCAATAAAATGAAAATCAAAATTAATTGACTCAATTATTGAAGTTTCATAATTATCAGATTCCATAATCGAGCATGCATATAATATTTTCGTAAAAATCATGGCAACAAAATATAAAATAAGAACATAGTATTGTGTATTTTCTTATGCGTTACAATTGTTTCATAACCATTTGGACAATTTCAAATATTATATTATTTAAAAATATTGCAAAATAGCTACTCGTCAGACGGCAAAATACACTATTTATACATATATGAATACACTCATAATCTCTACTTGAAGAGATCCAGCAGATAAATGTATACTAATAAGCACAAATTTTTCTCAAAGGAGGAAATCACATTTTTCCACAAAGAACATAGCAATATTAATACATAAGGTATACATAATGAATATGACCCAGGCAGTGAACGAATTTATTAAAAATAAATCAAATGGAGGGTTTAACACCACAACATTAAAAATGAAGAAGACAATAACAATGTCACTACACAGAATATGAATATAGATGGAAATTTTACAGATGAAAACAAGTAAATAAATTACTGCAAGGTATACAAAATTAAAACATGCATATGCCTATCACAGGTACAGTCATTAGAAAACTTCGAATCAGACATGTTGAACGTTGTGAATGGTTTTAGAGTTTAAAAATCTAACAACACTTGAACCCCAAAATAAAAAGCATAAATAAAGTATTAAAAAAATAATCGACAATCCTAACATTATAGTTCCAGCGGATAAGACAATGAACATAGAAAGTATGAACTTTGGAACATATAATAAACTTATTTTAGGTGAACTAAATAAAAATTATAGAAAGGCAATTGAAGATCTTTATAAAAAGAGCATTGAATAGTGATGGGATTATTCCAATATTATTCCCGATTTCGATACAATTACCGATTCTGTGCTAAATTCCCGATTCCGATTTTTTTTTATATATAAATCTCTAAATATTTATCTATAAAGTCGTTATTTTCTCCGATTACCCTAAAAAGATGTTAAATGTGCAGATATTTTCCCAAACGTAAAAGCAAACACTTGCGAGAGATGATCTATCGATTTTAGTTTTACTGGTAGTTTAAAATCAATAAATATTTATTTTATCATTATTACTAGCCCTGGAAGAGTTTGCTTTCAACAAAATCAAATCAGAAAGAAAGTTAAAAGAATCGTTTTTGATATCGGAAAATCGGCACAAATTTTTCCGATTCCAATACCGATTCCAATACCGATTCCATTATACCCAAAAGTTCCGATTATCCCGATTCCGATTAATCGTTCCTATACTAGTATTAACCCATTCTCTTCTTAGAGTTGTGTGAAATAGTAGGGTAGACTAGGCCCTCATGTAGTTTGAAAGTAAGAGAAAGAAAATAAGTTTAGAGGGCGTAGTGTGAGAAAAGGAAACGAAATAGGGGAAAGGACCACCTGGATTGATGAATTGGGGGGGGGAACTCGACCCTGTGAATATGTAATTCAGAAAGAGAGTACGAAAGAGAGAGAGAGAGAGAGAGAGAGAGAGAGAGAGAGGGGGGAGTGATAGAGAAAGAGAGAGGCGTAGCTGAAGTAAGAGTGAAAAAGCATGCGATATTTGATCTGTGATCTGAAATGAAGATTGTGCGGATCAGAAATAAAAGGCCGTGAAATGGCTCGGCAAATTACGCCGGGTAAGACGGTGTTTTGACTTGAAGAAATAGAAGGATAATCCCCAGGAACTCTACCGAGTGTGAAAATTTCAAAGATCTATTCGTCTGTTTGGATTAAAAGCGAAGGAGATGAAAACAAAATAAAATAAGAATCAATTAATCCGATTAAAGATTATTTTTATTGAACCACGTGTTTCGGGTTCAACGATAAAAACCAGTAACATAAGTAAAGTAATGTATATGCATACTAGCAGGGTGACCCGACGTTGCGCGGGATTGAATGATGATCAAAAAATGTTCCACATTCCCATATTTTAATTGTCATCGAAATCGATGAAATAGCCCATTTTCAATCAAATCGATTGATTGCCTGCTCTAATTGAGAACCCATTGCGATGCACCTGGAGGAAGCTTCACATGTCTCTCGCAATGACTAAGTTCACAATATATTGTAGTCTACATTGCACTGTAGAGAAGATACTGTTGATTAATCTTTTTACATATAATGGCCTGAATTAAAATGCAAAAGTCAAGTATCATACTTCAATTGTTCTCTAAACAGAAACATTCATTTCGAACGCGCCCTTGTCATATCAAAGAACCTACCATTGATTTTATATGTCTGGCATTACTGGTTGTGATAACGACTTGAATTTAAGTTTAAAATGAAAAAAATCAAGTATCATTGTGAAAGTGTGCTTTAAACAGAAACGTTCATTTCGAACGCGCCCCTGTCATATAAAAGAACCTGCTGTTGATTTTATAAATCGGGTCTTTTGGTTTGTGTGGTAATAAAACTTCTAAAATGCACTCGTGATGTTAGGCTTTATAAGATGTTAAATTTGGTTAAAATTGCTAGTTCTTTCTTTCGATTATCGATTATGGATATCTATTGAAGACATTCCGACAAAAATCTATCTAAGAACACTGCCAGGTACATACAGATTCTAGCTTATAACACTTAAATCATATTTTCTTTTTACTTTTAAAATCATGTCTATATATTAGGTACAATATAATATGAAATAATATTGACTCAATAATAATAAATACGAAATCTGCGTAAATTTAAATATATGTAAGCGTATTTTACGACCGGGCAACACCGGGCGCTCCTTCTAGTATTATATATAAAATGCAACAACTCCAACAAGGATGAAAATGTGTACATAGGTGCCCGAGTAAATACATTTAAAGCTAGATAAACCTACCAATTAATAGTCTCGAGAAATCAAACGGAAAAAACAGCATGTCGGTCTAATTATATATGTGAACTACAAAACGGAAATGTACAAACTGACATAAAATAGGCTTGAGACGTAAACAGTAAGCATTGTAGGTTGCGCATGCAGGAAAATATCAGATAATATACTTTAAAACGTACGAACTTTCCAACAAAAAAAAACGAAATAAAAAGTAAATATTTAAACAAATGCATCTTTTTTCACATGAGTGAAGGATAAATTATAATGCTGTATATAAAAATAACATGAACACAAGAATAAAAAACTTGAAATATAATAAAACTGAATAAAAGTCATAATATCCATCAAGGGTGTGAGTTCCATTAGAGAAACATTGATTTAATTTGAATAAAATCAAATTCGCATCAAGTGCGCTTGAAAGCCAAATCACAAACAGATCAAATATTTTATTTGTTTGAAATTTCAAACAAGTAAAATATTTATTTTCCTAATATTACTTTGTGATTTGGCTTTCAAGCGCACTTGATGCGTATTTGATTTTATTTAATAATATACAAATCTATATATCTATAAAAGTGAGAATGTGTTTGTGTGTGTGTGTGTGTGTGTGAGAGAGAGAGAGAGAGAGGGAGAGAGAGAAACTGTCAACCTACATACTCAACGAATTCTTAGGCTACAGACCTGAAATTTGGTATATAGGGTATTCAGACACGTGGAAAGTATTTAAATCTGTTTCCATTGGAAAAAGGGCTACTATAGGTCCAAAATTGAACCCCCCCCAAAAAAAAACTGGTACTTAGGGGTAGTCGTTGGATTTTTATCTGTTTGTTAACTGTTTCACATGCGCGAATCGTTCACATGACAGCTTCCTTATGTAAAGAATAAGTAGGTTTGGAAACACTATTTAAAGAGCGCAGCAAGTTGATCTAATGGTTATCGTACTTGACTCACTGTCTTAAGATTTTGGTTTTTGATCTCAGCTCGAATATTATTTTCCTACTGACAAGATGTGACCTGTTTAGAAAAAGAAAACATAATAATCGCATGCGCACGTCTTAGTTTATTTCCATTGTTTTTTACTTCTTTTTTTTTAAAGGAATTTAACATCACGTTTAATACCTTGAAACGCCAGGCACATTTGCAAGTAAATAAATAAAATATGGAATGATAATTAAAAAGCAAATAAAAATAATAGATAAACAAACAAAAATAAAATGAATAAATAAAATAATGGTAATTATTATTATGGCTATGACAACAGCATGTTCTTTTTATTGTTGTGACTCTCGAGTATATATCCGACACAGTTAATCAACTGAGAACCACATCACTCTATATAAAAGCATATAAGATATCAACGGATTCACAATCGAGAGTCAAAACAATGTAAAGAATATGCTGTTGTTCTAGCCCTATTTATTATAAACTAGAGGGACCTGTGGAAATTCCACAGGGGACTCATTCATATGTAATATATTGACGTTGGCATTCTGAAGATGTTCAGTGTAAATGGAGACGTTCTGATATTATTGTAGCTTTTTTGTTAAAACTGTAAAAGTATTTCTCTAAGCTAGCACGAACGCCTGGCAAAGCCCGGTCGTAAAGTACGCTTAAATATATTTTAATTCTTGCAAATTTCGTATATATATTTTTATAGAGTTAATGTTATACCGATTTTTATATGTTATAAAGTTGCGATTTCAGAAATAAAAAAAATTATCCATATGACTTGGGCGCATCAGCTTGAATCGAAAGTGAAATAAAAACTTATGAAGAATTCTTGCTAAAATTATTTATGACAAGAAATGGAAGTACATAACAATTAAACGACCCGGATGTAAGCGTGACACAGAAAATAACACACATGCTATCGTATTAATATATAGATGAATACACAATAAGTGAATTAACACAAATAATAATAATAATAATAATAATAATAATAATAATAATAATAATAATAATTAGATCCAAACAGTCAATTAAACAAAGAGAACTTTAGATTTATTCTGCCTATAATTCTCCATCCCCAAAGAATAGGCACCGCCAAAACTGGGGGGGGGCAGGTCAGTACTTTTTGACGGACCGTCTTTTTAAAAATCTACCAAAAATCAGATAATTATCCGATCAATACGAAATTTTCAGCGATTATTAGGAGAAGAATGAACTTTATAACAGTGTACTTATTTTTCATAAACGATATCTATATATATATATTTTTTTGCTTACAAAACCCCCCCTTGTTTTGAAGTGGGAACAAATATGCTTAAAATAATCATCTGAGACTGAAATCAACATATTGTGTTGTAAGGGACAGAATTATAGATTCAAAAAAAAAAAAAAAAAAAAAAAAAATGTTTGCATACCTTATTTTGACGTCTGAATATCAGAACTTCGATTGTGTTTAATTATCCCGCTTTTGAGTTTTGAAGTGTGAAATTCGGTGAATATGTTAAGTAAAATAATTAATTTAAGTTAAGCAAAACAAAAAAAATTTTTTTTTAATATTTATACGAAAAAAGCTATTTTAAAATTTTTGATAAATAAATTAACAATTTTTTTTTAGCGAGCCGAATAATGCATGACCATTATTAAACAGGGCATGCTTTGAATAATCGATACCAAAAAAAAAAATTCGATAAATATTGTGCCCTTTGTGTTAAAAATAGCATCTTTTTTTTCGATCCCGTTTGAAAACGTTTGCCGCCTTTGACTATGGTGGACCAAACGCGCTGAAATAATTTTTTTTTATTCTGCTTTAAATTGCTCCCCCCCATTTTGGGGAGTCTGGCCCCCACACACATACACATTAAAAACCAAACGCATACAAATGGTCACCCATCTGGTACTGGCCAGCCTCAGCTTAATAATACATTGAAATTTTCGTCACTGAAAAATAAGTTTTTTTTGGCCTGTTTGGTCTTCCATAGTTTGCTTTTTATCAGACGAAAACGTAAACAGAGTCGATCTGAACTCTACGTCAACGCGAATATCTGGTTACCTATATGAATAAGTGGAATTATTTGAAATTCAGGTACTTATATTATAATATTTTTGCATATTCTCTTAGAAAATCATCCTAAATCTTAGTTAGACAATAAATAAATTAATTAATTATTTCAAAAACCCTTTTTTTTAAATATTTAAGTACGTTTTTTGTGCAAGACAAAAAATGTCAATTGTTAACTTTTTGGGAAAATTTAACATTTAAAATTGAATTAAAAATAGTAGAAAAAGTTTTACATTATTCTGTTTTCTATATGATAAAATTCAGGGTTTTATCTTTCTGGAAAAAAAAAGTTACTCAGAAATAATGGATTTTAATAAACGTAATTTCGTTTTAAAAAACAACAACAACTTGATTTTGCGGCCATTTTTGGCGGTGCCTACCAAAGAATCATTACCGATTAGTCTGGATGTGATATTGAAAAGAATTAGAATTTACTTTTAATGTGGATTTCTTTAACTAATTTGGAATCTAATAACATTATCCCATTTCATTCAAGGATTTATATTCCATTCGGATACCCAAATCTCATATCCTTTTCGTTTTAATTCTTATTTTCTTTCACTATGTCCTTTAAAAAGATTTAATATTTAATGTATCTTCTATGTTATGTGCTGAATAGCAAAATTATATCAAACCAGATTTAATATTTTGTTAATGACTTTCCTCTGAGGAGATGAGTCTATATCGAAAATTAATGGATCAAGGAAAATTATTTGAATAATACATTTTTATTTTGAAAAATATTTTTCTAAATTAAATTAAAATATCAAAAAATTAAAATTATATATATATATATATGTGTGTATGTGTGTGTCTATGTGTGTGTGTGTGGGGGGTGTTTCTGAATAGACAGATATAAACAGACGCCGAAGAGAACCCGGCATTAGAGACCAATTATAGCTGCCATTTGTTTTGAATCCGAGACTAACAGTGCCGATGTTTTTTTCTGATGTTCCGTAACAAGTTTATATAATTTATATACGATTTTGTTTTGATATATATTCTTTATAATCGAGCACTTTGCTGGGCTTCCCCCTCACGAACTCCCCCCCCCTCTCTCTCTCTATCTCTCTCTCTCTCTCTCTCTCTATATATATATATATATATATATATATATACAGAGAAAGAGAGGGAGAGAGATAGAGAGAAAGACAAGAGAAGGGGAGGGGCACGTGGGAGAATAATGATGTAAATAAAACGATTAAAAGTAACTGGCAAAACATGTTAAAAAAATTAAAACGAGTTTCAAAGACAGGCGACAATTCATGGAGAAAATATGAGAATATATATATATATATATATATATATATATATATATATGTGTATATATATATATATATATATATATATATATATATATATATATATAGAGATAGAGAGAGAGAGGGTGGGAGAGAGAGAGAAACGAAATGGGACAAACCGAGTTATGTGTTCATCAACGTTTCGTCTTTATTTCGAGACTTCCTCTGGATGAAATAAAGACGAAACGTTGATGAACACATAATTCGATTTGTTCCTTTTTATTTCTTTATTTTGTCGGAATACTATTTCCATCATCATCATCATCATCATCATCATCATCATCATCATCATCATCATCATCATCATCATCATCATGTATATATATATATATACACACACACACACACACAAATATATATATACGTATGTGTGTGTGTGTGTGAAGCGAGATAGAGAGATAGATACAAAGATAGGTAAACAGTCAAAGAGTGAGTGTGTATGATAGAGAGGAAGAGAGAAAGAGAGAGAGAAAGAGAAAAGGAAATGGAGAAGGTAGGGGTGAAAAAGCGAGCATTCGTAAATATTGGGATTTGATTGGCTTAAGATATGAAATGTTAGTAAATAAGTTATTCATTGAAATTAAAAAGAAAATAAAGAAAACACATGCACACACATACAAACACACAAAGAAAATAACGGAGGAAAAGAGTTGAAACAGGAGAAACAAAGAAAGATTTATTTCTGCTTAAAATGTTGGTGGTCTGCCTCACTGAGAAGAATATCTGACGGTCGTCGTTCTTAAGTGGGATTATTAAATTTTGAAGAGGCCCGGGTTCGCTTTGATAACACCAAAGATATGTTACCTTCGTCGACGCCATTACTGAAGTGGACCACACACGAAATATAATTTTCTCAATTCAAACCTACGGCGTTAATGCGTTAATTTGCTCTTACCTTCACCGCCACCGTCACCGCTAACGCGACCATCGCTAATAATAATAATAATAATAATAATAATAATAATAATAATAATAATAATAATAATTAAATCTCATCTGCGCCTCCGCCTTCCGCTCCCCCATTTTCTTTGTGTCACCATAAACTGATGCCACTCCAATGAAGTGAGGAAGGTCAAGGAGGATGGAAAGACCGAGGAGAGAAACCCCCCCACTTGAAGTGCGAGGAGAACTGGGACCTTGAGTGAGGGGTTATTGCCACCACAATTTCAGTGAAGACCAATGGTCGCAACCAATGGGAAATCAATGGTAAACGGTTATTGCGATAACGCAAATTAATTTGCAAAGTTATGGAAAGAGGTGGTGAGTACTGGAAATCTGGGAAAACTTGTTGTCACTCAGACCCCAGGGAACACCGTAAGAGAATTCTTTGAAGATGGCATATATGAAAACTCCTGTTTAATAATAACAACAACAACAATAATAATAATAATAATAATAATAATAATAATAATAATAATAATAATAATAATAATAATATGTCTTAAAAAAAAGAAGCTAAATGTTACTTCGAATTCATTTCTTTGTTTCGATATAAACGTATGATTCTGTTTGTCAATTCAAATTTAATCCTCTAAAAATGAATGCAAAAATAGGCGACTACCAAAATTTGTTACTTGGTGGACAAAAAATAGGAACTCTCCTTTATTCTTTTTTGGCAAAGAAAGGTAGAATGTTTGCGTATGTGTATACATATATACATGTGTGTATGTTTGTACTAGAAAGGACTGTTTCCACCCCCACCCCACCCCCTCCTAACCCTTACCCTCTACTGACCAACGACCTGGCATTTAACTTAAGACTGGAGCCCATAAAGGGAAGGGATTAGTACACTCGTGACAGAAAACTCTTTTAAAGAAACCAACGAAATGTGAGTTTATGTCTTAAAAAAAAGAAGTTAAATGTTACTTCGAATTTATTTCAGAAAACAGTCTTTGTTTCGATATAAACGTATAATTCTGTTTGTCAATTCCAATTTAATGAAAATCCTCTAAAAATGAATGCAAAAATATCCAGACGGGAGACAGGCGAATTATCTAGTTAAATGTTAGTTCGAATTTATAACAGAAACCAGACTTTTTACCGATATTGACGTAGAAATTTGCCCCGTCTTTGAACGAGGGAACTAAATACTATCAAAGCGGCGGGGAAAACTGCCTTCCTCCTCATTTCCAGCGGCTAAGCAGTATGGTGTAAGGTAGATCTATCTTCAAACGCCCTTTTTCAGAGCATTACTTTCGACTTTTACTAAGTAGAATACTTATTTATTTATTTATTTTAATTTTTAATTTTAATTTTAATTTAATTTTATTTTTTCTTCTCATGTCACATATGTATGTGTGATAGTGTACGATACCTCTTGTATACATGAGAGCTTTACACTATCCCTGCATCAGAACCACAGGTAAAACAATTCTGGGCTCGGTGTTGCCACAAACACCAAAACATGAACAATGTCAATTACAAATAATCCAAACCATGGGACCCAGAAGAAAGATCTGGGTGTCATGATCGCCAGGTGCTCCTTCGGTAGCCAGCATGGGGGACCCGGTCGTCATCCTGCGAATGTTGGCCAACTTTCTAGTTTCAGAAACTCAAATAACATGGACGCTGAACAGGTAAGTATAACCTCTAATTTGAGGGAACAAAATGATACCGAACAAACACAGCACAGCCATGATAACCATCAAAGGGGGAAAAAAACAAACAAAAAAAAAACGAAGAAAGAAATGGACAACAAAAGAGAATAGACTCGTAATGGAATGCTATTATAGAAGACATCCTAAATATAGATATGGAGGTTATCGGAAACGAATGAAAGAACTATGGGACCTATCCAGTGACCACCAAGCGACAGAACAAAGAATTGCGGACCAAGCAAGACTGATACTCAAGAAAGGTTGGCTCTCTAAACTAGAACTAACAGAAATTCACTGAAAAATAAATGATGAAACTGAACAAGAAGCATCCCCCAACGGAACCGCACGTAGAGCAACCCCACAAGTTGAAGCCTCACAAGTAAAAACACCTAAGGCCGAGGACCAACAAAGAACGAAGTCTACAAACATGGAAACCGAGAACAATGAAACAGAACTAACAGAGAATGAAGCAAATGAAATAAATAAAATAATACAGCTGATGAACGAGGAAAAAACAAAGCTCCCATTGTTAAGGAACCAAGAGCAGAAGAAATAAAAAACAGAAACAGAGAAGGTTAACAAACTCCTCCCACATATCCCAACAAATACAATCACAACCTGGTTTACGCAGGCGCCAAAATGGTAAGTATGAATCTCAAATCAGAAAAACAACCGGGGACAAGCGGACCGAAAAAACCTGGATGGGAAATAAGACTAGAAACCCAAATACACAAACACACAAAAGAAACCAAAATGATCAACAGGAAGAAAGCAATGTGGAGAAAACGGAATATTGGAAATGTAACTGACAGGGAGAGGATAAGCAAGAAACATTAAGAACTGGACCAAAAAATAAAAGCAAAAGAAGCGAGATTGAGACGATATAGATATAAATCTGAACAATGCAAACAAAACAGAACATTTGAAACTAATGAAAGCCAATTCTACCAAAATGTGAACGGAGGAAAAACAAAAGCAGAACAACCAAATCCGACAGAAATAAAACTCTACTGGAGTAAAATATGGGAGAAGCAAGCGTACCAGACTGGATGATAAAAGGTAGAACCACACTGCTACATAAGGACACGGAGAAAGGAACCATCCCTAGCAACTATAGGCCAAACACGTGCTTACCAACTATGTGGAAGATACTGACAGCACAACTGAGGGAACAAATCTACCACTCTCTAAATAACTGTGGACTCATCCCCGAGGAGCAGAAAGGATGCCAAAAAGGAAAAAGAGGAACCTGTTATATATAGATCAAAAGATCCTAAAGGAGGTAAAAGGAGGAGAAAGAATTTAGCCATGGCATGGATCGACTACAAAAAAGTGTACGACAGGATCCCCCAAGCATGAATAATAGACTGCCTAAAAATGTATAAAATACCAAGCAGGATCACCAACATAATAGAAAAT
The DNA here is from genome assembly GCF_053919585.1 of Euprymna scolopes. NCBI lineage: Eukaryota > Metazoa > Mollusca > Cephalopoda > Sepiida > Sepiolidae > Euprymna > Euprymna scolopes. The sequence continues at coordinate 55,964,097 of NC_136484.1, read as the reverse complement.
GCAATGAAAACATGGAGACTGGAATTGACAGCTGATGGACAACACGTAACAGAAATTAACATACAAAGAGGCATCTTCTAAGGAGACTCACTATCACCACTACTGTTCATCATAGCCATGCACTTGAACAGTATTATGAGAAAGTGCCAAGCCGGATACAAGTTCTCCAATATAGAGGAAAAAAAGAATGTCATAAATTGGAATCAGAGGAATAACTGCAAAAGTACAACGACTAACGATAATGAAAACGACTGAAACATTAAGGAAAACCCTTGAATGCTGAGAATAATACAAGAAGACAATATAACAAATAAGCGTTACAGGGAATGAAGAAGACCGACGCTGCATATCTACAAGTTCTACACTCCCCCCATCATGCATCCCCCCCATTGTTTCATCACCGTTGAAGGACTGAAAGACCGAGGAGCGAGCGCTAACCAGCAAAAAACAAAAAACAAAAAAAAAAAAAAACACCATTCCTAACCTGCATGTCCATGTGAACGCCCATGGTACATGTAACGTTAATATCGGTTCAGTCTTCCTTCAAGATAAACTGTTGATATATGTTCTTTGGTTTTCTTGACATTACTGAAAAATAAAATAAGCTATAAGGGTTCACCAAAATACATTAAAAAGAAAAAAAAATCATGATTAAAAAAAGGTTGAGAACCATTGTTCTAGACTATGCTTCATCGCAACAATGTTGCTTCCCTGTGTTTTTTTACAAATACTTTCACGGACTGTGTTCGGATGATTGGATTTCACCTTTTATTCAACCCTGCCCCATAACGTAAATATCATCTACCAACCAGACTAGAAGCAAAAACACTCCAAACTGCATTAGTTTACTTGTTTTATTAGATTTTGTTAATCTTCTTTGTTCAATGTCCATTCAATTTAAATTTCCATGTCGATATTCTGGTACTCAGGTCTGCATTCAAAAATCTATATGTACATCTTTAAAATAACTGACGGTGAAATGCCGGAAAAATGACTGAAACCATCTTCCATTATATATATATATATATATATATATATATATATATATATATATATATATATATATATATATATATATATATATATATATATATATATATTACAGAATATTATTACGTGTATAAAATGTATACCAATGGAAAAGCATGTTTCTAGCTTTCAGCCGTCATCCGCATGAGTTAGGATCGAACTCATGACACCAACATCCGCAGTCCTGTGTTCTACTTAATGAGCTAAGATGATTCACCACTTGAATGCACGGTTTTGCTGGTGACGGCAGAAACCTAGAAACATACATGTCCATGGTATACATTTTATGCACGTAATAATATTTAATAGTAAAAATAAATGAATATATTTCATAAAAAATAAGGGGCGACTCGTGTATATATATATATATATATATATATATATATATATATATATATATATATATATATATATATATATATATATATATATAGTCGCCCATTATTATATATAGTAATTGACATACAATACTGAATACTGTTTCGCTGTTTCACAGATCATCAGTATGGCTAGACAAGCAACTACCTCAAGCCAGAATCGAAACCCGATCGCCCAAAGGATAGTCGGAGCTTCTAACCTTGCGCTATACGGCTGCTGCTATGCTGGCAGTAAATTAACAATGTTTTTGACATTGTTCACAGCATATATATATATATATATATATATATATATATATATATATATATATATATATATATATATATATATATATATAAATTTAAATTTAAAATTTAAACAAGCACTTGCCCGATTCGGATATATACACAGCTATGAGGATTACCCAGGATATAACTTGGAAACTATTACCAAACGGATGTAAAGAACATATAATATGGATTTTACCAAACAAGTTGGATCAACAAAAACATTCATATCCTTTTCTACAAATACTCCTGCTACAGAACTTCTGATAAATTTATTTTCACTTTGACTTTCCATGTCTCACTGACTTTAGCAAATAGGGTGCATACCTTTATAACTATTTGCTAATATTTTCACTCCTCTGATGAGATGGTAGACATCGAAACCCTATAGGTTAAGGAGATAAACTTTCTAAAGCATTCTTTGTCTTGCTTAGAATAATAAAAATTCTTTGATATGAAACTCAACCACTTCATTTCATTTCAATAAGAGTTTTTTGAAATTCATTGAATTACAGTTTAATTTACTTGCTCTATCTTGAATATCGAGCAATTCTCGTTTAGATGGGATAACTTATAGAATATTACTGCCAGTAATATTTTGTAAACCTACAATCTCACGTTTACATAACCACTGATTGTTAAATAAAAACTACTCCGAAGTATATATATATATATATATATATATATATATATATATATATATATATATATATATATATATATATACCGAATTATTTACTATAATAATTATTAAATACCTACAAACACTAGTGCTTCATCCTTTCGGGAATCATCAGTGCAAGGTGTAACGATTAACACTAATCGATAGCTTCGAACCTAACGACAGAAGCCATCCCTATATCCTATATATATATATATATATATATATATATATATATATATATATATATATATATATATATATATATAACTACTTCATTTATTCACATAAATTTAATATACGAAAGTATAGATTTATGCGTAAACTTTAAGTATTTACTTCAAAAGTGCTCAATACGTAGGTAGAGCTAGTTAGTAATTTATAAAATATATATGGCGATTAAGCTACACTGAATATTCTGCGTTTCATCCAACTATAGGATTCGTCAGGCTTATGCGCGAATTCTGTCGTTGCTTCTTGTTTTTATATATGTTGAGGATTTCTAGTTGGCCAATCAGCTTTCTAGTATCCAATTACCCCAGAGTACGGTATATATTAGAAGAAGGTTAAAAAAAAGTGTTGAAGGCTTCTTTCAGAATTGATCTATCAAGATGTGTAAAGCTCAACAGGTACTAGGTAAGCTACTAGTTAGATGTTGTATTGATATCTTTGCAACCTGGTTCCATAGCCTCTCTTCTGATGAGAAGCATTAGGCTTCAAAATATCTTGGTATAAAGAGATCATATAACATATCCACAATTATCGTATTTCTTATTACATCGAATAACCAAATTATCTATTTATATCAATATATGGCGTTGCCTTGTCTAAAATTACTATTACACACACACACACACACACACACACACACACACACACACACACATACACACACAGATATATATATATATATATATATATATATATATATATATGAGGCAGTTGCCTGTCTAGCCGCGCTGAGGAGATGTGAAACAGCGAAACAGTATTGAATGTGGATGACTATATATATATATATATACATATATATATATATATATATATATATATATATATATATATATATATATACATTAAATAGAAGGTTTAATTTCCATTATTTATAAGTATCCATGTGTATATTTATATCACAGCTATACTTACACCTATGGAAGAACATAAAAAAATAAATTGATGCTGTTTAAAACAAGTTTTCTATGTAAAACCATTTGCTGTATTTAATTTGTATTATTCACATAAATAGATACGCAAATATTACGCAACACTCGCTCTGTCCATTTCCACCTCTCACACTATTACACACACATACGTTATATCTCACGAACTGTTTCTCCTCATACTTACACCCTTTTTCATATAACACTCTCCCACACCATTCTTACTTGCATATAGACGTGCATATATCAGCAGGAGCACTCTGCATTGCCGGGGGTAAATTCACTTTATTATGACGAAATAATTAAATGCGTTTTGATGTAATTTTTCTGACATGACAGTAAAAAATAAACATTAATTATTTCCTCTATTTACATTGAAAATTGCAGAATTCTTGACAGAAGAAATGTTTTCGGCTGAACAGATTATTTTTAATCAAGTTTAATTGTACCTTTACTGAATTGCATTAAAACAAAAAAAAATAAAATGAAATTTCTTTTGAACTAGTTCGTGCTCTAATGTAATAAAATCATGGATGCACAATAGAAACTTATTCAGCTTTCATAATCCCATCATTTTCATTTTTTTTTCTACTTATGCGTTACATCTTATGATGTTTTAATAAGATTTTCAGTTTGATGATGAATAATGTCATGAAATGATTGGAAATGATATGTAGGATGCACAGAATTTAATTACTTCAGAGAACTTCCAAACCTTAAAAAAATTAACATACAACAACAGTGCAATAAATCCTGGCAATTATTTAAAACCATGCCTTCTTTCATACCTCCCGGCACTTTAGTCGCCATCGACGCGTGCATCCAGATCTATTGAAGGCATATGTCTGTCTGATCTAGTTGCTAAAAATCAAATGTCGTCACGCATGAATTTCTTAGTAGATAAAGTCAAATAATTCAAGGACTAAAAGACGATAGGTTTACTGAGTCGCACCCAGAAATCGTGTTACAGCTAAGTGCATCACTGTTCATTATTTACATCAAATCGTTGTTATCTCATCGTCGTTGCAGGGAGCGTATTCAGTGGCAGCAAGAGAAAGCAAAAGAGTCCGTTAAGGGCAATTGTTTTTACATTACAATTTCCTTATTCCATTTTAACACGTCTGCTCCTTGCGTCATCTTCCAAAAAAAAAAGATGCTTTTCCCCAAATTCTCTGTCCTTCACATATGACATGGTTTTTGTGCATTTGTATTCTAGACTTCCGTTCTCAAGACAATAGACTAACAGCCTTGCTAACTTGCTTAATCACACTATCTAGATAACTTACTGTCCCATAAACTAATCGAATATATGTACTAACTAATATTTGAAATATATGTACTAACTAATATTTGAAATATATGTACTAACTAATATTTGAAATATATGCACTAGCTAACGTACCCACTAGAATTATGTAACAGTTCCATATAAACAAAAGTTAATAATCTTTGTTCTTATTTATTGAAGGGGTATAGTCTCTGTTAAAATGTTTTTGACTTATAATGGGGGTAAATATTTAATTGCTGCCCACATCAGCAAAATGTGGCACAAGGCCGGAAGTGGGAACCCCGCAGGCTCCCCTAAAGAAGAGGCACTCCTGCAATTTAAAAAAATTGCCTGAGTAACCCCGTCGGCATTCCCCGGTCGGGGAGCCTCAGGCAGCAAGCAATAGACTTGACCCACCGGAAAGCCCGGTGTCAAGGCCTGGGAGGGTGGACCTCCTAGGTATTACTCAGGCGGTGTATCTCAGTCTGACAGGTGCTGGGCCGGTTCCCGGCCCCTCACCTGTCGGGCTGGGTGTGAAGTGACGAATCCTTGACGTGTACTACCCTGTCTCCCTGCAGCCGAAGCCGCTAGGAGACACATCCCCATCAGACGAAGTAATGGGGGCATGACTCCTATGATTTCGACGATCGTTTTTATAACCACGGTTATGACAATCAGCAAATGAGAGGCTTCCGACGTCATTATAAAAATATCGAATTTTGCATTCAATTCTGTTCGCTGTAAACCTCTGTCTTGATTGAATCGTGACTGCATTAATTCTTCGCCGCCATCTTTGTTACTAAGAATCACTCAACACTCGAAATCGCGACTACATTGATTCTTCGCCGCCATTTTTGTTACTAAGAATTATTCAACACTCGAAATCGCGACTACATTGATTCTTCGCCGCCATCTTTGTTACTAAGAATTATTCAACACTCGAGATCGTGACTGCATTGATTTTTCGCCGATTTGATTTACTGCCGCCATCTTTGTTCATAATGTCTCAACATTTAACAGTCTCAAATAGGGGAGGTAATTTACGGCGTTACTTCTTATACTCTATTAGTTAGATACATTTTTTTTATGAAGATCCAACTTGTATTCTTTGAGAGTAATATAACTTTGAAGTGAAGTTTTAAAGATAATTATCTCGGTGCAGTTATTTATACTGGATGATGATATTTATTTTAGTGCAATATACCGTGGACACCCAGAAATATAAACACACATGCATTCGCTTTTATTTATATAGACAAGACTGGGTGGAGGAGATATGATTTTTTTTTTCAATGTTCAAAACAGATTTTAGCTGTGTGACCTCAAATAACTTCAAAGGTCATTGCTGAATGTCATGTGAATTTCTATACCAAGAAATGCGGCAATACAGTGACGTAAATGTTTTGAAGAATATCTCCAAATCAATGGAAATGATCTTTCTCCATATACAAAGTAAAGTGCCATATGTCTTTATGTGCACTATAGGCGAAAAGGTTAGATCCACCATTCATTTCGTTGAGAAAAAGAGTCCGGAGAGGATAACCAAAGCTTTAGAGTGAATTTCGGAATTCTTTAAATGAAGATTGATAACTTGTATCATTTGGATTATCAAGGCTCTAGTTTCCAACCGATATATTATTCTAATAAGGTTTCAGCCGATCTAACATACATCCTTCTTCAGGGTCGTCTTTTCGAATTCGATAATCTGTACTGACTCTCGAATTGAATCATTTGCCAATTACGTAAGACTTCCACCAGGTCATGCCTAAGGGCACAAAAGCAATATAACCTCGTAGAAAAAAACAAAGGATTTAGTTCGAAAATGCCGTAAAAGCCTTCCACTCTAATAGTTTCCTGCTTTAAACTGCTTGAATTTTCTCCCTGTTTCCTGACTGTACTAAAATTTGAAATTTCAATAATGCGAACAAATATCTCGCTTCTTAACTCCCTACGAAGTGCCTTTGTAGACATGATTCCAAATAGTAGCTTCTTAAGCGGCAATATGCCTTTTTTAGGGGGGCGGTAGGAGGAATAAGAGTTAAATACATATATTTCTTACAGATTAAATACATATATTTCTTACAGATTAAATACATATATTTCTTACAGATTAAATACATATGTTTCTTACAAGATTAAATACATATGTTTCTTACAGATTAAATACATATATTTCTTACAGTTTAAATACATATGTTTCTTACAAGATTAAATACATATGTTTCTTACAGATTAAATACATATATTTCTTACAGATTAAATACATATGTTTCTTACAGATTCCTGAGTTCGACAAAACGCACTCGAAGATGGAGATTACATCGAACAAAACGTTAGAATAATATCCAAGATAAAAGCATTAGTCCGAATGATCAAAATAATATGTTACAGCGAGCTTTTTGAACGCTTTTGAATGTTTGCGAAGGTCTTTCATCTACGTTTTTAGTGTAAAAAAGAATATAATGATTTCTTTAAAATGCGATCATTAAAAATCATGATTTTAGTGACGACAAATATGATGCTGAAAAAATATATGTAGTAACAATTAGTAATATATAATCATAAGTAGTAATATATAATCATAAGTAGCAATATATAATCATAAGTAGTAATATATAATCATAAGTAACAATATATAATCATAAGTAGTAATGTATAATCATAAGTAGTAATATATAATCATAAGTAACAATATATAATCATAAGTAGTAATATATAATCATAAGTAGTACTATATAATCATAAGTAGTAATATATAATCATAAGTAGTAATATATAATCATAAGTAGTAATATATAATCATAAGTAGCAATATATAATCATAAGTAGTAATATATAATCATAAGTAGTAATATATAATCATAAAGTAATAATATATAATCATAAGTAGTACTATATTATCATAAGTAGTACTATATAATCATAAGTAGTACTATATAATCATAAAGTAATAATATATAATCATAAGTAGCAATATATAATCATAAGTAGCAATATATAATCATAAGTAGTAATATATAATCATAAGTAGTAATATATAATCATAAGTAGTACTATATAATCATAAAGTAATAATATATAATCATAAGTAGCAATATATAATCATAAGTAGCAATATATAATCATAAGTAGTACTATATAATCATAAAGTAATAATATATAATCATAAGTAGCAATATATAATCATAAGTAGTACTATATAATCATAAGTAGCAATATATAATCATAAGTAGTACTATATAATCATAAAGTAATAATATATAATTATAAGTAGCAATATATAATCATAAGTAGTAATATATAATCATAAGTAGTACTATATAATCATAAGTAGTACTATATAATCATAAGTAGCAATATATAATCATAAGTAGTACTATATAATCATAAAGTAATAATATATAATCATAAGTAGTAATATATAATCATAAGTAGTAATATATAATCATAAGTAGTACTATATAATCATAAAGTAATAATATATAATCATAAGTAGCAATATATAATCATAAGTAACAATATATAATCATAAGTAGTACTATATAATCATAAAGTAATAATATATAATCATAAGTAGCAATATATAATCATAAGTAGTAATGTATAATCATAAGTAGTAATATATAATCATAAGTAACAATATATAATCATAAGTAGTACTATATAATCATAAGTAGTACTATATAATCATAAAGTAATAATATATAATCATAAGTAGCAATATATAATCATAAGTAGTAATGTATAATCATAAGTAGTAATATATAATCATAAGTAACAATATATAATCATAAGTAGTACTATATAATCATAAGTAGTACTATATAATCATAAAGTAATAATATATAATCATAAGTAGCAATATATAATCATAAGTAGCAATATATAATCATAAGTAGTAATATATAATTATAAGTAACAATATATAATCATAAGTAGTACTATATAATCATAAAGTAATAATATATAATCATAAGTAGTAAGATTGTGCACCTAGAAGCAAACAAAAACTAGACTTAATGCTCTTAATATTCATTCTAGAATTGTCTGCAAAGGCCCGTGACGTAGTGAATAAAGTACTTGTTAAAATTCAGTTATAAAGTTAGACTTTTCTTGAGGTTGAAGATTCGATTCTCAAAATACACTTACGAATTACTTAGAACTTTTATTCAGTCATGGCTGATGGAACGAGAGCATGCTACCACCAGTGGATTAAATAAAAGGCCCCCTGTTTGGAAACAGATTTCCGAGCTCCACAGAAAATTTCCAAGTTCGAGAACAACATTCCCAAGTTCGACAAGATACAATTGAAGAAGGTCGGAGGTTACATCGACCGCAACCTTGTGAAAATAGCACACAAAACGAGAACAATAGTCCCAAACATCCAAATAATACGAAATATGAAACTCTTGAATGATGATTTGTGACAATTAATTACTTGTATTCAAAATAAAAAATAAATATATTGTTTGTAGTTAGTGAAATATTATCTTTGACTTTAAGAAATATAAACATCTTTTATTTCAAGAAGTTTTTCTTTGAAAGAAATGCTGGGTGGTCCCCCAATTTATTTGACTGCACATAGTTCAGCTACAAATTAAACTCACATTTCAGCTGCATTTCCGGCATTAACGATTTTAATCAACTGTGGGTGGTCAGTATTGTACATTGTAAACTGCCTACATATATTAGGTTTCCTGAACAATGTTTTGTTTTGTCAGTATAAAATGCTGACCACCCATATCTGCGTAAAATAGTCAACGCCACAATAAACACACAGTTTATTGGGTTATTCTGACAAGGACGTGAGACGAAAACAGAAATAAAGAAAAACGAAAATCGAAAAAGAAAACAAAATGATATGAGAACGAGATGAGAAATGAATTATTATCTACTATGGCGGCGATGAAGGCAAACGACCGGAAGTTCTTAGGAGTCTGGGTAAAAAAGATGGAAGACAGATGCAACGGAAGGGAAGTAAGAAAGAATTAAATTAAAAAAAAAACAACAAAAAAAAAAAAACGAAGACTTTTTTATAGCCATTTTTAAACTTTCTTGTTTTCTTTTTTTCAAATTTAAGAGTACGTGTTTGAATTTAATAAGATTGTGAAAATGACGTAACAACGTATTACGTGTTTTTTTTTTTTCGATTTTCTTATCATTTTGGTCTAGTTTGGGATAGGGCATCATGGCAGATGTTAGCCATTAACTCGCCATCTTATATATTTCAACCGAGAGATCCTTTAAAGATTCTAACTGCCAATTTAAGTGCAATTGTTTGTATCTCTTATGCACATGTTTCATCGGGTATATTTGCCAAGTAATTTTTAAAATTCTTTGCCATGAGTCCGGTTGCTTCTTTAATATTTGGAATCAGTTTATGGACAAACGTGAGACTCTGATAAAAGGTGAAAATGAACGGAAAACTGAAGGAAACAATACGTTCGAATAATAATATAAAAAAAAACAAAAATACTTCTATATATGTTATCCTCATCTTCATTGTTGTTGTTTCACCAGGTTTCGGCCAACTCATCCTCTGGCCTTCTTCAGGTGATTAATTGTGTCAGGATATGAATGCTGAGTCTCTTAACTGTATCCCCAGTAATTACTGCCTTCCATAGTTGTTTTGTTCACTTTCCTTATCATTTTGTTCTAGTTGGGTATAGGGCATCTGACATGAAGCCCCCATTCTCACAGTGGCGCACTGAATACAGTCGTTGAGCCTCTACGGTTTCAGATGAACAGTGACTGAATATAGCAGTTTCAATCCTACCCAAAGCAGGCCAGCGAATTAGTCGGTCAAAAACGTGATGATACAGCAACAACTATGGTAAGGTAGTTATTACTAAGGTACAGTTGCAAGACTCAGCATTCTTATCCTGTCGCGGTTAACCATCTGGAGAAGATCTAAACGGGGATTGAAACAACAACGACTATAAAGATGAGGATAGCAGTCCCAAAAGATTGAATACATGAATGTTTTTATACTAAACATTCATCACATACCAGGGCCAGCAGCTACTCGAGGATACGAGCAAACGAAATTGTTAGCTGGATGACGAGCGGATTGTAAACGATGGGTAGAATTACTTAAGGGGATGGCTCGATAAGTATTTGTTAACACTGGATTTAAAACGACCAAGTTGTAGTTTGTAGGGAAGCAGTTTTGTAGAATAGCGTTCCACAGACTGGAGATTTTTTTGGGAAAAAAACTCTGTCCATGGAAGTTTCGTTTGGTTTTAGGTACCTCGAGGAAAAAACGAAAGTTCTTCGCATTGATGAGTGATTGATAAATTATTGCTGTGAATCGTTCATTAAATGCGAAATTTTCTACATCGAAATTCAAAACCAAACAATGATACGATTTTTCAGAGGCAAAAATAACAAAGCAAGTGTGTCTAAAATACTGCAAGATATTTGTATTATTTGGATTGTTCGGACTACTGTTCTCATCTTGAGTGTTATTCTCACAACGTTTCGTTCGATGTAACCTCTGACCTTCTTCAAGTGTATTTTGTCAAACTCGGGAATCGAAATTCCGTACAGATTCTTGAGTTGAACAAGATACAAGTAAACAAGGTAGGAGCTTAGATCGGCCGAAGCGTTGTGAAAATAACACTGAAAATGATAACAGTGGCTCGAATGATTCAAATAATATGAATAGTCAATCCTCATCTAAAAAATATGGAAACTAAAATTTATGTTCTTCTTAAAAAAGATTTTTCATCGGTTTGGGTCAAAAATTATTAGTTACCAATATATAAATGTATGCATGTATGTATGTCTGTTTGCATGTCTGCCTTAAACTTTCAATAGAGGTGACGGATTAAAATCAAGATCAGTATCGTTTTAAAGTTCGATCTTTCATACGACAAATATCGAAAAATTGGCTAAAAACATTAATATCTTCTCCTTCAACTAGGCACTTTTCTACAGGGGGGGGAGGGTAACTTTTTTCGCCGATATTTTTTAAAGTTATCCTCTCCTTTAGATTGTCTAACCTTAATTTTACAAAATGTCGCTTCCGGTTTGGCGGTGGTCGTAACAGCATAAACGTTAGGTTTTACCCCGTTCTTTTCCTCCTTTGCAGTACGGGTTCGAGCCTGCCTTCCTACTATTACTTTTTTTTTTTTGCTCAACATACACATCCAAACACCTGAGCAACGCAGGGCGCCCATGCTAGTATATATATATATATATATATATATATATATATATATATATATATATATATATATATAAAGAGCGACTGTTGAATGTTACACTTTCGATTACTTTCGTTTTTGGGGAGCACAATAAAACATTAAAGATTAAAGCGGAACGAAATTTAAATTTCCGTTCCATTTTTAGAACAAACGTAAAACACAGCATCCTCTGCAAGTTATACAGGATTTTTTTTTTTTAATAATTACAAATTTAAATCATTGTGCATTCATTCAAATGGCCCTTCATCTCGCTAGGTAATTCCCCCCCCCACCAAGGATATATATAATAAAATCCCTATATATAAATTGAGGTTTTATGTTTTTGCTTATTAAATTGTTAAGTGAAACTACAGAATAGTTACAAAATACCCGCCAACCGTATTCCGTTAAATTCATAACAAGCGACAATTACATGAAGGATTTATTTTATCGTAGCTAGACCATAATCACGTGATTAAAATTTTAGCAGATTGAAAATTGGGAGACACAAGGTCAGAAGAACCCGAAATAGTAATTCGAACAGGTACGCATGGAAAAATACTAACAATTTCGTTTTAGTAAGAAGGATAACGGAATAGTAATAATAATAATAATAATAATAATAATAATAATAATAATAATAATAATAATAATAATGGTACTTGTACAGTAAACTGTACAAGTACCATTATTATTATTATTATTATTATTATTATTATTATTATTATTATTATTATTATTTCGTTATCCTTCTCAATCAAGACATTAAAAAATTATTTCGTTATCCTTCTTAATCAAGACATTAAAAAATGAAGATATCGAAAAAGGTTTAAATTGTACGTATCCGTTACGGAATGAAATTTCACTTAATTTCATCAAGTAGTTTTTGTTTTACAGCGAAAAAACAATTTGTTATGATACCGAGCAAAAGATTCGATTTTTAGGAAGAAAAGCTAGTATTAAAGATGGAGAGGGAGTGCCGGCGCTTTAACTGGAGTTATCTCCCCGTGGCGTTTCTAAAATTCATAAATTAAAATGAAATCCAAGATGACTGCCTTCAACGTGCTGTCGTAAAAACGTGTTTTTCCGCTGTAAACAAACAAACAAACAAACAAATAAACAAAAAACAAAATGAAATTTTTTTTTCGGAGATCTTCAGTTCAAAACGGATTCGTACAATATAACCTTTTTTTTTTTTTTTTTTCTTCGATATTTTCATTTTTTAATGTCTTGATTAAACTGTGTGCCCGACAATGACGGTCAGTATGCAAGTCTCCTAGACCTTTTTCTCACAACTTGCCCTGAACTATGTTCAGTTTCCGTTCTGTCTCCTCTTGGATCTTCCGACCACTCAGTTGTATCAATTAAGATAAAAATGAAATGAAATAAGTCCTCAGACGTACCTCTCCATCGTACAGTATATCGATACACTATGGCTGACTGGGATAGTTTCCGTACATTTATATCGGATCTTCCTCTGCGTTCCACGTTTAAAAAGGATGTGTCGTCTATAGTATCAGACCTGACAGAATGGTTAATTGTAGGTATAGACAATTTCATACCCTCGAAAAAGTCCCAGCAAAAACCTAACAGCCAGCCATGGTTTTCTCCAGAATGTGCTGCTGCTATTGCGCACAGAAATCACTTTTTCCACTGCTTCCAACGTAATAGATGTATGGAAACTAAAGCCGCTTTCAGGACTGCCAGCAACCATTGTAAGAAAGTAATAAAGAACGCAAGAGAGTTGTATGCTCGGTCCGTCAAGTCCAAAGTAGCTGAGCAGCGGCTTGGTTCCCACCAGTTTTGGCAAATTGCAAACAGAATCCTGAACAGAAGCGTGTGCTCTATCCCAACTATCATCAGTGGACCTGAGTTAATCTCGTCAGCATCAGACAAGCCAAACTCTTTGCCAAGAACTTTGCAGCCAATTCTACCCTTTGCGACCAAGGCCGCCAACCCCCAATATTTCCTCCTGTATCAGAAAACACACTGTGATATACAAATATCTGTATGTGATGTTGCCAAGCTAATCAAGAACCTTGATTCCAGTAAAGCAACCGGCCCTGACGGTATTCCAATTATAGTACTCAAAAAACTTCAACCATAACTAGCACCCATACTTACAAAACTGTTTAAACGTTGTCTTAAGGAAAATGGCTTCCAATCACCCTGGAAAATCTCATCAGTATGCCCTGTATTTAAGAATTCAGGTGATCGTTCATCCCCCTCTCAGTACAGGCCAATAAGTCTCCTGTGCATCATGAGTAAGTTGCTGGAATCTGTGTTAAATAGAGAAGTAATCAACCATCTCAGCAAAAATAGCCTTCTTAGTGACACACAATATGGTTTCCGTTCTGCTAGATCTACAGCAGATGTGCTTACAGTTATATCTCATAGGATTAGTGAATCTCTCGACAGAGGCAACCTTTCAAGGGTAATTGCTCTTGACATATCAAAGGCCTTTGATAGGGTATGGCATAAAGGTTTACTTCACAAGATCTCCAGCTATGGTAGAGCTGGAAATGTCTTCTCAATTATTAAATCATTTCTCTCTGATAGGTTCATAAGAGTAGTAGTTGATGGGCAAAAAATCAGAAGCTCACAGAATAAATGCTGGAGTTCCTCAGGGTTCCATCCTGGGCCCAACTCTTTTCCTGATCTACATTAATGATCTTCCAAATCACATCCTTACATCATTCGTAGACATTTTTGCTGGCGACATTACCATCTATGGTAACACATCTAAAACAGTAAACGACCAAGTTCTCTCCGATTCTCTCTCCTCTGATCTTGATCACGTTGTACAATGGGGAAAGGAGTGGCTGGTTACTTTTAATGCATCTAAAACCAAGCTTCTATCTTTACATCATCAACGTTCTGATCCCCATCTGGCATCAATTAAAATGAATGGCTCTCGTCTTGGGGAGGCCTCAACTTTTGACAGGCTTCTGGGCTTGACCTTTACTCCTGATCTTAAATGGAATACGTACATCAAATCTGTTGCCAAGGCAGCTGGAAAAATGGTCGGATCCTTCTATCGATCCGGTAGATATCTCACTGCTGATGCAATTCTCTATCTATATAAGAGCCAGATACGTCCAAGGATGGAATACTGTTGCCACATCTGGGCAGGAGCTGCTAGAAAAGACTTGTCCTGCCTTGATAGGGTTCAAAATAGACTTCGTGGCCTGGTGGGAGATGTCCTTTTCTCTTCGCTGCAACCTCTATCTCACAGAAGAGATGTTGCGAGTTTGTCTCTGCTTTATCGTTATTTTCATGGAAAGTGTTCGACTGAGCTTCAATCTATGCCCCCCCCCCTCGCCAAACTTTCACAAGAAACACTAGACTAGCTGAAAACATTATCAATAATTTTCCCCACTCTTTATCTGTGCCTAAACCTAAACATAGATTCCATGATCAAAGCTTCTTTCTTAGAACTGCACGCCTGTGGAATTGTCTTCCGTTTTCCTGCTTTCCAGCTGTCTATAATATGGTTGTCTTCAAGTCCAACGTGAACAAGTTTCTGATGAGCCGTTCCACTTAAGTTAACAAATTTACCGAACTTCCATTACTATTGATTACTATATTGTCCTTTTGACTACTCTACACTCTTTAACCCTTATCCTTGAGTGGCCGATCGGCCTTGATAAGTGGTGACGCTTCTGTAAAAAAAAAACAATAATAATAATAATAATAATAATAATAATTAAACAAACAAATAAAATAAATAAATAATTTACGTTTCATTTCATTTCGAGTTTTAGTTTTTAAGTTTGATGGGCGCGAAGTATTTTTTTGCGGTGATTCGACCAGGGTATTCCCGTTGTCACATTTACCAAAACAAAACAAAATAAAAAAAATAAATAAAAATCAAAAATCAAACTTAACGGTAAAAATTTACGTTTGTAATCGATGAGATTAACGTGATAAAAGAAAAACCAGGTCTCCTGTGAGGATTTCAGAGGGAGCATTTCCGTAACCCTCAGCATTTTTCCATTTCCACTAAACCACAGCAACGCGTCGCCGAGTACAGTGAGTTTTAAATATTGACATATCCATAACACAGCAGTCGGTAGGTTTATGTCTACCTGAAAAAAATAACAAAATCCAATATAAACAAGTTCTTGTTCACCCATCATCGCAAATGATCTAATTATACCAAATTGCTTCTGCAAACGATTATCACGCAACTGTCCCAATGACTACAATAACATGTTAACCATTATCCTCGAGTGGCCTCTGGGCCTTGATGTATAGTAAAATCCCCTTGTAAATGAAACAAACTTTTAGGCAAAATTCGACTGTATTCATTCATCAACATTGTTTCCCTTCTAGGACGATGCACTGAATATAACGCTTTTCTAACAAATCGACGCCTTTTTTTAGAGAAGGAGGTGTTTTTGTTCAGAATAATGTGTCATGTATGGTCGCGTTTAAAGTCAGCATATTATCTTCTAACTTTTGTTTCTGGCGGAGTAGATTGCAAATAATCTCTACTTATATATATAAGAAGGACCTGGTGTGAGTTAGTTCGTTCCCTATAGACTCAGAAGCGGCTGGGTCGATTTAAAAAAAATCACACAAATGTACTTTACATGTCTGGCAGTGTTCTTAGATAGGTTGTGTATAAGAATACATCTAATAAGTATAACAAATTCATAATAAAAAAAATTCAATTAAAGAAGGAACAGTCCGATTTGGACCAAACTTAAAGTTCTGATACAGCCTAACATCACAAGTGCATTTTAAATGTGTTATCCCTGCACAAGCAGAAAGGCTCAGTCTGTAAAGTCAAAAGTAGGTTCATTTATAAGATAAGGGCGCGTTCGAAATGAATGTTTCTGTTTAGACCACAATAGTATCATGATATTTAGCTTCTCAATTTTAAACTTTAATTCAAGTCATTATATAAAAATAATTTTATAAAATCAACAGTCGGTTCTCTACAGTGCAATGTAGACTATATTGTATTATAGATGAAGTCATTGCGGAGAGACACGTGAAGCTTTTTCCTGGTGCATCGTGGTAAGTCCACGACTAGAGCTGGCAATCAATCGATTTGATTGAAAAAGGTGCGATTTCACCGATTTCGTTGACAATAAAAACATTAGATGTGTGGAATATCCGTTGACTCTAATTCAATTCCAGGCAACTTCGGGTCTTCCCGCTAGTACTTACTATTATTGCTTTGCTTGGACATTATTTTTTTCATAAAATTTTTTAATCATACACGAATTCATATCTATTTTATTGTTTTGAAAATTTGCATCACTTGAATCATTGTAATTTGCAAACTAATACTCCGATTAGGTTAAAAATTTGCGCGTGTCATTTAAAGGTTAGTACTTTAGAAAATTCATCATATGGATTTCCTTTATTATTAGCGCCATCTTACTGAATGATACGTCATCTATGAAGTATATGTGCCTATTTTAGGCATATATATATATATATATACATGGTGTCCACAAAGTCAGACTTTGTGGAAGCATCCTTTAGATTATGTAGCCAGACTGACTTTGTGGGCACCCTATATATATATATATATATATATATATATATATATATATATATATATATATATATATATATATATATATATATACTAGCAGAAGTACCCGTCGTTCACTGGGTTCAAAAACAGACTACAGAAAATGGACTGTGATTGATGAAAGTATGATAGGTTATGAAAAGAAGGGGCTTGTAAAGAGATAGGTTTTGATACTCAAAAATTTTACCCTAAGCAAAATATGATGAAAGTAAAATAATTTTCACGAAAATATATTTTTTATATCAACTTTGTTTCCATTCGTAGCCAACAGTGACCAACAAAATGATGTTTCCTTACAAAGAGAAAATGTTATATATATAATAATATAAATATACAAGAAATAAATGTTACCATAATAAATAAGTTACTTTTATGGTAGAAATGTTCACTGGTTTGTATTTTTAAGTAGTTTGTAAAAGAAAAAATTTTTTTTTAATTCACGAACCGGTTTTAAAAAAAATCAAAATGGCAGCGACTTTGAAATGGAGGGCCCCGTTTACAATTTAAAGGAGGGGCACCTGAGCATTCTATGTTAACAATTTAAGAGAGTTCCGTCAACGTAAAGAATATTTATAAACATATTTTAATGTTTTCCGTTATTTTGTACTTGAGGAATATACGATTATGGCATGTGTAGTTTATATGAAAATTCATTTAAGTAGTTATCGCCTCAAATTTCGTTTTAATATCGGTTCTCTGAAATTATTTCAAGGAAAGAGCATTAAAAACTATTAAAAAAAACATTAACCGAACTTTTATTGACTATGGTAACATTTATTGCTTGTATATTTATTTTTTCGGGTAGTCGTTTGTTGGATTTTCTGCGAAACACTCTTACTAAATAATATCGACGAAATATCGAAAAACAAAGACACAAAAACAGTTTTGAACAATAATGAAGCTTTACTTACTTTAGTAAAATAATCCGAGACAGCAAACTGGGATATTAAAAAAGTAAACACGTAATTACTTTAGTTTTTTAAAGCAAAGAATCGATATAAATATGAATAAGAAGAAAATGGCGCCCTTGTCAAGCAGAAAAGCTTCGTTTCAGTTTTCCAGTATTGAACGGTGTAGCATTGCGCCGCCGATTTCAGGGTTGTACTATTGTAATGTAAAGAACATGCAGAAAGGGTTGTAATTAACTGAATTCCTTCTAGTACACTAACAAAAAACAGCTTAAACAGATATATAAATAAAAATGAAAAGATTATGTAAATGTTTTTAAAAAGATACGTAATAAAGTGAGCAAGATTTTTTCCTTCTTTTGACACTATAACAAGTAACGTTCTCATTTTTTATTATTTATCTATTTATCTATTTTCGAAAGAGTGCCATGTGCAATTGGATAAGGAAAAAAACAGAGTTATGCAAAATTTGTTTCGAGAATTGTCTAAAGTTCCGACTTTTTTTTGGCTTTCACTTTAATAAGAACGTGAATTTATGAGGTGAATTTATTCGACACAATATGATTCAACTCAAAAAAATAAATAAAAGCTAACGTGAGTTAAGATTAAAGTTAAGGTGTTATTGTGGACTCTCACCCCTTTTAAAAAACTTGTTAAACTTTGTTACATATTTACATTCTATGGAGATCAGGCGCGAACGAACACCCCATAATTTTATTATACCATATTTCTTCAAACTGAAACATAAATATTATCTACTGTTTTAAGTTATTTAGATATTCGAATTCAAATATAATAGGAAAAAACACATGCAGTTCAGATCATATACAAGTAGCTTAAACTACGTTGCTTAGACTATGTAATTAAGACCACATAGCTTAAACCAAATAGTTTAGACCAAGTAATTTAGCTTAAACCACATAGCTTAGGCCACTTAGCTCACGTAGCTTAGACAATATAGTTTAGACCACATAGCTTAACCGATATAGTTTAGACCGTTATTTAGCTTAAACCACATAGCTTAGATCATGTAGCTTAGACAATGTAGTGTAGACAACACCTCACACACACACACACACACACACACACACACACACACACACACACACACACACATATATATATGCTATAATTTTTTTTTGTATATTGATATTCATATTAAAACCCTTTTTTCTATCTATTTTTAAAAATACAATTTTCTTATATATATATATATATATATATATATGGGTCGTGGAATTGCATTCTTTTTAAACATTCATTTTAATTAATTCCCTATTAGTTTTTTTCTGTTTTCTTATGGGATGATCATCTTTAGTTAACTATTACGTGTAATTATATTCATGCAGATATTCTATAGGATTTTTACTTGCGTAATATTTACGTAAAAAGATTATAGGAAACACAAATCTCTTTCTATATATATTTAAGTATGCGTATATATATTTGCTTAAAAAAATTTGCTTTCCAAACCGTTGTTAGTTTTTGGTCTACAGGCATGAAACGTAATATATAGGGTATCGAACCCATGTGAAACTTTATATTTAGGTTTTAGGGAAAATCGGTGCAAAAGTGTTAAAATTAAAAAAATGAAATTTGCCAGTTGAAGGTCGACCGACAGCATTACGAATATGCATGCATAACGTAATATCTATTGGTTCATGTTTTTAAGTTTAAGCCTAACAGCGAACATGTCTTCATAGCTCAGGCATTGATGTCAAAGTAAAAAGTAGATCGTAAGCCAAACGTTTTTGGTTTCAATTTTTTGTGGTGACGCACGAGCTATTAAAAAAAAAAACTTTTGTAATCATTACTATATATTGTATCCAATATAATATAATAATGAATACGAAATCTGCATTAATCAAAATATATTTAATCGTATTTTACAACCGGGCAATGCCGGGTGGTTTGCTAGTATATATATAAAAGAAAAATCCCATTAAAAATTTATTCAAATTTTCAAAAAGAAAAAAAGAAAAGGATTATAAATCTGCAAAGAAATATATAAAATTTTGGTACTTGTGCATTTAACGAACCAGACGTTTGCTCGGCTTTGTCCGGCGCATGACGTCAACAGCCGGATAAAACCAAGCGTTGGCGATAAAATAAAAACAACGCTACAAATAACTGTAAAATGAAATTGTAAATCTAGAAACACACACACACACAAAAAATAAATAAATAAAATAAAAAATAAATAAATAAAACGCAAAAACCTACCGTTCATTTGTGTTTTTTTTATTATTATTATTGTATGAAATTGTTTTCTATATTCAAATACATATAAAAAACTTTTGTAAACAAATAATAGGCAGTAATTGTTGTTTTTTTTTGGTGTTTTTTTGTTCAAGAATTTACGTAAAATACCCAACAAAACTGATATTTGTAGGATAATAAATAAGCATTGTTTGATTAAATAATAGATAATATTTTTTTTAAGTTTTTAAGTATTTAAGAAAAAGAAAGGAACAAAACTGTTTTTTTTTTAACCAGAATCCCTGAGAGTTTCGTTTTTTTTTTGCCAAGAACATATTTTCTCGGGAGGATGTATTTTTCTCAGACTTTTGGAGGGCACCAGACGACAAAGTGGACGGAGATGAGATGGTGGATGTGATAGGAACTCCTTACCAACCGAGTAGCTTTTGGCGATGTGGGTTAATATGGAGTCAAACGGCTGCCTACCAAACTTTTGTCTTCACATAAACTCTAAAAGATATGTGTCCAAAAGTTCCCTGTTGGTTCCGCATTCTCGTTTATTGCGCTGCTTTGCTTCCTTCCACACCCGCTCCACATGATTTGTTGCTGCCTGTGTTACAGGATCCACAAAGTTAAGGATGTGGTTCACCGTTAAATGGTGATACCCCTCTCGTCCCACTTTGCTGTAAGTCCTCCAACAGTCTGATACGACCGGAATCCCCGGCAGAATGTTTTTTATATAAGTGGAAGGCAGGTTTCAGCATTCATATTTGGTATGCTAACCAAAAAACCTTCTTTTCAGCGGGGTCGTATCCACCGAAGACCTAGACCGGTGTTAGACGTCTGCCGACGTTGTGTTCCGGCGGTTGAAGACAGACTCGTCGATTTCGACCGTATGGCCTGGGCGTCCTATCTGCCGGGGATTCCTGAGGAAGTAATACCGGCATACATCTCACAGAAAATTCTTCCAGTCCACAATTGTGTGCCGTGACCGCAACCCACATTCGCGCCGGAGATTCCTTGTTGTGTCCATCTCCCATAGGTAGATTACTTTGATAATTCAGACGATCGTCAGTCGCGAATTGGCGAAGATGGTCCCAATTCTAATTGAGGTCCAACGGCGACATGTTGCACTTTCACATATCCAACTGTATCCGTCCGTAAGGTTTGCTTTCTTGGCAAGTAAATATTTCTGGCCGAAGGTGGAGCACTCTAGACCTCTTCAAAATTGACCTTTTTCTTCAAACATATGGAAACTGCTATTATTCCCATTCTCCAAGGTCTAAATTAGCTAAATATACCAGTTATTGTGATCTTGGACCTTGGCTATGCCTGCCTCAAGAGCCATGTAATTTTATTGTTGACGTTTTTCAAAAACGCTGCAAAATTTGGGATATTATGTCCTTATTTTAATTGTAGCTTTCCAGAGGTTGATGCTATAGCATTGAAAGTGGTACCAAATGTAAGCTAATAAAATTTGCTTGCATATGGTAGTAAGCACAATAAAACACATGAACACCTGTGTAAATTTTAACTAATTTTAATGCACAAACAGCTGGGACACTACAAAAATCAGTTTGGTAGTATAATAGCACTGCACTGACACATATATTGCACAAGAAACTGTCAGATAGGATGTTACTAATACATGTATTATCACTTGTTCAATGTGGCTTTTTTGAAACTGTCAAATTTTTTCCTGTGGTACTCCACAACTTGTAGTAAGCAGCTTCTTTGCTCTGGGTCACTTGTGATCTGAGTTGCAAAGTCACTCATTAGTTTCACACCTCTCTCAGCCACATCATTGGTCACTTTCACTGACCTCACAAACTTCTGTGCATTCCTGTAGCTGTCATTGTCTTCCCAGGTGTCAGCAGGAGTAGTGAGCCGGTCACATTTCACTCGAAGAGCATCAAACAGAAAGTGAGACTCTGGCCCTACCAGGTCTGTGAGAACTGTAGCTGCATTGATGACAGGAAACACTGGCTTGCCTTTCCTGTAACTCTCAGGTTTCTCTGTTTCTGACAGCTTGACTGCGAGCTTCTCTTTTGCAGACTTGGTCATGCTGGCATGTGAACTGAACAAGATGAATGGCACTAGTTCCTGGGTCAGATACCAGCGGTGGTTGTTCATTTTCTTGAGAACAGAGGTTGCCAGTTCATACTGCTTGTATTGCCGCATGTTCTTCATAAGCTGGAGGTCATGGATAGGTGCATCAGCTGCAGATGTGGTGGTCACCCAGTGGCTGGTGTAGAATAAGGCCAGGAACTTGTTCATCCTCTCCAGCTTGAATATAGTGTCTGTGTTGTATTTTAGTTCCTTGGAAAGCATGACCATCTTCATACAGTAAATGTTCCTGGCCATCCAGCGGGCTTGGTGAATGGCACCTGGCTGGCCCAGTGGATGCCTCGAGGAGGTTCCTCACCAAGCAGGATCAGGCACAGCTCTGCCACCTCTCTGTAATTTGCCCTCGGACTTGCTTCCTCAAGGAAATTGCTTAAGACTGCAATTGTTCTGGTCTTCTTCTGTTTCAAGTCTTGTTCAACTAGGCCCAAAACTCTTGGGCAGTCCTTAACCAACTTGTCCCACTTCTCTTTCACATTGCTGAACATTGGGTTGTCAGGACTCTTGACCTTGCTGAACACTGCCTCCCATACACTTCCAATTATTATCTCTGATATGTGATGGCGACAAGCGAAGTAGAATACCTTTTTGCCTAGTTTTTCTTCAATAAGTTTCGCTGCACCCTTGTTGATGCTACTGTTGCTTGCTGTGGTATCAAATACCAAGCCTACAATGTTGTCTGTAAGACCCCATGATTCTATCAGTTCCAATGTAGCATTACACTGTTGGATTCCTGTGGAACTTTCTATGAAGGGCACACCAAGCAGATTCCCTTCTTCATACTGTGGAGTATCAGAGACGAGCACTGCAAGACTTTCCACTGGGTATCTTTCACCAAGAACATCCCGTAGAAGTTTTCCATCCCAGTGTAGTGTGCAGTAATCTGGCGGACTTTCCTTGAAGTTATTCATGTAACTTTGGCACAAGTTATGACAAGTGTTTATCCTATTTCGTCTTGTAGTAGAGGCTGATATAACAAAGTCATCAAGATCTGCGCTTCCTGCCTTCAACACTGTAGACACCATGGCTGTAGTCTGGTTGTCAGAGAGTGACAACCGATCTGCAGTGCTACAAATCTCTTCACTGTTCATAACTGAGTGTGGAAAGTGTAAGGTTATCGTATTTGGTTTTGATGAACAGCTTGGTGTTGTCTCAGTGTATTCTGAACCCTCACTAGTACCAGAGCCTTCACTGTTCTCTGGGTCTTCATCACTTGAAATTTTCCCAACTTCTGCTGCTGCAGCAGTCACTGATGATAACATTCTCTCTTCTCTTTCTTCTCGGAAGCTTTTCTCTCCAGACTTCTTCTCAAACACCTTATCATGACCTGACATGTGTGCCAGGCGAGTGGTCTGTTGGTCCAAGTAGAAATTGACGTCCTCTTCCTTGGTCTCCTTTGTGAGCAGCCTGTTGCTTCTTATCTCCTCCACAACATCCTTTGCTCCAATATCAAATAACTTGTCTAAGTCCTTCAGAAAGTTAGCTCGTTTCTCTTCCTCTGGTTTGTTATTTCTTCCCTTGTTTTTAACAATTTTCCTGTACTTTTCATGGAGTTTGATCCATTTCCAAGTAACCTACATCTTAAATTTTAAGTGTTTAGACCCAAAATTGGCGGAGGAGTTTGGTAGAGTTTTCAAAGGTCAAATCGTTAAACGTTGACCCCTTGACAGCCAAAATTCTGTCCGAAAACCGATAAAAAAGATTTCCCCAAATCTCAATACCCCTTATGTCAAATCTCGAGTACGTAGACTGAAAATTGACAGAGTAATTTGGTAGGGAACTGTACACACAGAGGCACACACACAGACACACAAACAGGCACACACACATATACATATAGCCTGTTATTTCATATATATATATATATATATATATATAAAATATATTTTAGTCATCGACATACAGACCTGTTTCGTTGTTTCACAACTCATCAGTGCCGCTAGACTAACACCTCTCCCAAGCCGAGGATCGAACCTAGAACCGTCGTGATGACAGTCGGCAGTCCTACCCCCTGACTACGGAATCGGTGGCCGAAATTAAACTGTCGGAATGCGTATTTAAATAAACATCCGTCCGCTACTCGTAGAGGGCTCAAACGTTTTGTTTGTAAACAAATTGCGAATGACAAAAAGTTATATTCCAAAAATCATGACGTTGACCATCTTATGATTTATTCCTTTAATTCAGTTGACTTATACAATTCTTGACAGTATCTGTTTCGTAGCACAAAATCAATCAATTATTATATCAATCAGTGAATCTATTATGCCCTTAACTCATCAGACGAAATAGCAACAACCAATCAGTCGAAAAGAATTGAAGTGTGATTTGACATGCTTAAAATCCGAATATTGGAACAGAAGCTGCAGATACCTTTTTATTATTCCATTATGCCATACTGAATTTTTATCAAACAAAGTCATAAAACCCAACTATTCGCACCAACAATATTAATTAATTCATGAATCTTCTACAAAAATGTTCTATTTAATAATTAGTAAATTTATTAATTCTAATTTGTGTATACATACGTATGAAAATAATATCAACAAATTATAAACTATTATACATGTTTATATATACGAAACTTAGCTAAGCTAAAAACAAACAAGAAAAAAAACAACAACAAAAAACGATTGGTCATTACGGTCAGTTATCATAACTAATCAATTGATTTGAACTGAAAACCATACATAATTCAATTCTGTTAGCTATTATAATCTGGCTTATTAATCATTACAATTATCATTTTTAAAATCATAAAATTCAAAAACTATACATTCCTTTTTGTTAATATATATATATATATACATATATATATACATACATACATACACATATATATATATATATATATATATATATATATATATATATGTACTAGAAAAAGTACCCGTCTTTGACTGGGTTCAAAACCAGCCTACAGAAAATGGACTCTGATTTATGAAAGTATGATAGGTTATGAAAAGGAAGGGTTGTAAATTTGGGTTGAATTTTGAGGTATCAAAACTAAAGAAAAATATGATGAAAGTAAAAGTAAAATAGATAAACCCCATAATTTATTATACCATACCTGTTCACACTGAAACACTTATCACAATATTCTGTGGATCTATATTAAAAAACCTTGTTAAACTTTGTGACATATTTCCATTCTATGGAGGTCAGGTGCGAACAAACACTCCATAATTTTATTAAACCATATTTCTTCAAACTGAAATATAATTATTAAAGTATACTTATGCAGATAGATATGAAAAGTCTTTATTAAAGTTTGTGCCTATGTTCATTCTATGGAGGCCAGGCGTGAACGCAGATCCCACAAGTTTATTATACCATCCCTATTTAAGTTATAACATACTTATCAAAGTATTCTTATGTACATCTATATTAAAAACACTTGTAAACGTTTTTTTTTTATTTTAATTTTTTTATTTCCATACTTTGTGGACCAGGCACGAACGCAGACCCTACAATTTTTATGAACCATCGTTCTGCCAGATCAAACATACCCATTCCTGTGTCTCGATACATCTTCTATCATTATAATCAGTTTTTTTTAAATAGTCAACCATACAGGAGACTATTCGTGACCACACACACACACACACACACACACACACACACACACACACACACACACACACACACACACACACACACACACATTCAGCTTTATATTATAGATATGTATGTCCAACAAAGTAACTGGCTTGGATTCTCTACTTACACAGACGCAGCTGGTAGCACAGCACATAGCTTCTCTATATCTCATTCCCTTACACAGATGGTTGCATTTCCCAGATCAGCAAGATCAGCACGCCTCACTTCTAGATCTATTTCTGGCCACAGTTCCTGCTGATTGTATAACAAATGCCCACAGCCCACTCGGGAATGCTGATTACGTTGTGATATTGGTAGAAATCGCCCTTAATTCTCGACCCAAAACTGAAGACCCGCTGCTCAAAACAACGAAGTATTACAAAAAGGCTGTCAAAAAGCCATCAGGGATCTCATCAGAGATGCCCCATGAGGAAATATCTTTTCTCTTCCAGCTGAACAGTTCGCAAATGAGACACTGAATGGTTCAAAATTGCAATTGAAGCACATTTACCCACACGGAAATTCTATAGCAAGCACCACTCTCCGCAATGGTTTACTTCTACGTGTGCAGCTACCATTCCTCAAAGGCAGCATGCATACCGTAGATTCAACCGACATAAGTCCAGTTCAAACGGACAGAAGTATATAGAAGCTAGAAGTAATTGTAAGAGAGAAATAGCGATAGCAAAGACAGAATACACTGAAACCACCAGAAAACGCACTGAAGCACAGAAATTAGGAACTCCTGATTTCTGGAAAATCTACAACAGTGTAATAAATAATCGGCAGTCAACGATTCCCCCGTTATCAAACGATCACGAGGTTGTTTGCACGGCAACCGAAAAAATTAACCTGCTCTCCAGTCGGTTTGCCTCAAACTCCACATTGGACCCGAACCAGCATTCCTTCCCTGACTTTCCTTTGCGGACGGACTTCACACTAGATGACTTGAAAATCACCCTCTCCCAGGTACATGGTATCATAAAAAACCTAGACACCTCAAAAGAATGTGGACCCGATCTCATCCCGACTGTGCTATTTAAAAAAAATGCTCTGGTTAGTTTGCTCCAGTTCTCTCTAAACTTTACAACAAATGCCTTAACGAATCTTGCTTTCCTGACTGCTGGAAAACCGCTTCTGTAGTACCAGTGTTCAAAAATTCTGGCGAAAGACCTGACCCATTAAATTATCGCCCCATAAGCCTTCTCCCGCTTTTCGCCAATATATATATATATATATATATATATATATATATATATATATATATATATATTTTACATGGGGGTCACCACTTATCAAGGCCCGGAGGCCACTCAGGGATAAGGGTTATTGCGTGTACAGTAATCAATGAGATAGGATTTTAGTAATCATTAGCATTGGAAATTTGATAGAGTGTCTTACTTAAGGGGGCGGTTTGTCAGGAATTTGCTTATGTTGGATTTGAAGACCTTCAAGTTGTAGTCAGGTGGGAAACAGGCAAACGGAAGAGAGTTCCACAATCGTGCACTGCTCATGGAATCTACGTTTGGATTTAGACACAGATAAAGAGTGGGGAAAATTATTGACAGTAGTTTCAGCCATTCACGTGAACGATTGGCGAGGGGGGGACGAGAGATTGGAGCTCAGACGAGCACTTGCCATGGAAATAATGATAAAACAAAGACAGGCTCACAACGTCTCTTCTGTGGGAGAGAGGCTGCAGGGAAGAGAAAAGGTAACCCCCCCACCAAACCACAAAGTCTATTTTGTACTCTGTCAAGGCAGGATAGGCTGTTTTTAGCAGCTCCTGCCCCGATGTGGCAGCAGTATTCCATCCTTGGACGTACTTGGCTTTTATACAGATAGAGAATTGCATCAGTAGTGAGATATCTTTTGGAGCGGTAGAAGGATCCCACTATTTTCCCAGCGTCCCTGGCAACAGATTTGATGTACGTGTTCCATTTCAGATCAGGAGTAAAGGTCAAACCCAGAAGCTTGTCAAAACATGGAGCCTCCCCAAGACGAGAGCCATCCATTTCAATTGATGCCAGAAGGGGATCAGAGCGTTGATGATGTAAAGATAGAAGCTTGGTTTTGGATGCATTAAAAGTAACCAGCCACCTCTTCCCCCATTGTACCACGCGCTCAAGATCAGAGGAGAGAGATTTAGAAAGAACTTTGTCATTTACAGCCTTTGATGTGTTACCATAGATGGTCGTGTCATCAGCATAGATGTAAACAAATGATTTAAGTATGTGTTTTGGGAGATCATTGATGTAGATCAGGAAGAGAGTTGGGCCCATGATGGACCCCTGGGGGACTCCAGCATTTATATTGCAGGCCTCCGATTTTTGTCCATCTACCACTACTCTTATGAGCCTATCGGAGAGAAATGATTTAATGATTGAGAAAACATTTCCAGTAATACCGTAGCTGGAAATCTTGTGAAGTAGGCCCTTATGCCATACCTTATCGAAGGCCTTCGATATGTCAAGAGCAATTGCCCTGGAAAGGAAACCTTTGTCAAGAGATTCACTAATCCCATGTGATATAACCGTTAGCACATCTGCTGTAGATCTTGCAGAGCAGAAAGCATATTGCATGTCAGTAAGAAGGTTATTTCTGTTGAGGTGGTTGACTACTTCTTTATTTAATATGGATTCCAACAACTTACTCATGACACACAGGAGACTTATTGGTCTGTACTGAGAGAGGGATGACTTTTCACCTGAATTCTTAAATACAGGGCATACTGATGAGGTTTTCCAGGGTGTTGGAAAGCACTTCTCCTTAAGGCAACGCTTAAACAGCTTCGTAAGTATGGGGGCAAGTTCTGGTTGGAGCTTTTTCAGCACTATAACTGGAATGCCGTCAAGGCCAGTTGCTTTACTGGAATCAAGGTTCTTGATTAGCTTGGCGACCTCACGCACAGATATTTATATGTTGCATAGCGTGTTGTCTGTTATAGGAGGAAATATAGGGAGTTGATGGCCATTGTAGCATAGGGTAGAATTAGCTGCAAAGTTCTTGGCAAATAGTCTGGACTTGTCTGATGCTGACGAGATGACCTCAGGTCCATTGATGATAGTTGGGATAGAACGCACGCTTCTGTTCAAGATCCTGTTTGCTATTTGCCAAAACTGGTGGGAACCAAGCCGCTGCTCAGCTACTTTAGATTTAACAGACTGAGCATATAGCTCTCTTGCATTTTTTATTACTCTTTCACAGTGGTTGCTGGCAGTCCTGAAAGCAGCTCTAGTCTCAGGACATCTATTACCTTGGTAGCTATGGAAAAAGTGATTTCTGTGTGCGATAGCAGCAGCACATTCAGGGGAGAACCATGGCTGGTTGTTAGGTTTTTTTTGGAATTTTTTGGATAGTATGAATCGGTCTATGCCTACAATTAACCATTCGGTCAGGTCTGATACTATAGAGGATATATCCCTTTTAAACATGGAATGCAGAGGTAGGTCAGATATGAATGTACGGAAGCTATTCCAGTCAGCCATAGAGTATCGATATACAGTACGGTGGAGAGGTACGTCTGAAGACTTATTACATTTCATTTTTATCTTAACTGCTACAACAGAGTGGTCAGAGGATCCCAGAGGAGATAGAACGGAACATGAACACAGCTCAGGAGAAGTTGTGAGGAAAAAGTCTAGAAGGCTTGCATATTGACTGGGTGTATCGGGCACATGGGTGGGTTCGTGAACAATCTGAGTGAGGTCATAGGCAATGGCAAAATCATGACAAAACCTCCCCTCATCATCGGTTTTATTTGAGTGGGTCATCCATTCCACATTATGGACATTGAAGTCACCGCAAATGTGAATGTTAGCCGAAGGATGAGCAGACAGGATGTGGTCAATTTTTTCAGATATGCTCTTAAAGATAGTAACCCCACTGTTGTGGGGTCGATAGAGGGAAAATATAAATGCAGTGGTGTAAGCAAGTGCAACCAGGAAGCACATATAAGGTAAATTAGGATTTTCTCTAGAGATATCCCTGCCACATGGGAAGCCATCTTTAATGTAGGCACATATTCCATCCCATGGCGGTCTTGGGGGTCAAATTTAGATGTTAAGTTAGAGTATCCGTTAATTATGAACTCATCTAGGGAAGTGGTCGGTCCTATTCCAGTTTCGCTTAGAAAGAATATGTCCGGTTTCGTCTCCTGTGATTGGGGTTCAACCTGTGGAAGGTTGGAACGTAGACCCCTCGCGTTTTTATATACGCACCTTCTATTGAGTTTTTTTATTGGTCAATCAGCTTTCTAGTATCCACCGCACCCTTCCTAATCAGTCAATGAGTAGACACTTACAGGACAAAGGCCCATTTGACCTCCGGCTGACCCGTTCCTTTGTGTGCTATTTAGCATAGATATCTAGTGTCTTGACCTGTTTTAAATCTAGGTCAAGTTTTTTTATATGTTAGTGTTTATATATATATATATATATATATATATATATATATATATATTTGTGTGTGTGTGTATGATAGTTTATGTATATGCACGTTTATTTATTTATTTTATTTGTTTATTTTCTATTTTATTGTTAGTTTTAAGATTATTTTGTATCTCTATCTTAGAGTAAATTTTACCCTGTGAAGACAGTTGTTTGCTATTTCTCTTCTACATTTTAATAGATGCTGAGGTTCTTTAAAGTATAGGATAGCAAATTTTTCCTGAAGGCATAATCTACATGGACCGTCTAGGTCTCTACATGTGTTTGCTTGTCTTACTATTTTCCATTCGTCTACCGGTGAGCGTCCGCTTACCTTGAGTTCCCAGTATTTGTTTGCTAGTGTTGTTTTTATACGGTGCTTTCAATAATAAAAAATCACTGTATGAAAACAACGCTAGCAAACAAATACTGGGAACTCAAGGAAAGAATATATATATATATATATATATATATATATATATATACATATATATACATATATATATATATATATATATATATATATATATATATATATATATATATATATGGAGAAAATTGATGAATTGTCCAATCATTACAGTTACTTTCAAATTTCCATGTGATATTTCTAAATAGTCACTCATTTCAATACTGCCCAGGATGAAGGTGACTTAACTTTAGAGAGAATATATTCATGACAATTCTCACCAAACCCTTTAGTTATTACCTCTGAATTTTGTAACTTTAGCGGATACTTACTCTCTAAAATTTCTCTTATTAACCATTTATATAAAAATATATAGCACGTTTTTCTTTTTTATTCTTTCATCTCTTCTCCATTTTAAAATAATTTCTTACTTCTCTGCGTTTTTATATTAGAAATCTGTTGCTATTATTGTTACATGATAAACAAGCTGTCCCCTTTTCATGTAAGTAAAAAAAAATAGGGAATTAGTTAAATGTAAATATGAAATAGGATAGTCAAGGATTCGAACTCGCGAAGCTAGATTTGGAATTGAAAATTCCAATCATAAGTTAAAATAAATACAGAATGTTATTGAAATAAGGAATTGCAATTGTTTAGCTTGCATATCTGTATATGGAAAAGGAATGTAATAATGACATTTCTTTCTGTTAAGGAATTTAATCGTCAATTGAAATTGTAAACATATTTTGTAAAAAATGTTATTTTGGAAAATAGGTTACTGAACTCGGGGTCATGTCAAGTTTGGCAACGGGACGCATGGCACCAACGTGCTTTATGAGCACATGTTTAATCATGTGATGACGTTACGAGTTCTCAATATAGGTAGAGTTTTTAGATGCAGTCTGAGAGAAGAGTTGGAGAGAAGCAGAGAGGTTCAGACCGATTCTCCGTTAAAATCAAGACACCCTCTAGAAGTGAGAGGGTTTTAGAAATAACCATGTAAAGAAATTTTGAATTCCTCACGCGAAATCATGGACCGGTCATGAAATAAAGGACGTCATCATCTTTGTGTATCTGCGTTTTCTGTGTTCATCATTACAACGAGAAAGGTAACGTGTTTATATTATATGCAAAACTGTCAAAACTTAAATGTCAAACGCACTATCTCTCGGTCTATCTATCAAGATATTCATAAATCTCCTCTCATTGAATTGGTTCTCTTGTAGTAACATGTACCTGTCTATTATATATATACAGAACTGTCTCTCTCTTTATATGTACTCTGTCTCTATATCTCACTAATCTCTCCATCTCTTATAACATAAACATCTTAAGACATATGAACACTCAACACATGAACACTCTTAAGACTCTAATCTCTCACTAAGACTCTACTAAGACAAACAACAACAATACAAATATATACGCCATCTTAATAATAGCACCCTATGCAACATTATTTTCGTTTATGTTACGCGGAATTATCTCTTCCCTATCATTCGCTTTCTCTGTGAATCAACTCTTTGTTAACCTATCTCATCTTACTCATTCATTCATTTTTCATTCTCTCATTCATTCAATAACTCATCGATAGACTCATTCATCGCTCATTCACTTAGTCATTGTTACTCCGCTTCTCATTCACATTTTTTTAATATTCACTTACTCATTTATCATTTATTGATAAATTCATTCACAATCATTCAGTTGAACTCCCAGTCAATCAATTGCTCACTTGTTCATTCATAACTAGGGATATGACAACAACATATTATTTTCATTGTTTTGACTTTCGAGTATACACAGGCACAATTAATCAACCGAGAATCACATCACTCTACATAAAAAATATAAGATATCAATGGATATATACCTGAGAATCAAAACAAGGAAAAGAATATGCTGTTGTCATAGCTCTATTCATAACTCATTCATTCATTTATTCTAGTTGTTATTTGTACACTCATCGTTTATTTCTTTTTCGTGTCTTTTGTTCATTGATTTTTATTCATTCATTCATTTATTTCATAACAATCACTCAATTACTCACAAATTCATCATACATGCTTCTATTCACGCATTCATTCATTCATTCATTCATTCCATCATTCATACACAAACCCATTAACCAAGTGAGCGCTCAATCATTCATGTACTCAATGTCTTTCATTCATAAACATTTTTACACTATTAAAACATCTATCTATTAATACATCGTTTGCTTCGTTCTCTTTTTCGAAATCTATGGTTATTTTGCCCAATGTTTACTTTTCTCTATTTTTAACCTTTGCCTAAACAAATGGCATTTTTTACGACCTTTGCCCTCTTTTCCGCTAGGCTAGAGAAAAGACAGAAGATATTCTTAAAAAAAAAAAAAAAGTAAAAGTAATGAAAACAGGTTATGGCTATCTTTTCCTTATTCTATTATATAAACACTGCCATTTATATCACTGCTTTTAAAGCATTATCTTTACGACACAGTTTAACATTATTTCCTTCAACGTATCTCTGAAACTTTTTTTTCTTTGTTGTTGTTCTTTTTTTCTTCTCCCCAAACAGTTAATCTCTCTATAACATTTTATATCTTGTTGGTTTTATTCTTTATCATTGGAGAAGGATAGAAATAAAAAGAAAAACAGATAAACATGCTGGAACGATCTTTCCGTTATCCTTCATTCCAAATCCGACGGAAGTCGAAACCAATAAAGAGTTATGTCCCTTGCTTTCTCTATCATTTCTATTTGTGGGTGGCCATTCTGGTTTCATTCTAACATTTTTTTTGTCTTTTTTAAATTTCATTTTATTTTCTTGTACCATTATTTCCTTCTTTTCTTTTTTTTTCCTAAACACATTTTTTATATTTTATTTCCTCCCCCATTTTGTTTAAATTACAACGTTTACTTTTCCTCCTTCCTGTACCCTATCACTCCCAAGAAAGAAAAGCTGACGCCTAACTTTGTTTATAGCCTCTGGAGCAGTGAAAGGATAAACTTTAGACGGCGCTCATTTAAAAAAACCTGGCTGATTAGACAAAGGTCTCACATGCAAAACATAAAAATGAATACCAGCATGCAGTTCGGAATGATCTTCACCAGGCCATCGCTACATAGACGTTATAAACTAGTTTAGATATTTCTTTAGATCCTACGTACATACAGTTTACCAATAGGCATTGTCAAATACTTTTTTTTGGATTAAAATTGATGATTAATTGAACGCTACATAAGCATATGTATATATATCTATATATATATATGTATATATCCGTCTGGTGGAACAGCTCTTTATTAATCTCTCTCCACACACACACACACACACACACACACACACACACACACACACACACACACACACACATATATATATATATATAAGTGAGAATGTGTGTGTGAGAACATTTCTCAAGCTATATACTTAACGGATTTTTAAATTTGTTAAAATGGAACACAATCCTCAAGAAAAATTGCATTTTGTATTGTTTATTCACTTTTATTATTATTTGCAATTTTTTTTATCAATAAAAGTTGTTGATTTTTTCCCCAAGAAAAAATGAATTTTTTTACGATAAATTGTTAGGTGAAAGTTTTTTTTGTTTTTGTTTTTTCAGGAAAACTTGTACTTTTTTTTAAAAAGAAAGTTGGCAGTAAACGTTCTTTTTAAAAACAATTTTTATTATAAAAAGAAAAGACGAATGCTTTATATGAACACTAAATAGTTAGGTTAAAGTAGAGAAAAGTTGTTTTTTTTTCAAGAGAATGTCCAAATTATTTTTTGTCAACAGATGTTAAGAAAATAAACAGAAAAAATACCCCATCATTAATTACTTATGCAAAAAAAAAAAAAAAAATATTGATTTACTGTTTCAACATTTGAAAAACGGTGATAGCCGGTTAAACCCTGACCATAATTGGAATCCGTAGGTTGGGGGGGGGTCAAATTCTGCATGAGTACCATTCTTTTTAATTTCGTCTTTTGTTCAATGTTTTGAGTGGGCTATCAGCGATTGCAAACTAACAAATCTAACAAAAATGCAAAAAATTCAACAATTAAATAATTTTAATAAGTGCTCAGTAAATACATTCCCCCTTATTGGTAACAAATTATTGCCAGTGTGTTTGGCAGAGGTTCTATTTTTGCCAGTGTGTTTGCCAGTGTGTTTGGCAGAGGTTCTATTTTTTTCTTTTGTTTCAATATTTTAAGCAGTTTTGACACTCAGCTACTAGATTTTTATGGGTCGTTCGGTTTCTAATATTAGGTAAGTAGATCTAGATGAAACTTGCGGAATATGCGATGTTTTACGGTTGTTGTAAAAATGGAACGGAAAGTTAAATTTCGCTCCGTTTTAATCTTTTTTTAATGGTGCCCTCCAAACGAATATAATCAAAAGAATAACATTCAACAATTGTACTTTATATATATATTAGCGGGGGTACCCGGCGTTGCTCGAGTGTTTGTTTCCGGGACAAGGGGGTGAGTTTTAAAAAATGTTATGGTAGGTAAGTAGGAAGGATCAAATCCGGAGTCATGAGTAAAAGTAGGAAAATAAAGTGTGAAAAAAACAAAACAAAAAAAAAAACATCTGCAACGTTAACAGTTCGGCCACCAAGAAAAGTCCATTCCAGTTGTTTAGGAAAAAAAAAAACAAAAAAAAAACGACTACGGTAGGTCGGCGCGAACGTGAAAATATAATGTGAATTGTCCAGTACGCTAACCACTACTCCACTGCAGCTTAGTTTAGTGATTTTAAATAACTTCACATGAAAGAACTACGAAGCCAAACCGGTGTTCTCTTCTCAACTGTTCCTTGTGAACGATCCCCAAACGGTGTTAAGTGGTGGCAGGGGGAGGAGGAATTTATTAGAGAGAAAATATTTTACCACTTCCATTGATCTTAACCGATTTTGGCCGTGACTTCTCAGCAGAAAAAGTATAGAAATCTAAGATTATCGAGGAATTTGAGAAATAATAAGCCTATAACACACCTCAGATATTGTTCTGCCGTTTGTGCATATTATATTTGCATGAAATATCTTGATTTTTAATCCTATCAATGTCAAAATCAGACGGGAAAAAATGAGTTCATTTTATTTATATAGAAGAAGAAAAGAATAGAAAGAGAAGATAGAAGAAGATAGATAGATAGATAGATAGATAGATAGAAGAAGAAGAATAGAAGATAGAATAGAAGATAGAAGATAGAAGAGAAAACACGAAATATTAAAACAAAAATTATTAACGAAAGGGAAATAATTCTATTTTAAACGAAAAAAGTCAGTTTGGTATATCTTTTTGTTATTTTTTACATAAGTCCAACTTACCGTTCACATTGGAAATGTCGACATTTATAGGTTGTGGGGTACGTTTACAACGAATAAACACTCCAATCTACCCATGTAAAGAACGGCTCCCGGAATAGACACCCCCAACCTCCCCATGTTAAGAACATATTTCGGAATAGACACCCCTAACCTTGTCAGCATACCCGAAAACCTATAAAAGTTGATATGTCGAATGTGTGAACGATATGTTGGATGTAATGTAAAAATGTACCGAATTTGAAAGGGAACGAAATTTAAATTTCCGTTCCATTTTTACAGCAACTGTAAAGCAGAGCATTCTCCGCAAATTTTACCCAACTTAGTGTATTAATGTTATTATTTCTTTTTGCAGATTTGCCGTTTAGTTGTACAAATAGCCTCCAATCCTGTTATCAAAAAAAGGGGACACGTTGGGTCGACACCGGTGAGTGTATATATCGTAAACAGAAGTTTGTTTATATTTACGTGATTATTGAAAATGTAATCATGTGATTAAAATTTAATTTAAACCATGTTGCTTAGCAAATTAAAAAATATATAGAAATAATGCAGGATGAAGTTTTAAAATGATTAAATGTGTTTTGTTTTATAATTAAAAAAAAATTGAACAATATAAATAAAATGTTGGTTTTGTTCTCGAAAAGAAATGAAGTTAAATATTGAATTCTTGTGGAGGCGCATCATCATATGGATCCAAGAAAAAAATATAAAATGTAAAATCAAACCAACGTATTATTTGTATCGTTGAATGTTTTAAATTTTTAATTATAAAATAAAAAATTTAAATTATAAAATAAAGCATGTTTAATCCTTTTATTTGTTGAAAAATATGTATATACATTATTTTGTAAACTTTCGATATTCAAAGAAACACGTGAAAGACATATTACATTAACATATGAATAAAATACTATGATGTGAAATAAATGCATCTAGTTTTGGAATGATAACTAACTAACTTACTAACTAAATATATATATATATATATATATATATATATATATATATATATATATATATATACTATTAATTTTTTAAGCCGATGAGAATACTTCACCCTACGTTTTAGCTTACTCTCTCTCACACACACACACACACACACACACACACACACACACATATATATATATATATATATATGTGTGTGTGTGTGTGTATATATATGTGTGTGTGTGTGTGTGTGTGTGTGTGTGCGTGCGTAATGACTGCAATTCATGCTTGAGCATTGCCGTAGCGTGATATTTCGTTTAGTAAATATGTTTACAGTTAATATGCATTTTTAGTTTTACTAATGTCGCATAGTTTATGGTTAAGCATATGAAACCATTATGTATACGTCATTGCAAAAGTAACGTCTTTGTTGTTTTCGGGGACGTTCTTGTAATGTTTCTCGGCATCAATCTGAGCTATGTCTTTCCCACATGATCTGCAACACGATCCCACATGATCTGCAACATGATCCCACATGATCTGCAACATGGTCCCACATGATCTGCAACATGGTCCCACATGATCTGCAACACGATCACACATGATCTTCAATATGATCCCACATGATAGCAAAATGGTCCCACATGATCTGCAACATGGCTCCACATGATCTTCAATATGATCCCACATGATCTGCAACATGGTCCCACATGATCTTAAATATGATCCCACATGATCTGCAACATGATCCCACATGATCTGTAACATAATCCCCCATGATACGCAACATAATCCCACATGATCTGCAACATAATCCAACATTATATGCAACATAATCCCACCTGATCTGCAACATTATCCCACATGGTCTGCAACATGAAAAAGCACCCAAACCAGTAAAAAAACAACAATAAAATTGTAACTTCTTCAGTGACTTCTAAGACGAGTTTTATTTTGACAACCTCTCCCACTTTTATTTTACATGGCAAATTATTTGAAATCTCAGTTTGTCATAGTATTATGCAACCACTCTTACATGTAACTCATTTGAGTTTCTCATTATTGATCTGATTCCTTTCAAATGATGTTGAGCCATTTTGCACTGACTTTACAAACTTCACAAACCCCATAAAGAGTATTCAAGATTTAACGTCTCCCAGCTGTTATCTTTGGTTTTTGCTTTTACTGAAGTGTTCTTTATACCCTTTGGGGATGAGGGTGGGGTCGCATTGTGTACCCGTCTCTTCAACGAATTCGCCATGTAAAGGTTCTTTAGAAATCCGGTAATCAGTCAAACCAGTTCAGTTCAGACGATACTGAGTTACATCGGATTAATGATGGTGCACTAACTCCATTTTCGTGCTACTTTATATACGTTATTTTTTATGTATAACAAGTGTCCGCCCTAAACATTGCTATTGAAAACTATCTTACATTTCTAGATGCTTTCAGAAATCGACTTATGTCTCGCATGCATAGAGCAAGGATGATAACCACATGTTTAGCATATTTTCATTTCATTTTGAAATTTTAAAAATACACGAACCGATGTGAAAACTCATCCCACGTGTGAAATTAATGTAAAATTATGTTTTGCCAAAACACCGATCATTTGAAAATAAAAATGAATTTGATTGAAAGCCCGATTTCATGTAAAATAACGTCTTATAGGTCTCAGTTGTGACGTTTCCTGATTTTTGGAGTCCACTCATCTAAACTTATCATAGTCTATGCTATTTGTGGCTCATAGTCTATTTGCACGTTAAATTTAATTCAGTTCTTTTACTCTGTAACGAACCGATATTTTTCTTGTGTTTATGTGAGTTACTTACCACGATGAAGGCTGTTAATGGTGTATACCTACCGTAATATTATATTGTGGTAAAACTATTATCCTTAAAAAAAAAACACGAAAACTTGGGTGTTTAAAAAATAAACCAGAAAAAAATTATTGCAAAAAAATGTGAAGCGTTGTTTTTAAAAAATACACGTTTATTCTGTGACCTTTTAAATCAATCACATTTTGGGGTTTTAAATTATTTATTATTTTCTTGTCTGGTTTTGTAGGGTGTGTAATGTATTTGAAGACACTTATACTTTTGTCATTTAAAATAAAAAAAATATATTAATTAATATTTTTTCCTTTCTGAAGATCCAATGGCAGGCACTACTATAATGAACGAATAAAAAGATACGCTGTAACAGTGTCTATAAAAGCGAAGCATAGCAATGCAGAAATTGAAAGATTTCTAAAATGCGCCAATTATGGTTTTCGGTGTTGTTAGCATTGAAGAACACATCATGCCTCCTCATTTTTTTCCACAGGGCTTTAGAGTCAATGCAGATTCTTACGTCAAGACTCTACAAACCATTGTTAAGCTTTGGATAGACAACGTGCCTAATGGAATGGCCTATGTCTTCCAACAAGATTCGGTACTATTCCATAAACCTCTCAAAACACAGGATTGGATGGCCGAGAATTTTCATGATCATCTCAGAAATTATGGCCTCCTAACTCACCGAACCTTTTGGATTATTACGTGCGGGGAGTCATTGAAAAGGAAGTTAATAAGCATCCTCATAACACCAAATCTTCTCTGATGGAAAAAAGGGATTTATCATTCCCACTTACCTCCCTTTAATACACTAACAATCTAAAAATAGGGTCTGTCTAATTAACCAATCAGGGACCCCCGTTTATCGGGTTCGCTTTTAGAACAATAGTCTCTTCCTCTTTTAACCTCAGCTCGTCCATGAAGCAACAGGTAGGAAAATTCCTCTCCTAAAATTTTGTGCCTATACAAACATTACAAGAGCCGTCTAATTCTTTGGACGTAAAAGAACTTTATAGTTGGACTTTCTCTAAAGTCGCAAACACAATAAGTTTAGCAAAACTTGTAAATTTTATTGTTTTAATAATGAATACTTTTTTCTATATCCTGTTTTGTGTCGTTAGTGAATCCCTTTATTTAAGTCTGCTCCAACGAACTTCGCGGCAATTCGGACTACAACCTCCATTTGCCAGTATTCGCTTTAGGGATAGCCCGAGCAACGGAGGACATAAATAAAGACACCTGATCAAAGCTTGCAGTCGCTTTCGAACTCGAATTAAGTCGGTGATAGAAGCCGAAGGAGGATATATATATAAAATTGTAAATTTAAACGATTTAACAGTTTCATTTCCTGTTTTTTTTTCATATTTTATGCACTTTTGTGTATTCTGCGACACATAAACTCCATACGAAATATTTAATTTAGAAAGAGATTACCTATTGAAAAGGATTTATTTTATATTTTGAGTTGAACATAAATTTCTATTCTTAAATATCTGTGTGGTATTTTTAAGATTCATACCATGCGTGAGCGGAATAGATCCGAGTGGGATTGAACTAAACATCGCCAGTTTCATAGGACTCTACATTATCCATGACGTCAATCCTGTCAAACAAAGACAGACTCGTTAAGTCAGTTGAACCAGTTTGCAAAGACCAATTAACATTTGTTATGAAATCAAAGCCACTGTTATTTACTAAACAGTGTAAAGTCCCAACACCTCAGAATTGAGATTAAGTTTCGTTTTGCCCTGGCATTGTTTTGTTTAATATATGAAAGTCTCTCGAGCCGAGATTTGGAGAAGAGTATACAATTTCCACCGTGAAACATCCACTAAGCCAAACGGTTTGAAGTTCTATGACAAAATCTGGAACTACCATGCTCGTCTCTTGAAACAAGAACTAACCGTTTTCAGTAATTTTTAACTTCTTTATAATAAAGCAACTCTAATCTAAGATACACAAACACATATGCACACACACACACACACGCACACACACACACACATATATATATATATATATATATTCTTGTAGTGTTCACCTTA
This sequence comes from Euprymna scolopes, assembly GCF_053919585.1. Taxonomy (NCBI): domain Eukaryota; kingdom Metazoa; phylum Mollusca; class Cephalopoda; order Sepiida; family Sepiolidae; genus Euprymna; species Euprymna scolopes. The sequence continues at coordinate 55,922,803 of NC_136484.1, read as the reverse complement.
CAGATAACAATGAACTCTTCGTTTACTATAAAATCGGGAGAACATGTACCTTGACGTTAATTTATTTATTGCGGACTATTATTCTCATCTTTATTAGTTGTTGTTTCACGACGTTATAATGAATTCCAATTAAAATAATATATGTACCTTAACATTATGCACATATGGCAGTCGGACTGACATATAGCAACACTCTTTGTTTTCCATAGTTTTTCTTTCAATATATTTCGTTTTCACCAAATATAAGGTTGTGTCTTTCTTGCGGATGCTTACCAGTCAACAACACCGGGTTCAAATTTCCCGATCGACTGTAATCGTAACTCCCTATACAGATGAAGCACTAATGTCTGTAAAATAATTATAGTAATAATTTTGTCAGCCCCTTTAAGAACTTGGTTCTTATTGTTGAGCACTCTAAGTTGAAATGTAATAAGTCACTTAAGCTGACATGTACAAATCATTATGTTATAATGATAAGATCACTCGCAGCTGTCTTGACATTTACGCGTTATATAAATGTTTATTACAACTGTATTTCTCGCGGTTAACGTTGGCCGTGCGATTTGTTCATTGCTAATAAAGTCAGTGATGGTTTCCTGGCCGGGTTCGAATCTCCCGACCAGGTTTAATCATAACTTCCTGCACTGATGATCCCCGAAACGATAAAATACTTCGTCTGTAGGCATTAAAATAATTATATATATATATATATATATATATATATATATATATATATATATATATATATATATATATATATATATATTTAAAATTTTGTTTTTTAAATCCCTGAAACAGTGTTTAATGGTAAACAACTGATGATCCATTAAAAAATAAATTATTACTGGTACTATAGTGAATTCGAGAGAGCAAGTTGATGCAGTGATTGCAAGTGATTGAATGACTTACTGACTAAATAGTTTTCTAACTAATGATAACATTTTTTTATAGTTTTAAAGGTTTAATACTTCCAAGACTATATATATATATATATATATATATATATATATATATATATATATATATACTATGAAACACTATATATATATACTATGAAACACTAGTGTCTGTAGGTATTTAATTATTATAGTAAAAAAATAATTATGACAGCCCCTTTAAGAAATACGTTTCTTATCGTTGAGCACTTTCTGTTGAATTAAAAAGTCGGTCAATTTAGCTCTTATGCGTAGATCATCGTATAACGATTTGATCACTGTCTGTCTGACGTAATGAACATTTAAATTAAAATGTTTAAAATTCAACGCTATTTCACATGATTAATGGTAGCCGAATGGATACGGCCTCCGCTAATCGAGCCAGAGATATCTCGTGTCGCGGGGTTCGAATCGTTCGACTGGTAGTAATCGTGACACCCTGCACTGAAGAATCCCGAAAGGATGAAACACTAGTGTCTGTAGGTATTTAATTATAATAGTAAAAAAATAATTATATATATATATATATATATATATATATATATATATATATATATATATATATATACTGTATAAAATATATCGATGGCATATAAGTTACACAGAGGTTTTCATGTTTCATTGCCCCAGGAAATGACCAAACTAAATGCGCGGTGTAGTAACAAAAAATCTGATTGTCTTAATAGTAAACTATCCATTACTTGGATACAAAAACATTCGTTAACAAATATCCAATATCATTTATTCTGCATCAATGCCTTTGTGTTGCATCATTTCCATACTACTACTAAGGTCTACTGACGAATTGAGTACGGTTGAAATAAATCCTAAAAATATATACATAATATATCACTCTACAATATACATAGACCTATACGTTAAAAAAGTTATATATATATATATATATATATATATATATATATATATATATGATTTCTAAATTAATACATTTATATATATGCCCATGTTATATATAATTTTGAAGCGCATTTTTCGCTCTATCGAATCGTGTTATTCGTTACCGTTTTCAATCTCTTCATTCATTTTTTGCAGGCTTTTCGACAGCATGGACAACATTCAAATCCGCACGATTTTCTTCTTCCAGTTCAAACTAGGCCGGAAAGTTGCCGAGAGATCTCGTGATATTAATGATGCGGTTAGTCCAGGAACCACTAACGAACGTGTGACACAAAGGTGGTTCAAGAAATTTTACAATCGTGACGAGAGCCTCGAAAATGAAAACGGTCGCGGCTGGCCGACTGAGGTTGATAACGAACATTTGAAAGCCTTAATTGAAGCCGATCCTCACAAAATCACACGAGAAGTTGCTGTTGTACTCGATGCCGACTACTTAACAGTCGTTTACCATTTAAAGCAAATAGGGAAGTCAAAACAGTTGGATAGATGGGTGCCGCATGAATCGAGCGATAATAAAAAAATCGTCGTTTTGAGGTGTCTTCTACGCAACAAAAACGGCCCATTTCTCGAGTGGATTGTGACGTGTGATGAAAAGTGGATTCTCTACGACAATCGGCGACGTTCAGCCCAATGGTTGTTCCAGAACACTTCCCGAAACCGAAATTGCACCACACAAAGGTTATGGTGGCTGTTTGGTGGTCTGCAGCCAGTCTCATCGATCACAGCATCTTGAATCCGGGTGAAACGATTACGGCAGAGAAGTACTGCCGACAAATTGACGAAATGCACCATAAGCTCCAACGTATGTGCCCGAGATTGGTCAATATGAAGAAACCAATTCTCCTCCATGATAACGCTCGCCCGCATGTTGCTCAAGTGACCCGGTAGAAGCTGAACGTATCGGGCTACGAGACTCTGTCTTATCCGCCATATTCACAGGACCTCTCGCCCACCGATTATCACTTTTTCAAGCATTTCGACAACTTCCTGCGCGAAAAATGCTTCAAAAGCTGAGATGATGCCGAATCGATCTTCAATGACTTCATTGCTTTCACAACTCCGGATTTCTGTGCAAATGGCATAAACGAACTTGTTTCTAGTTGGCAAAAATGTGTCGATTCTAATGTTTCTTATTTCGATTAATAAAATTTATTATGAAAGGAGTTACGATCTTTTGAAGTTGAACGTCGGAAAGCGACATTATTTTTGCACCAACCTAATACACTAAAAGTATACCCGTCCTGGGACGAGTAAAATTAATTTCGCAGACAGAAAGGTTTGTACCATTTTCATGCCCATTTGTGAAGATGAAAATTAAAATATAATGCTACTAAAATTTTTACCTAGAATACTTATTCCGATATTGATAAAAAAAACCTTCACATGATTTTAATTCTAGAACATATCTAACATTTAAGACTATAATTTAAGGGTCTTAAAAAATTGAAATTCAGTGAATCCTGCTTAAGTCGTATCTAATAACTATGGATTAAATTTAACATTAGTCTTAACCCTTTATGACCTGATTGGACTAATTGCTTCAGTCGTTAATAAATGAATATAGTGGCATAAATAAAGTGAGAATTGATTCAAATACGCTTTGTACGTATTAGTTCAGTATCTTGGTAGATGCCAGGTACCTTCAGATTGCAACTGTCTATTTCTTACATTTAACATGCCGCCATTGAAACTTAACAATAAATATTTTTGTAATCATCTATATTATAATTCAGTCCATAAAGGGTTGAATATTTGACTTTTCACAGATGTCGTGTTCATATTATGTCCCTTAAAATTCCTTTAAAATGCTGAAATGAAACTGAAATTTATGGGCTATTTTTTAATCGAAGTCTAATATTTTTTTTACTAATGATTTACCGCTTATCAACGGCCTTTTGTTAAATTTTCATACAAAAAAAAAGCAAACACATTTTTTTGTAAACAAAAAAAAGCAAACAAAAAAGAAAAATCGTGCACAAACGAAAAGCAAAAAAAAAAAAACAAATAAACAAACATAAAAAAAATCGTGCACAAACGAAAAGCAAAAAAAAAACAAAAAAACAAATAAACAAACATAAAAAAAATCGTGCACAAACGAAAAGAAAAAAACAAATCGGAATTATTTGCATCATGGATCCAAAATTACTGGCAAAAATATTGCGAAATTAGCAAGAATAATTTTTAAAAGCTCAAAACAATTTAATTGAAAATTTAACGGTTACAATTAAACAAACTATTGATGGGCACACAGAAACTAATTTCTCTGGACACTAGTGTCACGTTGACACACCGGTTCCTGCTGGATCACCGAAGTTAAGCAACTTGAGCTTGGTCAGTACTAAATGGGTAACCATTTGGGACTTCCAGGTTCTGTATGAACTCTCCGCTTATCTCGGCATTGTTTCCAGTCGTCTTGGTCTTCTCCTTGCCACTGGAACCAAACAGTGTCGATTCAGGAGAGGTGTGGTTAAAGATTGCGCGACCCTTACCTCACAATTACACGCGCAACTGCCCCTACAGGGGTATCCTTTTGTCTTTCGAGACTGGACGGAGGCACCGAGAGCAAGTACAATAACGGATTTTTCATTCAATCAAAACAGATTTTACAACTTGGTATGGACGATGGAAGGATACGTTTCAGCATGAGTTCGCATCATAGAAAATACGTTTACTACTTCGTAAGCTGGGCAGAGCAGAACATGAAAGATATTCAAATTACAATCTTTCAGAAATAAAAACCAAGAAGATTTCACATTTAATGAAACGATAGCACAATTATCGGATATTTTGGGTGAATCAGCATCATTATTTAATATCCGTTACAATCCTCTTCCTAATTTGAAATTAAAGAAAAATGCTACAGACGATTTTGTCAAATACGCTGTGATTGATAATCTACAATGCGAAAATTTTTCGACTGAAATCGCTGACAGAGGAGCAATTCAAATGCCTCATTTTCATCGCAGGATTACAATTTCCAGAAGAGACAGACATTCGAACACGTCTATTGTCTATAGTTGAAAAAAAAAAGACAAAGAAATAATGGTACAACTTCTGACCACAGAATATCAACGACGAGTCAATCTAAAACGAGGCACAACGATGGTGCAACAGCAGAGCCAATCGGTTTCTAACAACATCAAATCGGTAGATAAACCCCTGACTGGAAATAAGAAGGAGCCGCCAACACCCTGTTGGTCATGTGGAGAGATGAACTGTGAGGTTCTTGCCCATTTAAAAGACACACATATCAACACTGTTCATGTTCTGAGCACAAGGACGGATTTTGTGGTAAAAATAACCGCAACACTACAAGGATGACTATTGCACAGCCAAGGGGTAAAAATCACAGAAAAACGGCAGGACGTTTCCAGAATGCCATATTTGATTTATTTTTTGCCACTTTCAACGTAAATTTTGGAGCTCAGAGAAAATATATACTTGTTGATGTAAACAACAAGCCTGTGAACTTTCAGTTTGATATTGCTTCGGATATCACTTTAATTTCACGTTCAACATGGAAGTTGTTGGGAAAACCAGCTCTTAAGAAGACAACTCAAGTTGTTTGTGGTACATCGGGGGAAAAATACGACTAACTGGTGAGTTAAAATGCAATGTCTCTTTTAAAGAAAAAAAAAACTTCAGATATGTGCAATGTTTCTGATGCATCCTTGAATCTACTTAGTTTGGATTTTATTGAAGAACTTGATCTTTTCTAATTTTCTCCTAAAATCAATTTTGAGTTCTTTCAATATTAACGTTGCAGACAGATTTTAAGAACATTCAGCACAGGAATAAGTGACAGACTGCATCCACTATCCGTACCGGAGGATCAGTTCTCAAAACTCAACGGTTGAAATTATTTTGCTAAACTGGACCTTGCAGATGCATATCTACAAATGGGAGTTGATGAAGATTCTAAAAATCTTCTCACTATCAACACCCGCAAGGGATTATTTCAATTTAACCGCCTTCTATTTGGGATCAAATCAGCTCCAGCAATATTCCAACAGAATATGGATAAAATGCTCATATGATTGTCAGTAGTTTCTGCCTACATTGACGATATTATCGTTACAGTCCAATCAAAAAAGGAACTTCTGCATCGTCTTACTGCCGTGCTGGATCGAATTCAACAATATGGAGTTCACCTAAGACCAGACAACTGCAAATTGTTCCAAACCTCTGTGAAATACATTGGATTTAGATTTGGCAACAATGGCCGAAAACCAGATCCGGATAATATTCAGCCAATAAAAGCAATGGCCACTCCAAAGGATGTTGCAACGATCTTTTCTGGGCCTTGTAAGTCATTATGGTTCTTTCTTACCTGAACTGTATCAGTTACGGGACTTCTGAATAATCTTTTACAAAAAGATACTAAGTGAAACTGGCCAAGCACATGTAAAAAATCATTTGAGAAAATCAAACCACTTCTTAGTTCCGATCTGTTGCTGGCACACCGCAATCTATAATTAAACATTACTGCTGTGACGGATGCTTCAGACTATGGAGTCGGAGCAGTGATATCACACATTTTTCCTGATAGAAACGAAAAAGCCATTGTACACGCATCAAAGTCGTTGATATCTACTGAAAAGAAAGTATAGCTGAATTAGGAAAGAAGCCCTAGTAATTAAAGAAATTTCACAACATGGTATATGACCATCATTTTACTCTGCTCAAAGACCACAAGCCCTTAATAAGTATTCTTGATCCCAGGAAAGGGATTCCAGTTAACACAGCAAATCGCTTACAAAGATGGACAACTTCTATTATATTACGACTTTTCTATAAAGTACCAAATAGGCAGAAAAAATGGCCGGGCAAATGCGTTATTCTCATCAAAAACTAGTGGAAGACACAATCATCGCTGATATATCTGTGGAACCTGAAGTTTTCTCTGCGCTTGTTTCCACAGTGAGATCGCTATCTATCACGTCATGATCCAGGAGGCTACAGCCGAGGATCCATTATTAGAGAAAGTTCGACGTTTTCATCTCATAAGCTAGCCAAAAACATGCACTGATCAGCAACTGTAACCATTTTTTCAGAGATCTTCCTTATCCGAGATCAATGGAACATTTCTGTTTGGAGAAAGTGTTGTTGACCCATTCAAACTCCAGAACAGATTTCTCAAGCAATTCCACTATGGACATTAAGGAATTATTCAGACGAAAGCCTATGTGTATTGTTGAAACATGGACAGGCAATCCGAGGAACTGGTAAAAAGTTGTGCCAAACATCGACTGGGTTCGAAATCTCATCTGAAAACAACATTGCATGCATGACCTACCCCAGAAATGCCTTGGTCACGAGTACACATGAATTTTGCAGGACCAATTAATGGACAAAATTACTTAATATTTGTTAATGCGTACAGTAAGTGGCCAGAAGTCTTCCAGATAAACCATACTACATCTAATGAAACTGTACAGATACTACAAGAAATTTTCAGCAGATTGAGCGTTCCCAAAATCTAAGTTTCTTATAATGGTACTGGATTTACCTCAGCAGATTTTTCTGACTTCTGTGAAGAAAACAGTATTCAGCATATTAGATATCCACGTTTCCACCCACAATCAAATGGCTAAGCTGAACGCTTTGTCGAAACATTTAAGAGAGCACCCTTGAAGTTAAAAGGGGAAGTAACTACCCGAGAGATCACAGAGATATCTATAGAGCTACGCACAAATCCAAATTACCCAGATGGAAAGTCTCCTGCTGAACAGAAAAATACGTTTACCAATGGATGCTATTCACCCATCATCAAACAATCTTCCCAACAAAAACAAGATAACGGAAAACCAATTCATCATGGAGCAAGGTCGCGTAAATTCCTAGCAGGACAACCTGTATTGGCAAAAAACTACCGCAATGGTAAAGAAAAATGGACAAAAGGTCATATAGTACGTCGTGCTGGTGATGTAATATATGATGTGGCTGTACAATCATCTATTTGGGTCAGACATGCAAATTAACTGTGTCACTCATATCGTCCAAAGAGGCAATCACATACCACAAGCGTTCCATTAAATATCTTACTGGATACATTTGAATTAGCTCAAAGTGTTCAAGCAACATGCGGTAAACAAAGCAAGTCTGAGAAAAAGGTCCAACTTGAAGGACGCAACAAAGGTGCAAACCAACTTCAACTCTACAAATAGACCCAAATCAAACATCCTAAAACCATTAAAGGGGAGGTGTTATAGCGATCAAAAGGGGAAATAACTCTAACAAAAAAGTATGAGTTATTGTCCTTTGCAGATTCTGAAAAAAAAAGACTGGAGAGTTAGAAGAGAACAAGAGAGGTGAACAATATGGTGGCTGCGCTAAAACATGCATATAGTTCTGTAAATAATGTTTCTGTCGCGAATAAATTGTATTTAACTTAAAATAAGCATGTCTACTTATTACTTGAATATTCCATTATTCTGTCAAACTATTTCTCCGGACACAACAATATATATTTTTATATTACCGGTCTGAGGGTAGGTAAAATTATTTTAAATATGCGTTATACATTACCCGTCCTAAGAAAGGTAAAATTATTTCATATACTTGCTGTAAATTACCTGTCCTACTATTATTTCATGCATATGTTATATGTAATACCCGCCTAAGGTAGGTAAAATATTCTTTTGCTCGAGATAGCAAATGATACATAGACATAAAACATTCCTTGATCGTAATAACGGATATGTTCAAAAAGCAACTTATTTTTCTCATTGTTCCATACGGCCCCGAACAACGCCGGGTAACTCTACTAGTTTAATATTAACAAAAATACCTTAGGTACCAAACGTAATTCCTTTAAAAAATGAGGTTAAAAAACGGAAAGGAACTGAATGCGTGTATTATGTTTTTTTTTTTTAAGTTCACTTCTTGTAAGTAAAAAAAAAATACTCGAACTGAGATCGAAACCAAAATCTAAAGACAGGAGTCAAGAACGATAACCATTGCACCAGCTTGACACGTTCTATAAATAGTGTCTTCCAAACCTACTTATTCTTAACATAAAGAAGCTGTCATGTTTTCCGGCTGCCTCTGTTCATTCGTGAAAAGTAAAACAGATAAAAATTCAACGACCCACGTGTACTAATTAAAAAAAACAAAACAATAACCCCCTTAGCAGCCTTTTTTTCCGGATGAAAACGGATTAAAATGTTTTCTACATGTCTGAATACCCTATATCCTAAATTTCAAGTCTGTAGATCACAAATTCGTTGAGTATATAGGTTGAGAAGTGTTCTCTCACACAGTCATCCTCACTTTGCCCTTTGTTTACATTTTCTCCGCCCAACTTTTTAGGACGTTTTTTACTTTTTTATTTTATTTAAATATTAATTATTAATTATTTTATTAATTAATAATTACTACGTAATAATTATTAATTAATAAAATAATTAATATAATTAATATTTATATATATATATATATATATATATATATATATATATATATATATATATATATATATTATGAGAAGCAGAAGATAGAGATTGATTTCTGTATCAATTGAAGTGGTTTATTTTCAAATTTCTACGGCCATTTCGTCAATAACCATACAATCAAAGTTGGGTTTTACCGGCAAGCAAGTAATTAAATTATTTTATGGAATGAAACACATACAGATCTCTGTGTAGCGTTCTTGTTATAATATAGGTAAGTGTATGAACATACAAACAAATAACACAAACCCGAATCAGAGGTAGTATTGGAAAATGAAAGACAAAGTCCTACGTGACATGGAAACGCACACTGACTATGCAATCAAACCGGACGTAGTAATAAGCAACAAGGAGAAAAATAAGCTGCCAAATTTTTCCATCCATGGGATGCAGATTAAAGAGTCATAAAAACGAGACGGACACTTGGAACTTGCTCAAGAATTTAAAGGAATATAAAACATGAGGACTATCACAATAAAAATAATTCTATCCCGAAAAACTGAAAAATATACTAGGAGAAATTAGAATGAACGAGCGACAATGAAGAAATCAGCTGGAATAATTAAGAAAATTCTAGAGTGCAGAAACCAACTCTCGTAACTAACGAACACTAACCAGCTACATATATGAAATAAAAATAAAATAAAACAGAAAAATAAAATACAACACGCGAAACTAAGGAAAATATAGCTGTCACAAATACAATGAAGTGACCTCCTAAAAAACACATGTACACAAACGCACGTGGGGGCACCATACAAAATGGCCATGAAAGGTAAAAGTGGGTGGACAGACTGAGAAAGAATATCACAAACCAGACATCCACTGAAAGAATATGAAGTATACTGGAATCTTCACAAGGCGTACTGCCCCTCAAATTCAAGAAATACTAACGCTCTGCAGCGGAATTGAACAACAAAATAAAAATAAAAATACAGTGTATCACAAAAGTGACTACACCCTTCACATTTCTTTATTATTATGATTATTTGGAGGAGAAAATAAATTAACTCTATTATATATGCTGCAGACAGACAACTGTTCATTGTGTCAAAAAATCATTTTTTCAGTGTTGTCCCATGAAGAGATATACTTAAATATTTGAAGAAATGTTAGGGGTGTACTCACTTTTGTGATACACTCTAGAATGACCAAAAGAAACACAGAATGGCTTTAATTTTTTGGGTTTTTTTTTTTGCATTTTCACCCTAAAGAAGACACAAAGTCACTTTGATGTAGGGGGCTACTATCAGGAACATAATTGCAGTGACACTATGCAGGGGGTTTAGTAGCAAGATGACTGTGTACATTACACTTGAACTTCTGGATGTCAGTACAGTCACTGAAACAGGAACCAGGAAGTGAATTCCAAAATCTAACATTTCTAGTGAAGAAACTATTAGAACAGAAGGCTTTCTTACATCTGAAGATCTTTGCTGTATAGGGGTGGAATTTTGTTGCTTGTTGGGATTGTCGGGGGTATTTACGGCGAAGGGGTACATGAGCTTCGATTTCGTCGGAGCATATATCATTAAACTACTTGTAAAACAGACAGAGCGATGCAACGTTTCGTCGATGGGACAGAGGCTGAAATCTAGCTGATAGTTCAGGACAATATTTTTCTGATTCCGATACAATTACTGATCCCGATTCTTTATAAATCTCTAAATTTTTAATTATAAAATAGTTATTTTATCCCGATTATTGTAAAACACATCTTAAATCTGCATACATTTTCTAAAACGTAAAACAAACTTGTGAGGGAGTGATCTAGAGATTTTAGTCTTACTGGAAGTTTAAATCAATAAATATTTATTATTTTATTATTACTACCAGTAGTGGGGTAGTTTAAAAAAACAAAAAACAAACAAAATCCAATAAAAAATATTAAAGAAATCATTTTTGGTATCGGAAAATAGGCACAAATATTTCCGATTCCGATACCGATTCCAATAAATCGTCCTAACTATAATACTATAATATATATATATATATATATATATATATATATATATATATATATATATATATATATATATATATATATATATATATATACACTTGTGCCCGATATTATTCATACCCCCCTTGAAAATTGAGTTTATTAGGTGTAACTTTTGTAAGAATTTATTGTTTACGTCCATATTGATACATATTCTTAATAAACGTCTTCTGATCATTTTCGTCATTTTAAAATCTCGGGATACTTGTAATAAAAGAAATATACAGCTATTTATAAAATCTGCAATGTTCAAAAATAATCATACCCCCTTATTTTTTCAGTATTAATCGAGTTTCTGACTGTTTGTTTTCTGTTTGATTCTTATTTTGAATGCTTTTATACAACCTTTGATTAATTTCATTTCGTTTTTTGCATTTTTCAGAAATTAAAATTATATCAACTGAAAACCAATAAAAGAATAAAAATTATTAGAATGAGGAAGAAAAAAGAGCTTAGTAATGATCTTAGGACTAAAATTGTGAATTCACATAAGGATGGTTTAGGTTACAAGTCAATTTCCAAGAAATTTGAGGTCCCTACAGCAACAGTACAGAGCATTATCAAAAAATTCCAGAGCCACCACACAACAAACAACTTGATTGGTAGAGGAAGGAAAAGGAAACTGTCTGCTAGAGCCACCAGGAATATTGTAAGAAGTGTTAATGCAAATCCAACCACCACTAATAAGGACATTTTAGAAAATCTGGAGTCTTCTGGCATAAAAATATCAAGGCAAACATTGCAAAGGACTCTGCATGAAAATGGTCTGAAAGGAAGAAGACCAAGAAGGACTCCATTGCACACCGGAAAACACCTTGCAGCACGTCTAAAGTTTGCTAGGACCCATGTGAATTCTCCAGAGTCCGTTTTCTCAAGTATTTTGTGGACTGACGAAACAAAAATTGAATTGTTTGGCCATATGGATGCTTCTTACGTTTGAAGGAAGAAAGGAGAAGCTTACAACCCAAAGAACACCATACCCACGGTGAAACATGGTGGTGGTAGCCTAATGTTTTGGGGCTCCTTTTCGGCTAGTGGTCCAGGTAGTTTGGTCAAGATAGATGGAACCATGAAGAAGGAGCAATATTTGGAGATACTCCAGAAAAACATTAGACAGGATGCGGAGAAGCTCCATTTAGGACCAAACTGGGTCCTTCAACAGGATAATGATCCAAAACATACTGCCAAAATAGTCAAGAAATGGTTTGAGGATAATCAAATTAATGTTTTGGAATGGCCTAGCCAGAGTCCCGACCTGAACCCTATCGAAAACCTCTGGCACATATTGAAAACTGAAGTTAAAAAGCGGAAACCTAGAAATTTGAGGGATTTGGAGAACTACTGCATTGAAGAATGGTCAAAAATCAGTGTTGATGCTTGTAAAAACCTTGTTGATAAATATCCCAAACGGTTACAGGCAGTTATTAAGAATAAAGGGCATGCTATTGACTATTAGTAAGAGAGGTATGAATAATTTTGAACTAGTGCCATTATTGTTTTTCTTTGTATAATGTTTCAAACTTGCATAATTTATTTATTTGTTGAGTTTAAATTAAATGCTTATGCTTGATTTATTGTTTGAAATCCCTTTAATATTGTCTACCTTCTGGTTTGAGCAATATTCTTATAGAAATCTCAAAGATCCGAGGGGTATGAATAATATCGGGCACAAGTGTATATAGCAGGGGGGGGACGTTTGGTTTTGCCTGGGCGTAAAATACGCTTAAATATGATGTTTTAATTTGTCCAGATTTCGTATATATTATTATAGAGTCGTGATTTAAAAAGTAAAAAAAAAAAAAAGAAGTATTCGATTGCCATCAGCTAGAATCGAAACCGAAACAGTAAAATTCAAAGCTATTGACGTTAGCACTATACCAACGTTACTCGCATACGACCTGATTAAAAATTAAAAAGTTAAAAATAAACTAAGATTACTGTACAAAATGTATAAAGAATTTTTCACTTTTGACCCATTTTTGACACCTTAAAACTATTTTATCAGGTAAAGACTCATATGAGAACGGTTTGTAAAAAATCCAATCATTTGAGGCCTCTAATGCCGCTCTGCGACTTTTAGTTCCGAGGAAGATAGAGGTTTAAAAATATGGAGAGAGACAGACAGACAGACATATATATATATATATATATATATATATATATATATATATATATATATATATATATATATATATATATATATATATATATATTCACAGAAAGTCGTTATCACGTTACGTTTGATTAAATACGATAGTTTACTGTATTTTTCTGTGGATTTTCTCGATCTGTCGAGTATTTTTCTCGTGTCAGTAAGTTGTATTATAGGTTGCCGAGTGATTATTTGTCAGCCATTTTTCTCGCGCGGTTTCGATTTTTGATAATCGTCAGGAGCAATTTTGCTGTTATTAAAGAGGCTTTTTAAATTGCCTTTTTATATGTAATTAATTTTATTTTGGTTTTTATTTATTGGTCGACTTTTATTTAGTTATTTTGATTTAAGCTATCTGTTAGGGAGGGAAGGGTAAAGAAGCATGTGGTGAATTTTTTTAAAACTATAAGTCAACACACACACACACACACACACACACACACACACACACATATATATTATTACGAATACATGTATTAATTGTTAAATACATTTAATATGTTAGTACCGCTGTTAATGTTGGGCTGTATTTTTCAATTAATATTTCTTCAAGCAATTTTAAGCTTTGTGTGCCATTTTTTCGATATTTAATTTTTGTGTCAGTGGTTAATGTATTTTTTATGTCGGTTGACTTCAGTTTTTATCGTGAGCGATAATATGGCGTTGAATGGCACTGCTTTCTGATAGGTGATATGTGAGGCTGTAGAGGGTTGTCGTTTTATGACCAATGTATGTACTATATGAATTCGAAGTTTGATTAGCAAGACATTCTTCGAATAGACATGAGAATTCATATATATTTTTTTGGCTCAGTGGATTAATGGTATTATTGCTTTTAATTATGCAGTTGGAAGTTTTAAATTTCGTATAATATATTATTAGCTTAATCTCTCTCTCTCTCTCTCTATCTATCTATGTATCTATGTATCTATCTACCTATATATATATATATATATTAATATGATTATCTACTATAATAATTATTAAATACCTACAGACACTAGTGTTTCATCCTTTCAGGAATCATCAGTGCAAGATATCACGATTAAAACCAGTCGATAGATTCGAACCCGGCGACAGAAGCCATCAGAAGGGCTTCATTAGCAAGGAACTGATCCATTCGGCTACCGTTAACCGTTATATATATATATATATATATATATATATATATATATATATATATATATATATATATATATATATATATATATATATATGAGGGAGTATGCGCGCTCGCATGTTTGCAATGGTGTGATTTGGAGTGTGTGAATGGATTAGTTCAACAGTGTTTAAAATAAATGACAATTTCAACTTCTAGAACACACTATACACTGTTTTTTTTTCGAGCACAAATGAGAGTGTATACGTGAGCCAAACCATGTGCATATATGAAAGGAATACGTGTCAGGATGGGTGCGTGTATGCACGTGTAGGTATGGAAGGTAAGTGCGTGTGTGCATGTTTACGTTTAAAGAAAACGGAGAATGTCGGGAATAGGGTAGGGAGAAGAGGAGGGGGAGAGATGGCGAAAAGCAAGGAACAAATCCTGTGTAGTAACAGCGCTGAACGTTACCATTGCAGGCTTGAAATCCTTAGGGGGTCTTCTTTTTTTCTAATGTGTTTTACAGATGGAGAGAGAGGTTTCGTAAAAATGGTTGACACACACACACACACACACACACACACACACACACACACACACACACACACACACAGAGTTTCAGTACCCGTCTTTGTCGCTAAGAGCCGCTTGCGGCCTCCACCGTCTTTCACACTTCAAACAAGTTCTTTGGCTCAGAGTGTTGTTTCATATCCAAACAACTAACAAAAAAAAAAAAAAAAAAAAAAAACTGACGCCATTTTTTCTCTTGTATGTACTCCTCGTATAATCCTTTGAATCTGGTTTATGTGCAAAACCTTAAGCCTTGTAGAACAGTGCTTATATATATATAAGCACTAGTAAGTATATATATACATATATATATATATATATATATATATATATATATATATATAAAATATAAAGTAATTATTCTTTATACCTACAAACACTAGTGTTTCATGCTTACGCAAACATCAGTATAGGGGTGACAATTCCTGCCGGTCATGAGATTCGAACCCAACCTTTTGCCCCTTTTGCTCCATTTGCTAAGCCTCTGCACCAGGGCCACCAAACAAACGGGAATAAAGTAAAGTAAAGACTTTGGCTCCGTTTTGGAATGATGACTAATGACCTACACACAAATAAAAATAAACAATAGAATCTTATGAATATGAATTAAATACATCTTTTAGTTTTGGAATGGGTTTAATAATATACGTGCTCTAAAAGTGAACATTTATACTGAACTTAATATTTATTACAATTCGAAATATTTATAGAATATATACCCCAATAGTATATATTTTAGAACGGCGATTTACCCACCGACTTCCTTTTTTTTTTTTTTTAATTTATTCTCCATTTTTTATTACACCTTTCTTAAAAAAACATTCATACATTTTCTTCTTCACTAGCAACATAAATAAATAATCCCCAAAATATGCTTTTTTTAAAAAAATTTGCGTTACAAATAAATAATCAACGTAACAATAAAGTATTGTTTTACTGTGTACGTTTTCAGCGTCCCAAGTGATTTTTTTTTGTGTTTAAATGAAAAGATATATCAAAATTTGATTTAATTTAAGTATTATGATATTTGTTCAGTGCGTATTTACCTATAAGTATGGCAAACCACTTATAATTTAATGGCTGTAAGATTTTTTCCAAAAAATATACAATTATAAACAGAACGACTCATAGAAATCTATCTATATTCTCTTTTCATTTTAATATACTTTCATAGAAATGTTTCTGTTATGTCACAAAAAACATTTTCTTTACGTCACAAGTGTCATGCTCATACATTAATTGCATAGCTAATATAACATACTGACCCAACGGGTCAAGAGTAGTTTATTATATATATATGTATATATATATATATATATATAGTGGATAAATGACAAAAGACTATATTCCAAAGTTCATGATGTTGACCATCTTATAATTTATTCCTTTAATTCAGTTGACATCTACAATTCTTGACACTATCTGTTTAGTAGCGCAAAATCAATCACTTAATTATTATATAAATCAGTGAATCTATTTTGCCCATAACTCATCAGAAGAAATAGCCACAATCAATCCGTCAAAAGGAAATAAAATGCGTTTTGACATGATTAAAATCCGAAAATTGGAAGAGAAGCTGTAAATACCTTATAATATGTTCCATTGCGTGATGATTTTGAATATATATATATATATATATATATATATATATATATATATATATATATATATATATATATATAATTCTCAAAGTTCCAAATATAAAGTTTTCTTAGTTGGTCATTTATTTCAAAAGGTATCCATTACAATATTATTTCGTACCGAGACTAACAATTCTGCAAAATAATATCTTCGCTGCATATTTAGTCACTTACTCATCAGCTATTAACTTTTAGTTGTTACAACATGTGTTTTTTTTTTCTATCCACCGAACAAAACCAATTCAAGCGATAGGGGAAAACGAGAAAAGAAATATATATATATATATATATATATATATATATATATATATATATATATATATATATATATAAAGCTGAACGTCTGTGTGTGTGTGTGTGGTCACGAATAGGCTCCTATATGGTTGACAATTTTAAAAAACTGATTACATATAATGATAGAAGATGTATCGAAACACAGGAATGGGTATGTTTGATCTGGCAGAACGGTGGTTCACAAAAATTGTGGGGTCTACGTTTGCGCCTGGCCCACAAAGTATGGAAATAAAAAATGAAAAAAAAAAACGTTGACAAGTGTTTTAGATATAGATGTACATAATAATACTTTAATAAGTATGTTTTAACTTAAATAGGATGGTATAATAAAATTGTGGGGTCTGCGTTCGCGCCTGGCCTCCATAGAATGGAAATAGGCACAAACTTTAATAAAGACTTTTCATATCTATCTGCGTAAGTATACTTTGATAATTATGGTTCAGTTTGAAGAAATATGGTATAATAAAATTATGGGGTGTTCGTTCGCGCCTGACCGCATAGGATAGAAATATGTCACAAAGTTTAACAAGGTTTTTTTAATATAGATCCACAAAATATTGTGATAAGTGTTTCAATGTGAACAGGTATGGTATAATAAATTATGAGGGTTATCTATTTTATTTTTACTTTCATCATATTTTGCTTTGGTTTTGATACCCCCAAATTCGAAACTATCTCTTTACAACCCTTCCTTTTCATAACCTATCATACTTTCATAAATCGGAGTCCATTTTCTGTAGGCTGTTTTTGAACCCAGTCAACGGTGGGTACTTTTGCTAGTATATATATATATAGTCATCCACAGAAAGATTTTTCCCTGTATAACATCTTTTCAGCGCAGCTACACAAGCAACTGACTCAATCCAAGTATTGAAACCTCGACCACCAAGGCGACAGTCAACACTCTAATTGTTACGCTATTTGACTGCTGCTAAGATGGGTATGCGAAATTACGATGATTAAACATTGTCCAAACGCCTAAGCTCAATTTGTTATTGCGCTCCCCAATATGCTCAACCCAAGATAGAGAGCATATATGTGTCGGTCGGCACTAACCCTATTTGGGTTTAATCGGCTTCCTCCAAAGGAAGAATTTTCATGGGAGTATGAAATTCACAAAGTCGCATGCATATCCCTGTTAGGGGAGATGACGACGTTGGGTTTTTGCAACTCTTGCCGGGAGGTGTTGACATCTATTTACATACAGCGCCTGGAATTCTCAAATTGGTCACCCATTTTAGCAATAAGCAGACTCAACGTTGCTTAACTTCAGTGACCTGACGGGAACCGGTGTGTGAACGTGATTACGTATATATATATATATATCATTAGTTTTTTTTTTAAAAAGAAATCCAGCAGAGTGCTCAATTAAAAGGAAAATCCGAAATATAAGAGCGTATTTATATTTTGTATGTTGTGTACAGAAAGTTATTAGATGAGACAAGTCATTGGTACCGTCGGTTTCAAGCCCGATAATTAGGAACGTTTGAGATATCTATATCAACCTCTCTTCAGCCAATACTCATCGCATACATACATGCATATATATATATATATATATATATATATATATATATATATATATATATATATTAATTATTGTTGTTTATTTATTATATTTTTATTTTAACACAATAAAATTCTATTTTTAAGTTCACGTGAATCGTATAAGACATAACTCCACCTGGTGATTTTCTTACTTGTTCTTAATATGAATATATATTCATATATTTTGGGTGAGGGTGGATAATGCATCTGTAATTGATGAAGCTAAATAAAAAATAAATTTTAATAAATTTTGATAAATTTTAATAAAATTTGATAAATTTTAATTGCTCTGATGGGGTGCGATTTACTACATGTATTATTTTAACTCCAAGTGAGAATATTATTCTAAATTTTCTCAGTGTTAAATAATACCAGACATCATATATAGTCTAGTGTCCGACCACCCGTTTCCACCCTCTCATCTAAAAAAGCACAGGGTAAATCCTAAGATGATGGTCATAAGACCACAGAACATATACTACATTACAGAGCCTCTTCCGCAAAAAAGAGAATAGGTCATGTCTGTCAAGATAGTATTATGACAAATGAATATAGTATACCGCACCTCTTCCCAAACGGAAGGTAATACATAGGACGAGGATTTTTTTTTTTACACAGTGATCACCACTTATCAAGGCCCGGAAGCCACTCAGGGATAAGGGTTATTGAAAGTACATAACGTTAGTGTGGAGATTTGATGAAGTGTTTACTTAAGGGGGCGGTTCATTAGGAATTTGTTAACATTGGACTTGAAGACATCCAAGTTGTAGTCCGGTGGGAAGCAGGCAGACGGAACAGAGTTCCACAGGCGTGCAGTTTTAAGAAAGAAGCTTTGTTCATGGAATCCGCGTTTTGATTTAGGTACAGATATAGAGTGGGGGAAATTTTTCACAGTAGCTTCAGCTAGACGGGTGTTTTTCGTGAAGGATTGGCGAGGGGGGACCAGAGATTGGAGTTCAGACGAGCACCTGCCATGGAAATAACGATAAAATACGATACGATGAACAAGCATATACTACAATACCGCACGAGGGAGGGGGTCATGCATGGGTTAGCTGCATTCCTACATGTTAGGGAGTTGGATTGGTCTAATGGATGACGTTGCGGCTCATGGAATCTGTGATGTCGTTGAAATTCCAAATGAGTATAGAACGTATATTTCACTCCTCTCCCCTCCCACCCGCAAAGGAGAGGGTAATGGCTGAGAGAATCATCTCATAACAACAGGGCAGATTCTACATTGCCTCATTGAATTGATCATTGAATAAAACATTACAATAGTACCGGGTGAGTCACGGGAAGCGGATGTTTTTTTAGAACTTCCTTGTTTTCCTTAAAAACATCCGTTCATATATATATATATATATATATATATATATATATATATATATATATATATATATATATAATACTATAATTTCGGCTTCAGACAGAAATCAAATCCCCATTCATAATAGATGCATCAGTATAGTTAAATAAAATGAGACGTACTATTTAACGGCATAATCACGTCGACACACCGATTCCCGTTATATCACCGAAATTAAGCAACGGTGAGCTTGGTCAGAACTAAAATGGGTGACCATTTGGGAATTCCATGTGCTGTATGTTCTCTCCGCTTATCTCGGCATTGTTTCCAGTCATCTAGCACTTCTTGCCACTGGACTTAAGCAGTTTCCATTCAGGAATTGTGTGGTTGGGGGATTGCGCAACCCTTGCCTTGCAATTACGCATACAGGGGGTATCCATTGTCTCTTGAGACTGAATGGAGGTATCATAATTGAACTTTTCAACCATCCTTTTCAAAGCAACTCTCACCTTTCCAATCATATCTCTCAAATCCATTCTGAACTTTTAAGCAACGCTGTCTAAAGAAATTTTGATTTTTAAACCATATTGTTCAAAGCAACTCTGATCTTTCCAACCATGTCTCATAAACCTGTACTATTTAGTTTTGTTGAACATTCCTACTTACTGATAAATCTCACAGAATTAAAGTTCAAACAGAACTTATGGGCATCCATTGTCTTTCGAGACTGAACGGAGACTTCCACTATTTAACGCCAAGCTGCATGCGATTTTTTAAAATAATATTCCGAGTTTCTGTCGGAGGCATACAAACACAGATTCTCCATTATAATCGGGATAGTATATTTACATAGTACAAGATTATGTGTATTCATATGAAATACATTCTGCAACGTTTAGTGTGTATGTGTGTGTGTGTGTGTGCGCGCGCGCGCGCGTGTGTTTGTGACAGCGCACTGATTACGTTCATATGACACTTTTGTGTCATAAACATTTCCCCATTCACACGTTCAGCTATGACGTCACATTGCGAAGCTACGAAAATGGGGGAAGGAGAGGATGAGGCAACAAAAAGTTCACTTCATGGCTCCTACTTCCTTTCGATCGTTCGGAACAGGGTGTCTTCTTTATCTTCCTCATTTCAAAGGGAAATTTTAAGGGCCAATTCTCTACAAATATCGCTATGCTTGCATCCCAGTGGCTTTTCGCTTTTAAATGTCTCCCGCTGTCAGAGTATAGCAAAGACATCTAAAAGATGTATTCGCGTCAGGCATGAAGAAGGCGCTTCTTCGGATTAAGAAAGAAAACCAAAACTGAAATATTGAATTTCAATTAAAGCCAACTATCAAAATCTAATATTAATTTGTCTCGTTGGGTTAGTTTGCTGGATGGCATCGTCCTAGCAAGTGTAAAAAAAAATCCTTGTAATACATCGGCCGTGGTTTTTATAGGATGACTATACCCTTATTAAGAAACAGACTGAATGTGACGTAGTAACTAAGGTAGAATAGTACACGTCTGGCATGCAAGTGACGAATATATTCCACTGATGAGTCGAAAGAAGGGCGAAACTCGAGTTTTGAAGAAAATTAAATATTGATGAAAATAGTTTTCGAAGAAATTGTAAGTTATACTTAAATAATAAAGAGAATAGGTCTTATGATAACAGGGGAGGCAACTGCAGTCTTTCTTGTAAATAATAATGGCGGATTAATAAATCATGAAACCGTGAAAGTACATGTTTTATGTAATAATGTAGTAATATGTTACTAATTGCGACATGAAAATTAAATAGATAATTTTAGTTTTTATAGAGATTCAATATTTCGATTTTCATTCTTATTCAGAAAGAGCACCAAAAAAGTCAAACATGGCGATTGTTATACCGAAGCAACGGTCAACCATTCTTCTTTCTCCATTCTTTATTTCTTTTTCGTTATTTCTATTTGTTTTGTGTTTTTGTTTCTATTCATTTTCGTTGCATTCTTATTAAAGCAAATCTTTTTGCATTTGTTATGTTTTTTTAAATCTCTTCACGTGATTTTTGTTGGAACGTTTGTCGGGAACGGAGCAACGAGTTTCGGAAGCAATGAACGGTGGTATGGGGGAATGTCGTTGTGTGCGTTTCGTTTCGGGATATCATTTCTTATCATGCGAAACAATTTATGTAGTAAATTACGACATGGCGTAAAGTGATGCGTATAAGAGGACTTGACCCGAATGATACTTAAACAGAAAAAAAAAGGATAAAAATATCAGTAAGTAAATGAACTGTGCATTGAAGCAATTACAAAACATATAAAAGTTTTTGGTAAACGATTTCAAGTAAAGCGAACCCAGTAAGGATCAAACGCAAGCAACAAGTAATACTTATGAAAAGAATAACGGGTTAACTGCGTTTCTACATGTTATGGGGTGTATGGTTCGCATAATGGATGATATTGTGGCATATGGAATCTGAAATATCAGTACACGTGAAATCTTCTGTCTAAAGGTGACTTGAAGAGAGAGAGAGAGAGAGAGAGAGAGAGAGAGAGAGAGAGAGAGAGAGAGAGAGAGAGACAGAAAATCGTATATTTGCTGCTCATGCAGAAATCAAATCCCCATTCATAATAGATGCATCAATATAGTTAAATAAAATGAGACGTACTATTTAACGGCATAATCACGTCGACACACCGATTCCCGTTATATCACCGAAGTTAAGCAACGATGAGCCTTGTCAGAACTAAAATGGGTGACCATTTGAGAATTTCATGTGCTGTATGTTCTCTCCGCTTATCTCGGCATTGTTTCCAGTCATCTAGCACTTCTTGCCACTGGACTTAAGCAGTGTCGATTCAGGAGAGGTGTGGTCAGGGATTGCGCAACCCTTGATTCGCAATTACACGCGTAGCTACCCTCAGAGAGGGGTATTCATTGTCTCTTGAGACTGAATCAAGGCATCACAATAGAACTTTTCAATTATCTTTTTTCAAAGCAACTCTCACCTTTCCAATCATATCTCTAAAAGCCATTCTGTTTGGTCCGTTTGAGCGAGATATTAAGACATTAAAATATGAGGACACGTGGAATTGTGTCTAAAAAGTGACTCAAAAATGGAGATATAAAATCTTATATTTATTACTCACGCAGAAATGAAATCCCCGTTCATAATAGATGCATCAGTATAGTTAAATAAAATGAGCCGTAATATTCAACGGCATAATCACGTCGAGTCACCGATTCCCGTTATATCATCTAATACTGATGCAATCAATAGAAATATCTTTGGGAAGGCTGTTTTGATAAATGCAGACTTTAAGGTGTAACTCTTGAAACATTGTCACACATAGTGCGTTCTGTATACTTACTCAAAAAAGAGTACCAACGTCGTCATAACGAAATATGTGTTAATCTGCATTAGAGTTTGTGCCAAAAGTTTGGAATCCAAGTGACGGACAAACTGTTCCAAAATCACCACGAAACTGTAGTGGAAAATGAGAACGTAAAGATTGTACAGGGTTTTCATTGTTCAGTGTGACCGAGAGATACCTCACAGAAAGTTCAACTAAAGACTATTTTATATAAATAACTTTTATGCTATAGAATTTCAACTAAAGATTATTTTTGTATAAATAACTTTTATGCTATAAAAGTTCAACTAAAGACTATTTTTATATAAATCAGTTTTATACTATGAAATTTCAACTAAAGACTATTTTATATAACTCACATTTATATTATAAAAGTTCAACTAAAGATTATTTTTATATAAATCAATTTAATGCTATAAAAGTTTAACTAAAGACTATTTTCATATAAATGAATTTAATACTATGAAAGTTCAACTAAAGACTATTTTTATATAAATCAGTTTTATACTATAAAAGTCCAACTGTAGACAATTTTTATATAAATCACTTTTATAATATGAAATTTCAATTAAAGACAATTTTTATATAAATCATTTTCATACTATAAAGTTGAACTAAAGACTATTTTTTATATAAATCACTTTTATACTATGAAAGTTACTTAAAGACTATTTTTATATAAATCACTTTCATACTATGAAAGTTACTCATAGACTATTTTTATATAAATCAGTTTCATACTATGAAAGTTCAACTAAAGAATATTTTTATATAAATCACTTTTATACGATGAAAGTTCAACTAAAGACTATTTTTATATACACCAATTTTATACTATAAAAGTTTAACTAAAGACTATTTTATATAAATCACTTATATATTATGGAAGTTCAATTAAATACTATTTTAAAAGAAATCAGTTTTATACCATGGAAGTTTAACTCAAGGCTATTTTATATAAATCATTTTATAATTTGGAAGTTCAACTAAAGACTATTTTTATATAAATCAATTTTATACTATGAAAGTTTAACTAAAGACTATTTTATATAAATCACTTATATACTATGGAAGTTCAACTAAAGACTATTTTATATAAATCACTTTTATAATATAAAAGTTCAACTAAAGTTTATTTCATATAAATCAATTATATATTATGAAAGTTCAACTAAAGTTTATTTCATATAAATAAATTTTATATTATGAAAGTTCAACTAAAGCCTATTTATATATAAATCACTTTTATACTAGTGAAGTTCAACTAAAGACTATTTTTATATAAATCACTTTTATACTATGAAAGTTCAACAGAAGAGTATTTTCATATACATCAGTTTTATACTATAAAAGTGAAACTAAATATTTTTTTTATATAAATAACTTTTATACTATGAAAGTTCAACTAAAGTTTATTTCATGTAAATCACTTTTATATTATGAAAGTTCAACTAAAGACTATTTTTATATAAATCACTTTTATACTAGTAAATTTCAACTAAAGATTATTTTTTATATAAATTACATTTATGCTATAAAAGTTCAACTAAATACTATTTTTTATATAAATCAGTTTCACACAATGGAAGTTCAACTAAACCTATTTTTATATAAATCAGTTTTATACTATGAAATTTCAACTATAGACTATTTTTATATAACTCACTTTTTATTATGAAAGTTCAACTAAAGCCTATTTATATATAAATCAGTTTTATACTATGTTAGTTCAACTAAAGACTATTTTCATATAAATCAGTTTTATACTATGAAATTTCAACTAAAGACTATTTTATATAACTCACATTTATACTATAAAAGTTCAACTAAAGACTATTTTTATATAAATCAATTTAATGCTATAAAAGTTTAACTAAAGACTATTTTATATAAATCAGTTTAATACTATGAAAGTTCAACTAAAGACTATTTTGATATAAATCACTTTTATACTATAAAAGTTCAACTGTAGACAATTTTTATATAAATCACTTTTATAATATGAAATTTCAATTAAAGACTATTTTTATATAAATCATGTTCATACTATAAGGTTAAACTAAAGACTATTTTTATATACACCAATTTTATACTATAAAAGTTTAACTAAAGACTATTTTATATAAATCACTTATATATTATGGAAGTTCAATTAAATACTATTTTAAAAGAAATCAGTTTTATACCATAGAAGTTTAACTCAAGGTTATTTTATATAAATCATTTTATAATTTGGAAGTTCAACTAAAGACTATTTTTATATAAATCACTTTTATACTATGAAAGTTCAACTAAAGACTATTTCATATAAATCACTTTTATATTATGAAAGTTCAACTAAAGACTATTTTTGTATAAATCAATTTTATATTATGGAAGTTCAACTAAAGACTATTTGTATATAAATCAGTTTTATACTATGAAAGTTCAATTAAAGACTATTTCATATAAATCAGTGTCATGCTAATAAAGTTCAACTAAAGACTATATTTTATATAAATCAGTTTCATACTATGGAAGTTCAACTAAAGACTATTTTTGTATAAATCACTTTTATACTATGGAAGTTCAATTAAAGACTATTTCTTTATAAAATTTTTGATATTATGAAAGTTCAACTAAACTTTATTTCATATAAATCAATTTTATATTATGAAAGTTCAACTAAATACTATTTTTATATAAATCACTTTTATACTATGAAAAGTCAACTAAAGACTATTTTTGTATAAATCACTTTTATAATATGGAAGTTCAATTAAAGACTATTTTTAAAGAAATCAGTTTTATAATATGGGAGTTTAACTAAACGCTATTTTATATAAAGCACTTTTATACAATGGTAGTTCAATTAAAGACTAGTTTATATATTACTTTTATGCTATGAAAGTTCAACTAGAGACTATTTTTAAAATATGGCTTTGGTCGTTTCCTTATTTTAAAATATCTTAAAAATAAAATAAAAAATATTATTCATTATAACATAAACGTATAGTGAAAAATATTTAAAAGTGAGAAAAGAAAGAAACATTTCCTTTCCATTTTACTATTACTGCAAAAAAAGAAATAAATAAAAAAAATGGGAGCGATTACTGCTAAAAAAAAAAATTGTGAGGGATTTTTTCCAGATGATAGCACCGCAGGAAGCCTTTTTCAACGCAGGAATGCCGAACTTGAATTTAACCAAGTGATTTCTCCCCGGCAACTTCGGGTTGCCTTGCTGATAAATAATAATTTGTTTACACCATTCACGTACGATCAAATCAGACCAATAAAATTCCAAATCTCCTTCCCTGAGTGCATATGTTGTTCCCATAGTTTAATAGCGTATCTAACCGACGCATAAATAAAATACCTTCTAAATAGATCGTCCATTGTTTATTCATATTTAAAATCTTTTACCTCTTTGTCTTCTTCATCTCATCCGTGTGTTTTTTTTTGTTTTGTTTTTTTTCTTCACTCTTTATTTTCTGTTATCTTTCCTCAATCCATGCTGCCTGCTGGGTGTTCGTTCTGGTAGTTCAAACTTCAATTATTCGACCAAGAGTTCCTTTTTCTTGCTTCAGCACCTCCTATAAATAATGAGAACGCACACAAACAGTTAACGACGCCGCTGACACTGATCCCATCGAAAACAAGGCGCGTTCAACTACAACGATTGTGACACTTACCAGACGAAACTGTAAAGCAGTAAAAACAACATCGAACGTCGAAAAGAGAGATATTTTTGTAAACGGCGCATGCGTATCATCCAAACTCAGGAATAGTTAAAAAAAAAGATAAATAAAAAAAATAAAAAATAAATAAATAAAAGTGGGTTGACCACGACCACCGTAAAGTAGGTCTGTTCACTGAAAAATGACGTCATGCATGAGGTAAGCATGCAAAATCTGTCGAACAGACTGATGATAATGAATAAAAACTTTTAAAAACTAACCGTTGAAAAACTTTAACAAATTCATTTAATAAGAGGTGGGAAAAAAGAAAAAAGAAAAAAAAAAAGAAAAGAAAAACACGATTTATACTAAAATTGAACTCTATTTAACATTAATTAAAAAGAAAGAAGAAAAGTAATTTAAAAAGAAATTTGTATTGTTTCTGCGTTAAAAGTCAATAAACATCACATTGTCTCATGGATTTTTAAAGACTAGAATTCGTTTATTATTTTTTTTATTGTGAAAACTATTACTTTACATATAAGGTCAAGCAATGTCGATATATTAACCAAACCAGCATATTTTTTTCATATCAAACAATTACTAAAACAAAGATTAAACAATTAATGAGAAAATTACCACCGTAATTTGTCTACATGTAGTCTGTAACCGTTATTTTCGAAGCATCTTGTTTCAATTAGGCGTGACTTATAACCAGCATATTTGACGTAAGCAGATAACTGAGACCTCTTTGACAGGTCTGTTTTATTGCAGTCGTTATTGAACCGTTTATTTTTATCGAAAACTTTGAAATCTAATAAATTCTACAAGGCATTACTTGCACTAACAACGATTCACTCAATCTTAAAACATGCTAAAACTTTCTGACAAAAGTGCTGATGCTTTCTTTTCCATCTAATACTAATAAGCATTTGGTATCTGTCTGCCTAAAGCGGAAACTATACTAATGTTTCTATCAAGTGTACTATTTAGTATTATACTACATTTTAGAACGATACTATTTCGGACTAAAATATAATACGTTTCATATCAGCTGACTTTTTATTTTTGCGTGAAATGGAGAAGGGGGAGTGTAAGACAGGTTTTTTTTTTTGCTTGCTATTTGTTTTCTCGTTTTCGTTCGGGGAATAGAAAAAAAGCACATGTTGTAATAACTAACTTTTGCGTGGCAGGATGAAAGTGCATATATATATATATATATATATATATATATATATATATATATATATATATATATATATATATATATATATATATATATACGATTACTTCATTTAATCACATATATTCCTATACGAAGATATAATTTTATGCGTAAATTTTTCAGTATTTACTTCAACAGTGCTCAATACATAGGTAGAGCTAGGTAGTAAGTTTATATATATATATAAATTGAGTTTTTTTATAGTATTGTATTCATATGTTTATGTAGTACGTTTACACGTATTTCGGTCAATAGCGGATACCCACGTGTTCTCTTGGATAAATAAATACTTGAACTTTTTTTTTTTTCTTGGAATAAAAACGAATTTGGCGAGGGAAAATGTTAATAAAAGTCATGAGTGAAAAAACCCTTAATGCAGTTTTCAAATGCAATTGAATTTGAAACCCCCGAGGAGACATTATTTTATGGCGCCAAATGTGATTTTTCAGATCCTAACTATATTTTTCGAATCTTTATATCAATGTTTAAATTAAAACAAGAAATTATTAACAAACTTTAGGAAATGCTATTAGCAAAATTTTAATAATCAACATATATATATATATATATATATATATATATATACATATATATATATATATATATATATATATATATATATATATATATACATATATATATATATATATATATATATATATAAAAGTGAACGTGTCTGTCTGTGTGTCTGTCTGTCTGTCTGTGTGTCTGTCTGCCTGTCTGTGTACATTTCCCTACGCAATAACTCTGTCAATTTTTAGTCTATAGACTCGAAATTTGAAATACCGGGTACTGAGATTTGAGAAAATCGATGTGACGGGTGTTAGCCAGAAATTTGGCTGTTAAGGGGTCAAATTTCAACGATTTGACCTTTAAGAACTCTACCAAACTCCTCCGACAATTTTGGGTCTAGACACTTGAAATTTTAGATATAGGTTCCTTGAACCTGGATCTAACTTAATAAAGTAATTTGAGCCCGAAACAATAAATTTTAAGGGGTCATAATAGGGGTCAAAGTTTTAAAAAATTAACCATTTTTTTTGTTTTTTTGCTTTTTTTGCACAGCATACACCTCCAAACACCCGAGCAACGCCGGGCACCCCTGCTAGTATATATATATATATATATATATATATATATATATATATATATATATTGACAAGCTTCTGGGCTTGACCATTACTCCTGATCTTAAATGGAACACGTATATCAAATCTGTTGCCAAGGCCGCTGGAAAAATGGTGGGATCTTTCTATCGATCCAGTAGATATCTCACTGCTGATGCTATTCTCTATCTATATAAGAGCCAGGTACGTCCAAGGATGGAATACTGTTGCCACATTCTGGGCAGGAGCTGCTAGAAAGGACTTGTCCTGCCTTGATAGAGTTCAAAATAGACTTCGTAGCCTCGTAGGAGATGTCCTTTTCTCCTCCTTACAACCTCTATCTCACAGAAGAGATGTTGCGAGTTTGTCTCTGATGTATCGTTATTTTCATGGAAAGTGTTCAACTGAGCTTCAATCTATGGTCCCCCCTCGCCAAACTTTCACAAGAAACACTCGTCTAGCTGTAAACACTATCAATAATTTCCCCCACTCTTTATCTGTGCCTAAACCTAAACATAGATTCCATGAACAAAGCTTCTTTCTTAGAACTGCACGCCTGTGGAATTGTCTTCCGTTTTCCTGCTTTCCAGCTGACTACAATATGGTTGTGTTCAAGTCTAAGGTAAATAAGTTCTTGATGAGCCGTTCCATATAAGTTATTAAATTTACCAAATTTTCATTACTAATGATTACTATATTGACCAACTTCTACTGTACACTCTTTAACCCTTATCCTTGAGTGGCCTCTGGGCCTTGATAATGTGGTGATGCCTTTGTAAAAAAAAAAAAAAAAAAAAAAAAAAAAAAAATATATATATATATATAAAGCAGCACTCCGGAAGAAAGTTCTAAAGTCTTGTAGTTCTGGGAAAGAAACTATTAGATTGGAAGGCCTTCTTACATCTAGGGTCTCTACTGTGTAGGGTGGGATTATGCTGCTTATCGAGTTTATTGGTGGTATTTACGTCGAGGGGGTACAAGGGCTTGTATTTCGTCGGAGCATCCACCATTAAAATACTTGTAGAACAGGCAACATTTTATCGATGGGACAGAGGCCGAAGCTTAGATGACAGTTCAAGACCTATCGGGTTGGCGACTCTCTTTCGAACCCTGTCCAGGAGCGAGAGACTAGTAGCAGATGCACCAGCCCAAATGTAACAACAATACATAATACATGGGCGAATAGTAACCTCGTAGAGATGAAGGATACTTTCAGGCGTAAGTAGCTTTCTAGCACGGTAGAGAGAGCCCATCTTCTTCACAGCTGCCTTGGCAATACTCGATGTATCTGTTCCAACTTATGTTCCCTGTAAACGTTATGCCGAAGACTTTGAACGAAGTACTTTCAGGTAATGTATTTTTAGCCATTGTTATTGGTGGCAGAGAAGGTTTCTTGTAATTATTGAAGGAAACAAGCTTAGTCTTCGCAGTATTGATTGTGAACATTCATTTTTGTCCCCATTCCACTACTGATTGCAGGTCTTCCTCTAGTGTTTTTGCCATTTCCTTAGATACGTGTTCATTTGTTTTCTCCTATTAGAGCGTGGTGTAATCAACAAATATACCCATCGTAGTAGCAATTTTGTCAGGGAGGTCATTTATGAATATTAAGAATAATAAAGGCCCAATGATAGACCCCTGAGGTACACCCGAATTTATATCATATTGTTTAGATGTGCGACCGTCGAGAACAACCTGGATTCTTTTCTTATTTAAGAAGGATTTAATAATGTTAAGTATTCGTCCAGTTATACCCTGTCATCTGATTTTCCTGAGAAGACCATCGTTCCATACCCTGCCAAAAGCCTTAGATATACATAGGGCTACTGCTCTACCTCCTCTGCTTTGTCCAGTGTATAGTACATACGTTCAGAGATTACAGTTAAGATATCTGCTGCAGAACAGGCTTGCCTAAATCTATATTGTTGGTCGGTCAGAAGTTTAGCAACTCTAAGGTGGTGGACTAGAGCTGTGTTAATTATGGACTTAAATATTTTGGCGAAAAGCGGGAGGAGGCTAATAGGGTCTTTTATTTCGCCAGAAAACTGGTATCACAGAAGCAGTTTTTCAGCAGTCAGGAGAGCAAGGATCGTTAAGGCATTTGTTGTAAAGTTTGGAAAGGACTGGATCAACCTCAGCAGAGCCAGAGCAATTTTCAAAAAACACAGCCGGGATGAGATCGAGTCCACATGCTTTTTATGATATCATGCACATGATGAGTGGTGATTATTAGGATTATTAGATTATCCAGTGTGGCGTCTGTCCACAAAGAAAGTCAGGGAGGGAGTGATTTGCTGGGTCTAATGTGGAGTTTGAGGCAAACTGACTGGCAAGCATGTTAGCCTTTTCGGTTGCCGTGCAAACAACCTCATGATTGTTGGATGGTGGGGGGATTGTTGATTGTCCATTATTTACTACACTGTTGTAGATTTTCCAGAAATCACGGGTTCCTTATTTCTATGCGTTTTCTGGTGGTTTCGGTATTTTCTCTCTTACCTGTCGCTATTTCTTTCTTACAATCACTTCTAGCTTCTATAACCTTTTGTCTGTTCGTACTGGACTTATGTCAGTTAAATCTGCGGTATGCATGCTGCCTTTTAGCAATGGCAGCTTCATAAGTAGAAGTAAACCATTGGGGAGAGTGGGGCTTGCTATAGAATTTCCGCGTGGGAACACGTGCTTTAGTTGCTGCTTTGAACCATTCAGTGGTCTCATTTGCGCACTGTTCAGCGAGAAGAGAAAAGATATTTCAACATGGGGCATCTCTAATCAAATCCCTGATGGCTTCCCAGTCAGCCTTCTTATAATACCTTGTCGTTTTGAGCAATGGCTCTTTAATTTGTGTCGAGAATTTAGAGCGATTTCTACCATTATCACAGCGTGATCAGCAATCCCGAGTGAGATATGGGCATTCGTTACACAATCATTGGGAACTGTGGCCAGAAATAGATCTAGAAATGAGGCATGTTGATCTTGCTGATCTGGGAAACGTATCGAAAACATAATCGTCTGTGATAGGGAATGAGATATAGAATATATATATATATATATATATATATATATATATATATATATATATATATATATATATATGTTATTTATATTGTGTGTCGTCACGCTTACAATGTCGCTTACATTGTCGCTTGATTGTTATGGACTTCAATTTTTTGTAATAAATAATTTTCTAGGAATTCTTCATAAGTTTTGGTTTCGGTTTCGACTTTGCTGATGGCACTTAAGTAATCTATTTTTTATAAATAATTTTACCGAGAATTATTCATAAGTTTTGGTTGCGGTTTCGATTATAACTGAAGGAATTCAAGTTATATCTAGATACATATATTTTTTCATAAGTTTTGGTGTTAGTTTCAATTCAAGATGATGCACCAAGTCATATGGATATATATATATATATATATATATATATATATATATATATATATATATATATCGTAACTTTATAATATATAAAAATCGATAGAACATTAACTCTATAATAATATATACAAAATCTGCAAGAATTAAAATATAATATTTAGCGTTCTTTACTACCGGGCTATGCCGGGCGACCCTGCTAGCTTAGATAAATACTTTTGCAATTTAACAAAAGAGCTACAATAATATTAGAGCGTCTCCATTTACGCTGAACTTCCACAGAATGCCAACATCAATATATTACATATGAAAGCGTCCACGAATATATATATATATATATATATATATATATATATATATATATATATATATATATATATATATATATATATATATAAGAGTAGGTAGTAGTTTGCTTGAAGCATTGTTGGTAAAAAATATATAGAATTTTTTTAAAAGCCAACAGCAATGCGGAGAAAGACCGGAATCATGAAAGTAAATAATTGAAAAACAAGCAATGTAGACGGGTATGCTTGAGTAGAGGAGTGCCTAGCCGTTTATTCGTCTATCATTCTTCACCTCAATGTATAATTATTTATAACCAAGTTGCTGGTATGTCCGGTGTATGTAAAGTCCGTGGGTGGTATGGAACTTTAATTAATTTCGAGAGAAATGGACCTCTCTTTTTCAAAATAGAAGACAAAAGTAGATTTAGGATTCAAGCATACCCGTTTACATTTGTTTGTTTTTCAATTCTTTACTTTCATGATTCCGGTCTTTCTCCGCATTGTTTTTGGCGTTTAAAAAAATTATATATATATATATATATATATATATTATTATTATTATTATTATTATTATTATTATTATTATTATTATTATTATTAGCCTTATATATAGAGTATAATATTAAAGCTGAAGGTCATTATTTAACCGAAACATATCATTTATTATAGAGTAAAGAATTATTATACTAAAGCTGACTTCATGACCGTTTGTTTCCCTAAAGTGTTTTCCTATACATTTTCATTGCATTAAATACATGCTAAAATATTTTACAGCTTGAGATTGAATTATATTTTGTATTTTAATGGTTCTAATTAGCCGTAAATTTAATTTGTCTAACTGCAATTTTGAATAGCTCACCAAGTGACGCATATCTTAGGTACTTTCGAGATTTCATTTTTACACTCAGTGTATGACGTGTAAACATCTTACTCTTATACTACACCCTATTACTCTTTCCTCTCCACTTCTTTATTCCCTCCCCCTCTCTATCTCCCCTCTCTCTCTCTCTCTCTCTCTCTCTCTCTCTCTCTCTCTATCTATCTTTTTATATATGTTCATTAACAGTAGAAGATAAGTAAAAGTGAGTTTTCAAACTTACTTTTTCCTGATTTAATATACAAAAAGCAACTAGTTTGGAATGTGAACGTGTCTTGATGTTGTGTGCTGGAGATCTTATATTTTATCTAGTGCAATGTAATTTTATAGTTTTTCACAAGAATCATTTTTTAGAACAATTGAGAAAACTGAAACAACGTGGTGTCTGGCATAGACAGATGGTTAGATCAGTTAATAACGTTTCAATCTGCGAATCACATGAGTGACGTCAACGTGAAAGTTAAAGATTTTCTCAGTAAGAAAGAATACGGTAAGAAGCAAGTCACTACTAAGTTCATATCCTGTTTGGTGGTTCCAATATTGATTTTGTTTTTAATCTCCTTTTTTTATTATTTAAAACGGGTTGAGCAGATCAAAAGAAGAAATGCACCCAGAGATAGGATTTAGGATCTTATCGGTATGTGATCAGCCGTCCATTTTTTTTTTTTTTTAAGTTTAGAACTTTTTTTTTTCCAAGTCTTAATCTATAAAAAATGGCAACTTACTTTGAATTGTGTCAAAATAAGAAAACGTGGATAAATTCCCACTAACATTCGATATAACATCTAACAATTTTTTTTCGCAAATTTTTTATCACTGAAGTAGGAAGAGGCTTTAATATAGCAACCATCAAACGCAGTAGTCATAACAAAGAAATTTCCTTAAGGACGTCTTAAGTTGCCCTACATACTAGTATTTATATTCAAGCAACTATGTTGGCTTTGAAACATGTGCGCCACGAGAAGGAAACTCGTTTCAGATGTGCCGGGTGTATACACGTGATATAAACAATTCACCCGTTTTTATAGTCTCCACATGAGAAGCAAAATGGCAAGATCTGAAGGTGCGTGTTGCGAGCGAGTATTCCTATGTCCGCCGACGAGTACCCTTGTTGTTGTTTAGATTAAACTTGAAGGTTGGTCGACTTATGAACCATTCAAAAGCTGATAATACTTATGGATGCGTTGTTTATGGGGGCGCTTTTTTTAAACAGTGTTCGAGTCCTTGGAGTGAGTTTTATATATTCGCAAAGATATTGTTTGTTCTTCGAATTTAAAATGAAGGACATCTGTAAAACCCAAAAAGAACACACACACACACACACACACACACACACACACACACACACACACACACACACACACACACACACATCATGTCGCCTTCTCTTTTTAGAGATGTATATCTATATATATATATATATATATATATATATATACATATATATATATAACTACTTAATTTACTCACATAAAATTAATATACGAAAGTATAGATTTATGCGTAAACTTTAAGTATTTACTATATATATATATATATATATAGTAAGTTATAATATATGTATATATATATATATATATATATATATATATATATATATATATATAGAGAGAGAGAGAGAGAGAGAGAGAGAGACTTCGTGGTTTAGTGGGGGATGCCCTTTTCTCTTTCCTGCAACCTCTCTCCCACAGAAGAGACGTTGCAAGCCTGTCTTTGTTTTATCGCTATTTCCATGGCAGGTGCTCGTTTGAGCTCCAATCCCTCGTCCCCCCCCATCGACAATCTTTCACGAGAAACACCCGTCTGGCTGAAACTACTGCCAATAATTTTCCCCACTCTTTATCTGAGCCTAAATCCAAACGTAGATTCCATGAGCAAAGCTTCTTTCTTAGAACTGCACGCCAGTGGAACTCTCTGCCGCTTGCCTGTTTCCCACATGACTACAACTTGGACGTCATCAAGTCCAACATAAACAAACTCCTGACAAACCGCCCCCTTAAGTAAGACACTCTATCAAAACCCCCAATACTAATGATTACTACAATACTATCTCATTGATTACTGTACACGCAATAACCCTTATCCCTGAGAGGCCTTCGGGCCTTGATAAGTGGTGACCCTCATGTAAAAAAAAAATATAGCGATTGACCTACACTGAATATTCCGCGTTTCATCCACTCTACGTTCTTCAGGCTTATGCATAAGCCTGAAGAATCCTAGAGTGGATGAAACGCGGAATATTCAGTGTAGTTTAATCGCCATATATATTTTATAACTTACTAACTAGCTCTACCTACGTATTGAGCACTGTTGAAGTAAATACTTAAAGTTTACGCATAAATTTATACTTTCGTATATTAATTTTATATGAGTAAATGAAGTAGTTATGTATATATATATATATGTATATATATATATATATATATATATATATATATATATATATATATATATATGTCCCATCTACTATCACTTATAATTTCATGGAAATAAATAAATTAACAACTCCCAAGGAATGTCATCCCAATGCCCCCCTCCCCACCTATCTTCCTACTCCTGACAACACTAACCTAAACACCCAGCTGCCGACTGGGAGCGCACCACCCCGCATCCCACCTCCCCTCCTCTCTCACATTCCACCCCTACTCTATCTTTCAATTGCTGACCGGACACAGCCCACTAGCGATTTGCGTGACCTAGATTAACCTAGACACCCCGCATATCAGGAGAAAAATAGATAAATAAATAATAGTAATAATGATAAAGACAACAAAATAGAGAACATACAAAATTAAAAAAGCCCACGCTAAAGCAACAAGTTATAAACAAAAAAAGACAAATAAATAAATAGAAATGAATAAAAATTATAAACATGTTAATTACCTAATCAGACCATACATAAATCCCCTACTCACATTTGCTCCAAGACCCCACATAGCTACCCAACTTCCGCTCCATCATCTAGCATGCTTTGAATCGATCTGTTACGCCCACCATTTGAAAAGGGAATTTTTTCCGAAATTAATAATGGATATTCTCGCAGACATAACAAGTAAGACATTCTACCTAATACAACTGAATAAATATATGTATATATAAAATATATGTATGTACTTATTGATTTGTAAATCGCTACTTGTTCTCGTCTTCTCTTACCAACAACGACTATATTTCATTCCTCGCATTGTGACAGCCTTCTAAATCTCTACTATATATATATATATATATATATATATATATATATATATATATATATATATATGTGTGTGTGTGTGTGTGTGTATATCAAAGGTATTTTGCACGCACATGCACGTGTGTGTGTAAGTTCGTTCCCTATGGACTATGAAGGCTCGGCCGATTTTTATGAATTTTCACACAAATATACTTTATGTGTCTGGGGGTGATCTTAGATGAATTTTGTATAAGAAATTTCGCTGAGAAGTATCGAAAATCGATAAACGAAAAATCCGATTAAAGAAGAGACAGTTCGATCTTGAACAAAATTAACACCCTATAAAGCCTAACATCATAATTGCATTTGAGAAGTTCTATTATCGCAAAAGCAGAAGGACTCAGCGTATAAAATCAATAGTAGGATCTTTGATAAGACAGGGACACGTTCGAAATGAATGCTTTTGTTTAGAACACTATTGAACCATAATACTTGACTTTTTCAATTTTAACTTTAATTCAAGCCGTCAGAAATAATATTTCTATAAGATCATGAGTAGGTTATTTGATAAGACAGGAGCACTTTCGGAATTAATGCTTTTAAGGCACAATTGATATTTGAGAAAGTGATAAAATATCCGACTGCATTCCATTTCGTCTAGATGCTCAAATTCTGATAAGACACAATAACGATGAAACATGTATCAGTGGGTGACTATTACACACACACACACACACACACACACACACACACACACACACACACACACACACACACACATATATATTCGTGTATTAATTAATCAATTAAATTCAAATGTATAGATAAAACGAACTTAAATCCAAAAGTTCTTTAAACGTTCTCAATGAAAAGTAAAGCTTTATAAATAAACTTATACAAGCTTTAAAATTGTAGACGTGAATTGACCAGCTTTCTTGTATGAATTCATATCTCCTGGACAGCAGAATCAACTACACGTGATAAGGTTAATGAATATATCATTTTTACACAATGCGTACTCTGTGGTGTAAGTGCTTTTATGCACATATGTGATTGACACTGTGTTTGTATTTCCAAAGTCAAGGACAGATATGAGTACCCAGATGTGGTGGATTATATGGCAAGATTTATATAGGTTGATCGGTTGATCTGGGTCACATAGCAGGTGCAGATGTTTGATCAGTTTTAATAATGTGATATGGTGGAGATTTGAAACGACGCCAGTTTGCTGCCATATATCAATAATGTAAGATTTTGATAAATGGACTTGATCTATTATTGTGGGGACAAACCGGAAGAAACTTATTAAGGAAGTGCGAATTCATTATTTAAATCAATAAAATATATTTAATGTTGAAATCATAGTTGTCATCTCCTTCTTCATGAAAAAATATTAGGAACACCTTCTAGCCAATGAAAGACAACCAATATATATATATATATATATATATATATATATATATATATATATATATATATATATATATATATATGAATGACACGTCTGGCTTGTTTGGCTTCACTAAACTAGAAACCTACAAGTCCGTTTTTCGTTATATTTGGCAAGAATCATTGCATCTATCCTACCTGTGTTTTTAAATATTAAAAAGAAAAAATATTACCATATTAAAAAAAACTTTTTTCGACATCGTTTATGGTCGGTTCCGATTTCAGCCGAGGCGACTTACCGAAAATACTTCCGGTTTATATTATATTTGCTTTCATTAGTGACTTTTCATATCGATAAGTTTACTTTACGTGTTCCTCTCCGGCATAACAAAAAATTATTAAAAATATATTTACTCGCCGGGATTCGGCAATATATTTATTTTTTAATTTTTTTTTTTTCATTCAATTTTCACCCCAAACAAGGCACAGTGCCACTTTGAAGCAGGGGGCTACTATTAGGGACTTAATTAGCGGGGTCATTATGAAGGGAGATGAGTAGAAAGATGTTTGTTAACATTACACTTGAACTTCTGCATATCAGTGCAGTTGGGAAAGCAGAATCCCGGAAGGGAGTTCCAAAGACCTGCAGTTCTGGGGAAGAAACTAGTGGAGTAAAAGGCTTTCTTGCACCTAGGGATCTCTACTGTAAAGGGATGAGACTTAGTAGATTGTCGGATTTGTCGGGGGTAGTTACGTCGGGGAGGTACAAGTGTTTGCAGTTCGTCAGAGCATTCACCATTAAAGTATTTGTAGAACAGACAGAGAGATGCAACATCTCGTCGATGGGACAGAGGCTGAAGCCTAGATGACAGTTCAGGACCTATCAGGTTGGCGACTCTCTTTTGAACCCTGTCCAGGAGCGAGAGACAAGCAGCAGATGCACCAGCCCAGATGTGACAACAGTACTCCATACATGGGCGAATGGTGGCCTTATAGAGGTATAGGATACTGTCAGGCGTAAGTAGTTTTCTAGCACGGTAGAGGGAGCCAACCTTCCTTGCAGCAGCCTTGGCAATGCTCTCAATGTATCTATTCCAGTTCATATTCCCTGTAAACGTTAGGCCGAGGAGTTTAAAAGAAATACTTTCAGGCAATGTGTTCTTGGCCATTGCTATTGGTGGTAGAGAAGGTTTCTTGTAGTTATTGAAGGAAACAAGCTTAGTCTTAGCAGCATTGAATGTGACCAACCATTTTTGTCCCCATTCCACTACAGATTGGAGGTCATCCTCTAGTGTTTCTGCCATTTCCTTGGATATGTGTTCATTTGTTTTCCCCTCATATCTGTTATAGAGAGTGGTGTCATCGGCAAATATACCCATCTCCGAAACAATTTTATCAGGGAGGTCATTTATGAATATCAGGAATAATAGAGGTCCAAGGATAGACCCCTGAGGTACTCCCGCATTTATGTCATATTGTTTAGATGTACGACCGTCGAGGACAACTTTGATTTTTCTATTACTTAAGAAGGATTTAATTACATTATGAATTCTTCCAGTGATTCCATATGATCTAATTTTCCTTAGAAGACCATCGTGCCATACCCTGTCAAAAGCCTTAGATATATCAAGGGCCACCGCTATACCCTTCCCTGTTTTATCCAATGAACGGTGTATACGTTCAGAAACTACAGTTAAGATATCTGCTGTTGAACGGGCTTGCTTGAATTCATATTGTTTGTCAGTCAGGAGTTTAGCAGCTGTTAGGTGCTGGACTAGGGCTTGATTAACTAAGGACTCAAATATTTTGGCGAAAAGCGGGAGGAGGCTAATGGGGCGATAATTTAGTGGGTCAGTTCTGTCACCAGAATTCTTGAAGACTAGTACCACAGAGGCGGTTTTCCAGCAGTCGGGAAAGCAAGATTCGTTAAGGCATTTATTGTAAAGTTTGGAGAGAACTGGAGCAACCTCGGCAGAGCATTTTTTAATAGCACAGCCGGGATGAGATCTGGTCCACATGCTTTTGAGGTGTCTAGGTTTTTTATAATAGCATGTACCTGAGAAGGGGTGATTTTCAAATCGTCTAGTGTGGCGTCTGTTCGCAGAGGAAAATCAGGGAGTGAGTGGTGTATTATAAACACCATAACGACCTCAACCTCATGATCGTTTGATAGTGGAGGAATAGTTGACTGTCCATTATTTACTACGCTGTTGTAGATTTTCCAAAAAATCCCGTGTTCCTAATTTCTGTGCTTCGATGCGTTTTCTGGTGGTTTCAGAGTAATCTGTCTTAGCTGTCTCTATCACTCTCTTACAATTATTTCTAGCTTCTATAAACTTCTGTTTATTTGAGCTGGACTTATGTCGGTTGAATCTGCGGAAGGCATGCTGCCTTTGACAAATGGCAGCTGCACAAGCAGAAGTAAATCATTGGGGAGAGTGGGGCTTGCTATAGAATTTCCGTGCGGGTACATGAGCTTCAATAGCAGTTTTGAACCATTCAGTGGTCTCATTTGCACACTGTTTCGCTGGAAGAGTAAAGATATTTTGCCATGGGACATCTCTGATGAGCTCCCTGATAGCTTCCCAATCAGCCTTTTTGTAATACCTCGTTATATACACCAATTGTGTTTGTTGTTTGAATACTTGCAAAAAAAAATACACAAAAAAGTTTGTTTCACTTTTTCTAAACTATAAAAAAATACTTTAACAAGAAAGTTGCTGGTTAATTTTTACGACTTACCCCAGTGTATTATAAAACACCATAACGTCCCCATGTTAAAAATCGGCTTTCGGATTAAACAGCCCCCAAACCTCGAAAGTCGTTCTTAACATGGGGATGTTGGGGGCACGCTGGGGCAAGTCGTAAAAATTAACGAATTTGCTATTATTTATTGCAAAAATAGCTTAAAATTTTCTACAAACATTTATTAAGAAATACAAATGAATGATAGGTTTTTGTTTTTTTGTGTTTTTTTCAGTTGATGTTTTGTTTCTACATTTACAATTTTACTTTACAATTTCTTTCACATGACTTTATTATTATTACATCGGCAACGCTCGGCTTTATCCGGCTGTTAACGTCATGTTTTACAATATCTTTTTGTTTATAAAATTGTTAGGTAAAAATACAGATAACCCGGTCGGTTTCGAATGTGTAGAAACTCTAGCTCCCGAAAAAAAGGGTACTCTGGATAGTAACAAAAATAAAATTTGCCTCAGTCTCGAAGGATTGCTCCTCTACTGATCGAGGAAAAAAACGGTGAAGTGAAGTTCACTCTCTGTTTCTCTCTCCTATCTCTCTTCCTCTCTTGATATCTCTCCCCATTCATATCTCCCCCTCTCTCTCTCAATCTATCACCCTCTCCATCTCTCTTTGAACCCATTTCTCTCTCTAACTCCCCCTATCTCTCTCCTCTTCCCTCCTTTCCTCTGTCTAACTCTTCCATCTCTCTGTCTATCTCTCAATCCCGCTATCTTTTTCTATCTCTTTCTCTTTTTCTATTTCTGTCTCGGTCCTGGATATGACCTAAAACTATATCCGATGGTGATGCCCCAGCTTGCGGGCCTTGGAGAGTGTGGAGCCACCCTTTAATTGTTATTGCTCCCAGGTCCACTCTGACCCGGAGTGGTAGTACCTGTTAGGGTCACAACTATGGGTTAAATAGAATCCGACTTAAAAAACAAATATACTCCATTAAAAAATCGTTCCCCCAAATCACTTGATTCAGCATTAAATAACCTGAAAAGGGTTGATATGCCGTAAAACAAAACCAACCAACCATATTTCTCTCTCACTTACTCTTTTCTATCTATATATCGTCCTCTCCATATGTCTCTCTCTAATTCCTAATCCTATTTTAGTCTCCTAAATTAATTAAAGTGAATGAGGCATTGTCAAAACATGGATAAATCCTATTTTAGTCACCTAATTTACTTACTGTGAGATTAGAAGTTATCTGGAAATTACTGCTACCTTGAACAGCACCAGGAGTAACTGGTAAAACCTTTCTAATTAAATTGATTTTGGCAGCTATTCGATGACAAAATGACGTAGCCTTAGCCCTTGCTGCAAACGGAATACCTGCTATCTTGCTACCAAGTAGAAGAACTACTTATTCTACTTTAAAACTACTATTAAACATTCAATTTTTCAAAAATCTCATGTTCAACATCTCCGAAACGTCCAGTATGGGGAAAAATATTGCAAAAATGCAAACTTATTGTTTTCGATGAATGCGCAGTGGCACGCAAAAAATCACTTGAAGCTCTTGGTCGGTCTTTGCAAGATTAGCTTGGTAATGTCAGACCATTTGAGAATGCAGTAATATTGCTTGCAGGAGATGTCAGACAAATGTTAGCTGCAATTCCTCAATCAACACCAACAGATGAAATAAATGCTTGCCGCAAATACTCTACTTTTTGGTGCTATGTGAAGACATTAAACTGAACTCAAAATATGCGTGTCCAGTTGCAGACTGCTCGATCCGCACAGAAATTTTTGCATCATTTATGGGAAAAGTGCCGGCTGATCCGAGTAAAGGGCGAAATGCGTTGACTCTTAACTTCTGTAATTTTATAACATCAAAAGAATAGTTGGTTAAAAAGAGTTTTCCAGATATTCAAATTAATTATACGAATTTCACTTGACTGAGTGAACGAACTATTCTTGCAGCTCGATTCAATGACGTCCATAAACTTAACGCTATTATTCAATGTAAAATTCCAAGTGAGGTAGTCACATACAAATCCATCGACACGGTTGTGGAAGCAAATAAAGTGGTTAATTATCCAACAGCTAGATTTTCCAGGGATGCCACCGCATATACTGCAATTGAAAATTGGCATACTAATTATCATGTTGTGAAACATAAACCAATCCAAGCTTTCAATGGCACATGGCTTGCAGTAAAAAAAACAAACACACAATATCATAGAAAGAACAATCTTTACAGAACCTTTCACGAGTAAATATACCTTCATTCCACGCATTCCTATGATTCCACCAGATACACCATTGTACTTTAGGAAATTGCACTTTCCAATTTTATTGTTGTTTGCAATAACTATCGACAAAGCTCAGAGCACAATCTTTACAATTGTGTGGCTTACAGCTACACATTGACTGTTATTTTTTCACATGGACAATTTATTTTACGTATTTAAGAGTCACCGAACCAGAAAATCTCTATATCAGTTAAAAAATGGAACAACAAAAACTGTGTACCCATACTAAATGGGAAATTAAACCTATAAGA
The DNA here is from genome assembly GCF_053919585.1 of Euprymna scolopes. Taxonomy (NCBI): domain Eukaryota; kingdom Metazoa; phylum Mollusca; class Cephalopoda; order Sepiida; family Sepiolidae; genus Euprymna; species Euprymna scolopes. The sequence continues at coordinate 55,879,183 of NC_136484.1, read as the reverse complement.
AACATGCATTTTCTCATTTTGGAACTTTTCCATTACACCAATTTGAGCCACAGCAACGCGTGGTAGCGTACAGCTAGCATATATATATATATATATATATATATATATATATATATATATAAGGCACTTACAGAATGTATAAAAAATGAATCTAGAAATGTCTGTGTAGTCCTGATGATATAAATTTACTTAAAATATTTAAGAATCTATAGTTATATATAAACTAGGGCCAACCACACGTAACAAGGTGTTAAATTACACTCCCACAAAAAAAAAAAAAAAACGGTAGAACATATAGATTTAAGTGATAACATTATAAATATTCCAGAATGTGAATGTAATGCCTCCCGTTTATATGATAGAACATATAATTACGGGTAATTTATAGGTAGTAAAAAAAATTATAAATTAAGAAAACTCAGTAAATGTCCAAATTATAGAGAAAATAAATGCCTTAATTATACTAAATTCCTTAAAGAAGCAACCAACGTACTAGATAGTTTTATTATGTCTATGGTAAATAAATATAAATTATAATAGTTTATGTTTTATGCATGGAAAAATAATGTAATACACTCGTAAATAAAAATGTTGGACGTATACAAAATTTAAACACCCTAAAAAACTAATCCTATCTTTAAAAACTCAGAAATACTTAAGGAATTTAAAATAATTCAAGATAAGTTTGTAATAGTTTCCATTGATAAAGCAGCAAATAATATAACTTTTATATGTAAAAAAATTATATATTGTTAGAACTAGGAATTATTGCTAAAGTTTTAGATAATTATAAATTAAGTAATAATAATTTAGATAGCATTATCCTGAACGACCGGGGGTACCCGGCGTTGCCCGAGTGTTTGTTTCGGGGAAGGGGGGGGGAGTTTTAAAAAATGTTATGGTAGGTAAGTAGGAAGGATCAAACCCGGAGTCATGAGTAAAAGTAGGAAAATAAAGTGTGAAAAAAAAAAAACATCTGCAACGTTAACAGTTCGACCACCAAGAAAAGTCCATTCCAGTTGTTTAGAAAAAAAAAAACAAAAAAAAAACGACTACGGTCGGTCGGCGCGAACGTGAAAATATAATGTGAATTGTCCAGCACGCTAACCACTACGCCACAGAGCACTGCAGCTTAGTTTAGTGATTTTAAATAACTTCACATGAAAGAACTACGAAGCCAAACCGGTGTTCTCTTCTCAACTGTTCCTTGTGAACGATCCCCAAACGATGTTAAGTGGTGGCAGGGGGAGGAGGAATTTATAAGAGAGAAAATATTTTACCACTTCCATTGATCTTAACCGATTTTGGCCGTGACTTCTCAGCAGAAAAAGTATAGAAATCTAAGATTATCGAGGAATTTGAGAAATAATAAGCCTATAACACACCTCAGATATTGTTCTGCCGTTTGTGCATATTATATTTGCATGAAATATCTTGATTTTTAATCCTATTAAGGTCAAAATCAGCGGGAAAAAATGAGTTCATTTTATTTATATAGAGATAATAGCATTATTAGTGATAAAGTAGGACAAAAGTTTAAAGAAAAAACAAAACAAAAAAATTCCATGTATGTACTGGATGCCTAAAACGCACAAAAACCCAGTTAGCGCTAGGTTTATTGTAGACTCAAAGACAAGCCTTTAAGTAAAGCTATATCTAAAGTGTTTGAATTAATTCATTTCCACAAGAAAAAGAAATTCTATAGTTATATAAATCTATTCTGTGTGGTAAATAACTCATACACAGTAAAAGAAAAGTAAAAGAAAAATTAGATAGCAGAAATTCTAGAATAAAAGCAAAATTTATAGCAACATATTATTTTAGTACGTTGTTTACTAAAATTATACACGGAGAACTTACAAAAGAATTAAATGATACTGTAGATCTAGTTTTGCAGACGGGAAAGGTAGAAACATAGACTTTCCAAAATCTAAAGCTTTCTAGTATAAAATAAAAGAAAAATAAGAAAACTAGTGTTTCAAAAGTGTTTCCAAAGGTATATAAAAATACTTATAAGTTATCTTATTAAAAAAAAGTTGTTTTCAAATATGAAACACAATATTACTTCAAACTATAGGCATTCCAATGGGTTCAGATCCTGCACCATTTTGGGCAAATCTTTATTTACATAGACTGGATTATTTATACGTGTCATCATTAATAAAAAATGATATATCCAGAACATATAACTATCATGGTTTTAGGAGATTTATTGGCGACATTGTATTTATAAGCGACAACTAGAAATTTGAAAAAAGAAAAATTTAAAAATAACATTAAAGGAGTTAGAATTAAATTGTGAGCATAGAATAACACAAGTTACAATTCTGGAGTTAGATATGAAAATTGAGGATGGATTTTTTGTTTATAAAATATTTGATAAAAGAAATTCCTTCCCCTTTCAAATAATTTGCATGCCGCACAAAATAGTACCTGCCATATATATATATATATATATATATATATATATATATATATATATATATATATATATATATATATATATATATATATATATATATATATATGTTTTCCGGGAGCATAATGTCTGAGTTTCTGAGAATGGCTTGCGCGTCACCTTAAGATTAATAGATTTTATAGCCCCAGTTTCTAGCTTAATAATAAGGATGATTAAACAATATCATTTTGTTTTATTGATTTTATTTGGCAAAAATAAAATCAATAAATTCAAGTATAATACCGGTTCTGTCGTAAAAAGCTTTTTTGGGAGAAAAGCGGAGTGTGTTTTCTCCTACTTTAGGAAGCCTCATTCATAAAAGAGTGTCAACAGGACAGTAAATGCATTTTATTTTTTGTTCCTATTCAGAGTTGCCCTCTTTTGGAAAGCTACATTTTTCCTAACATTAAAAAAAAAAACAACCATATTTCTAATGTTGGCTCTAGGAGAGGCAGCTTAATCGGAACAAATGAAATAAGTGACAGCTGATATCATAGAAAAACATGGGTTTTGTGCATTTTCCATTGTGCACTTTCATCACGCTATCTTAGCGTCTCTTCATTAAATTTTCTATTTTACGCCCATACCCCTATTGTTACAGATGCGTCATTACTATCAGCCTATGTAAGTATCCGGGAGATATAGAGAAAAATGATGGCGCCACATTCTTAAATATAAAAGTCTGCGTTTTATAAGTACGTGATTATATGGTTGAACACTATCGCTCTTATATTTCCCTTATTATGAACAAAACAAGTACCGTATTCTTTACTTAGCGTTTAGAGGGAACGTAATTTAATTGCAATAATATGTTACAATTCACAATTGATTCCGTTTTAATATAAGAGAACTAATAATGAACGCTATGTTAGTACTTCATTTTTGTTTATACAGTCAATTTGAACCCTCTTTTCTCGAGAAATTCTGAGTGAGGTTCTTATTTAATGGAGTCTGATTCCTATAACAGACAAATGAAAATCGTTACAGTTTCCGACATTTGATAGACAGCAATGATCCCCGAAATAGGCCTTGTATAGAATTTAATATATATGGGGATAATAATTTATAAATAATAAACTAGAACACCATTGAACTGACATCTAACTATCTCCTTTTCTGCTATATATATATATATATATATATATATATATATATATATATATATATATATATATATAATTGAACACGGCAGAGTTATTTTTTCCGGTTTTTCTGAATATCTTTTCCATTCGCCGATATCTTTTTCATTCAAATAAACTATAAAGTAGGAAAATTGAAATTAAAAATGAAAATAATTCACCCCTACCCTACCTGCACCCATATTTATAACCAATAAAAAAGATTATGAATAAGCCAAGCCTCAAAGGAGAAGCAAAGACAACAACAACAACAACAACAACAACAACAACAACAACAACAACAACAACAATCATCATCGTTCCTGATGATAATCTGATGTCCCGATAGAAAGCACTTGAGAAGAATATGTCTGAACAGCAACTTTTAGGCGTCATTATATACAACATGCCAGCTGAAATAAAAAAGACCGCTCGGCGAATGGAAAAGATATTTGATAAATCGAGAAAAACGTATAACTCTGTCGTAAAATTTTTTTTTAAAGTTGTAGGACGGTAGGCTCGAACCTTGACGCGAAGGTGGAAAAGAAATGAACGAAAATCTGACGGCTTATCCGATGTCATCATGGCGCGATCGGAACTCAAAAGCGTACAAATTAACCAATGTCAACCCAACGGTGACAATGACTTGCTAAAATGTCGGCAAAAAAAAATCGACCCCTCCTTGTACAAAACGGCCAAGTTTACGGTGAAGGAATTAATGTTTTTGGCCAATTTTTTTATATTTGTCGTCCGAGATATCGGCTTCAAATGTCAAAATCGTTCGCCTCTATCGGAAGTTTTTGCGAGACATACATACATACAGACATCTTCAAACAGACATGTCATTGGTATACATACATATATACACATATATACATGCGCATACGTACATATACACACATACATACACATATATATACATACACACAAACATATATACATACACATATGTACATACATATACATACATATACATACACACATGAATGCATACATACACATATATACATACCCACATATACACAAACTTAGACGTACACGTATATATATACACATACACATATACCTACATATATATACATATATATGCACATATACACATACATACGCACGCAAACATATATACATACATGCATAAACATATACACACGTACATATATGCATACATATAAACATAGATATACATACATACACACACAAGTACATATATAAACATGCATACACATATATACATATACACATGTACATACATACACGCACATACACACATACATACATACATACATACATATAATTAATTGAAAGTATTATAGAAGTTAAAGGTGCAATCCTCAGCACAGGTTATACTAAGAATACTAATTATTTAAGATTTCTACACCGACATTGCTGACGAAACGAGAGCAAAATGCACCCTATGATTAAATATAGGGTTCCGTTCGGAATCTCGTACAAATTTCTCAGTTCGCCAAGAGGCACTTAAAAAGATCTGGTTTAGATCGGCCGAAATACCTTTTGTCTAACCGTAAGGAGGCAAGTAAATAGGAAGATCTAAAATGGAAACCGAAGATCGAATAATACAAATAATAGGCACCGTAACAATTTTTTTTATGCTGTCAAGTAGCGGTTAGTGATGTCATACAAAGACTGATCACTTTTAAAAATGGCGACCATATGTGATGACTTATCTCCCTTGAATAGAAACTCTTTAGTGAATGGATGACTACAAATAGTAAACTATATTTGTCCATGTTATTGTGAGTCAAATAAACCCTCAGAAGCATGATCGTGATTTTCTGTGTTTATTACAACTTGTACGCCTTTCATGTCACAACTACCATTATGTTGACTTGAGTTAGATTCAACGAACCGTCAATTCATTCGTACACTAAATCTTCTGTCTTCGACACGTGATCCCTACATAATAAGCACGCGTGTTTTCTTGTGCTCCTGCGTGTCAACTTATTCATACGCGTGTCCCCATATATATATATATATATATATACAGTCCTGGTCCAAATCATAAGACCACTTAAGAAAGTAAGCGTTCACGCATATTATCGAATTTTTAATCAAACAAATGGTTGAAACCATTGCCAAAAGGGAAAATATGATGGGAAAAAAATGAAATCTATATAGTTTTGTGACTTCATGACGAGATTTTAGAAAGAAACTTTGTTCATGCAATTTTTTTTTTTTGGGGGGGGGTTAGGTTTTTTAAATGTAAGTATTAAACATTTATATTTTTTTTTACTTCGAAACTGACATTAAAGATTTTATTTTGTCTGTAATTTCTAATTATGTTTTCTCTCCATTGTTGTTGATATTATATATTTTTAATTCAAGTTAAAAAAAAAATTCTTAGGAAACAATTTTATTATTTGTATTGGACTATGTAGCACGATATTACTTTCTGAGTATTTATAAGCGCTTATTAGTTTATCTCATTTTGGTTAATTCTTATATTTAAAATACAACAGACTCTGTTTTCATAGAAATATTAATAAACTCATATTTGCTTCGCGTTATTGGTTTTTGTGTCTAAAAACTATTTTTTGTTCTATCAAGAAAAATAAAAGATTATTTCATGTTCTATCTTCTAAAAATGTTAAATAAAAAGGAAATATTTAGTTATATCTCCTTTGTCATTATATCAAGTTGGGAATTTGTGCATGTTTGTTTCTATGTATAGGAATCTCTCCTAAACTAATGAACCGATTATTATGGATTTAGATTGTGTTTCAATGAAAATTCAACACACGACATTTGTTTTATTTTTTCTAATATTTTTTTTTATAAATTATAAAGAAACTATAATAAAAAAAACCCTTACAATCTTCTCTCAACATGACGTTTTTTTTAAATTATAAAATATAGAAGCCAATTTGAAACCGTAAACAGACGTAAACAGACGGCCATGTTTTTTGTCTTTTTTAATTTTTCAGGAGGAATTGTTTTTAATGATTTTTTTAATGATAAATAGCGACTATAAAGGGAGGTAATTCGTTCCTTATTAATTAATGTTTGCGATGATGATGGATTTTTCGTGACACTGGACTTTTCCCCCCTCTCCCTATTTTATCCATGCTTTCTTTTTCTCATTTGCAATGGTGCGATTTCAATTTTTGAGGAATCAGTTTCCCTTGTCCTGTGTCATTTAAGCGCATGAATTAATATAAAACAATTTTACGCTAAAATTTACAGTATTTACTTCAAAAGTGCTCAATACATAACTAGAGCTAGGTAATAAGTTATGAAAATATATATGAAACTATATATCGCAATTAAGCAACTCAGAATATTCTGCGTTTCAGCCTTAGGTCAGTTGTCCCTTTGTCCTGTAAGTGCCCGACCATTGGATGATTAGGATGGGCGCGGTTACAAGGTTACGCGGTTAAGCTGATTGGATAAGTAGCAAATTCAATACCATGTGTTTATATAAAAATGCGCGATAGAAACATAATTCTTCATATAAGCCTTACGAAGTCTCACGATGATGAAATGCGGAATATTTTGTGTAGCTTAATTGCCATATATATTTTCATAACATACTAACATACTATATTTACGCACATTCTTACTTTTGTAGATATAATAGAATATATATATATATATATATATATATATATATATATATATATATATATATATATATACTAGCAAAAGTGCCCGTCGAGAACTGGGTTCAAAAACAGCCTACAGAAAATGGACTCTGATTTATTAAAGTACTAGCGGGGGTACCCGGCGTTGCCCGAGTGTTTGTTTCCGGGACGGGGGGGGGGGAGCTTTAAAAATGTTATGGTAGGTAAGTAGGAAGGATCAAACCCGGAGTCATGAGTAAAAGTAGGAAAATAAAGTGTGAAAAAAAAAAACAAAAAAACAAAAACATCTGCAACGTTAACAGTTCGGCCACCAAGAAAAGTCCATTCCAGTTGTTTAGGAAAAAAAAAAAAAAACGACTACGGTAGGTCGGCGCGAACGTGAAAATATAATGTGAATTGTCCAGCACGCTAACCACTACGCCACAGAGCACTGCAGCTTAGTTTAGTGATTTTAAATAACTTCACATGAAAGAACTACGAAGCCAAACCGGTGTTCTCTTCTCAACTGTTCCTTGTGAACGATCCCCAAACGGTGTTAAGTGGTGGCAGGGGGAGGAGGAATTTATTAGAGAGAAAATATTTTACCACTTCCATTGATCTTAACCGATTTTGGCCGTGACTTCTCAGCAGAAAAAGTATAGAAATCTAAGATTATCGAGGAATTTGAGAAATAATAAGCCTATAACACACCTCAGATATTGTTCTGCCGTTTGTGCATATTATAAATTCAATTATTTTTATTGCGTAATAGTAAATATCCGTTTAAAATAGGTTAAACTTAAAAAGAACAAAAAGCAATAACATTAAACTTATTTATAGAAGTTATTAAATTTAATTTTTTTAAGTGTAAAAAATCTTACGTGTCATTTCGGGTTGGATGTGAATTCGTTTTTTTTTTCTTAAATAAAATAAAATAAAATTACCTTTCATTCCAGGAATTCAATTAAAAAATAACCGGATTAAATTCGATTTTTTTGTGTGTGTTCAAAACAGGAAAATTGTTTTGTTTGTTAGAATTATAGCAGAAAAATAGTAGAAAAAAAGCAACTGATTTCGGCCTGCTGCTACGAATTTAGAAAAGTTCATGTAAGCGACAAAAAGTGGAATTACAATCAGGGAAACCTCTGCTCCAAGAGAACCCCGACGTTGTTAAAAGCTTTATTCTTTTGGGCGAGGAAAGTAAATAAGAACATTCTAAAATGTTTATTATTGATTACTTAAAATTTTAATTATTGACTTCATAAAATTTTAATTATTGACTTCATAAAATTTTAATTATTGCTTTCATAAAATTTTAATTATTGACTTCATAAAATTTTAATTATTGATTTCTTGAAATTTTAATTATTGCTTTCATAAAATTTTAATTATTGACTTCATAAAATTTTAATTATTGCTTTCATAAAATTTTAATTATTGCTTTCATAAAATTTTAATTATTGACTTCATAAAATTTTAATTATTGACTTCATAAAATTTTAATTATTGCTTTCATAAAATTTTAATTATTGACTTCATAAAATTTTAATTATTGACTTCATAAAATTTTAATTATTGCTTTCATAAAATTTTAATTATTGACTTCATAAAATTTTAATTATTGACTTCATAAAATTTTAATTATTGCTTTCATAAAATTTTAATTATTGCTTTCATAAAATTTTAATTATTGACTTCATAAAATTTTAATTATTGCTTTCATAAAATTTTAATTATTGCTTTCATAAAATTTTAATTATTGACTTCATAAAATTTTAATTATTGCTTTCATAAAATTTTAATTATTGCTTTCATAAAATTTTAATTATTGACTTCATAAAATTTTAATTATTGACTTCATAAAATTTTAATTATTGCTTTCATAAAATTTTAATTATTGACTTCATAAAATTTTAATTATTGACTTCATAAAATTTTAATTATTGCTTTCATAAAATTTTAATTATTGACTTCATAAAATTTTAATTATTGCTTTCATAAAATTTTAATTATTGACTTCATAAAATTTTAATTATTGACTTCATAAAATTTTAATTATTGACTTCATAAAATTTTAATTATTGACTTCATAAAATTTTAATTATTGACTTCATAAAATTTTAATTATTGCTTTCATAAAATTTTAATTATTGACTTCATAAAATTTTAATTATTGCTTTCATAAAATTTTAATTATTGACTTCATAAAATTTTAATTATTGACTTCATAAAATTTTAATTATTGACTTCATAAAATTTTAATTATTGACTTCATAAAATTTTAATTATTGACTTCATAAAATTTTAATTATTGACTTCATAAAATTTTAATTATTGACTTCATAAAATTTTAATTATTGACTTCATAAAATTTTAATTATTGCTTTCATAAAATTTTAATTATTGCTTTCATAAAATTTTAATTATTGCTTTCATAAAATTTTAATTATTGACTTCATAAAATTTTAATTATTGACTTCATAAAATTTTAATTATTGCTTTCATAAAATTTTAATTATTGACTTCATAAAATTTTAATTATTGACTTCATAAAATTTTAATTATTGCTTTCATAAAATTTTAATTATTGACTTCATAAAATTTTAATTATTGACTTCATAAAATTTTAATTATTGCTTTCATAAAATTTTAATTATTGACTTCATAAAATTTTAATTATTGACTTCATAAAATTTTAATTATTGCTTTCATAAAATTTTAATTATTGACTTCATAAAATTTTAATTATTGACTTCATAAAATTTTAATTATTGACTTCATAAAATTTTAATTATTGACTTCATAAAATTTTAATTATTGACTTCATAAAATTTTAATTATTGACTTCATAAAATTTTAATTATTGCTTTCATAAAATTTTAATTATTGACTTCATAAAATTTTAATTATTGACTTCATAAAATTTTAATTATTGCTTTCATAAAATTTTAATTATTGACTTCATAAAATTTTAATTATTGACTTCATAAAATTTTAATTATTGCTTTCATAAAATTTTAATTATTGACTTCATAAAATTTTAATTATTGACTTCATAAAATTTTAATTATTGCTTTCATAAAATTTTAATTATTGACTTCATAAAATTTTAATTATTGACTTCATAAAATTTTAATTATTGACTTCATAAAATTTTAATTATTGACTTCATAAAATTTTAATTATTGACTTCATAAAATTTTAATTATTGCTTTCATAAAATTTTAATTATTGACTTCATAAAATTTTAATTATTGACTTCATAAAATTTTAATTATTGCTTTCATAAAATTTTAATTATTGACTTCATAAAATTTTAATTATTGACTTCATAAAATTTTAATTATTGCTTTCATAAAATTTTAATTATTGACTTCATAAAATTTTAATTATTGACTTCATAAAATTTTAATTATTGCTTTCATAAAATTTTAATTATTGACTTCATAAAATTTTAATTATTGACTTCATAAAATTTTAATTATTGACTTCATAAAATTTTAATTATTGACTTCATAAAATTTTAATTATTGACTTCATAAAATTTTAATTATTGCTTTCATAAAATTTTAATTATTGACTTCATAAAATTTTAATTATTGACTTCATAAAATTTTAATTATTGCTTTCATAAAATTTTAATTATTGACTTCATAAAATTTTAATTATTGACTTCATAAAATTTTAATTATTGCTTTCATAAAATTTTAATTATTGACTTCATAAAATTTTAATTATTGACTTCATAAAATTTTAATTATTGCTTTCATAAAATTTTAATTATTGACTTCATAAAATTTTAATTATTGACTTCATAAAATTTTAATTATTGCTTTCATAAAATTTTAATTATTGACTTCATAAAATTTTAATTATTGACTTCATAAAATTTTAATTATTGCTTTCATAAAATTTTAATTATTGACTTCATAAAATTTTAATTATTGACTTCATAAAATTTTAATTATTGACTTCATAAAATTTTAATTATTGACTTCATAAAATTTTAATTATTGACTTCATAAAATTTTAATTATTGACTTCATAAAATTTTAATTATTGCTTTCATAAAATTTTAATTATTGACTTCATAAAATTTTAATTATTGTCTTCATAAAATTTTAATTATTGCTTTCATAAAATTTTAATTATTGACTTCATAAAATTTTAATTATTGACTTCATAAAATTTTAATTATTGACTTCATAAAATTTTAATTATTGACTTCATAAAATTTTAATTATTGACTTCATAAAATTTTAATTATTGACTTCATAAAATTTTAATTATTGCTTTCATAAAATTTTAATTATTGACTTCATAAAATTTTAATTATTGACTTCATAAAATTTTAATTATTGACTTCATAAAATTTTAATTATTGACTTCATAAAATTTTAATTATTGACTTCATAAAATTTTAATTATTGCTTTCATAAAATTTTAATTATTGCTTTCATAAAATTTTAATTATTGACTTCATAAAATTTTAATTATTGCTTTCATAAAATTTTAATTATTGACTTCATAAAATTTTAATTATTGACTTCATAAAATTTTAATTATTGACTTCATAAAATTTTAATTATTGACTTCATAAAATTTTAATTATTGACTTCATAAAATTTTAATTATTGACTTCATAAAATTTTAATTATTGCTTTCATAAAATTTTAATTATTGACTTCATAAAATTTTAATTATTGACTTCATAAAATTTTAATTATTGACTTCATAAAATTTTAATTATTGACTTCATAAAATTTTAATTATTGACTTCATAAAATTTTAATTATTGACTTCATAAAATTTTAATTATTGCTTTCATAAAATTTTAATTATTGACTTCATAAAATTTTAATTATAAACAACTGAAAATTTTAATTATCGGTCAAAAATCTTATTAATTATGTATATTTTGAAATTTTAAATATTGACTTGTTAAATTTTAATTTAAGATTTCTTAAAATTTTAATTATAGATTTCTTTAAATTTTAATTATTGATTTTAACAATTTTTAATTTATGACTTCTAATAATTTTAAATATTGACTTCTTAAATATTTTAATTATTGACTTCTTAAATTTTAATCATTTACTTTTAAAATTTTATTTATTGATTCTTAAAATTTTAATTATATATTTTTGAAATTTTCAATTATTTACTACCTTAAATTTTTACTATTGACTTCTTAAAATTTTAATTATATAGTTTCTTAAATTTTTATTATATACTTCTTAAATTTTTAATTATTGATTTTTAAAAGTTTTAATGATTGACTTCTTAAAATTTGAATTATTGACTTTCAAAAATGTTAATTTCAGACTTCTTAAAATTTGAATAATAGACTTCTTAAAATTTAAATGATAGATTTTTCGAAATTATATTTATTTATTAAAATTTAAATTATTGATTTTTATAAAGTTAAATTATGTAATTCTTAAAATTTTTATTATTGATTTTTTAATTTTAATTATTGACTTTTTTATTTTAATTTTAATTATTGACTTCTTAAAATTTGATTCATAGACTTCTTAAAATTTAAATTATAGAGTAAAAAATATTATAGACTTATCGAAATTTAAATTATTGATTTAAATTTTTTTTTTAAATTTATTCATTGACTTCTTAAAATTTTTATTATTGACTTTGTAAAATTTTAATTATTGATTTCTTAAAATTTCACAATCTTAATCTTACGAATGTTCAATATTTCTGCCTTACACTTTCAGTTCATTCTATAATTCGTCTCTATTTGTCTCCCCGCCTTTCTTTCTTTATTTCTACCACTTTTACCCACTTTTAAATTTTTCTGCTTGTCTGTCTATTTCTTGTTTTTCCTGTTGTTGCTGATCTCTCTCTCCCTGCCTCTATCTTTCTCCCTTGCCCCCCCCCTCTCTCTCTCTCTCTCTCTTTCTTTCTGAGTTTCCGCCTTTCCCATTCCTTTCAATTTTGTCCCTTTACGATAAAAAATATAGAATGGTAGGACCTCTGTGGTTTACTTCCCCTCTCTCTTAAAAAAAAATGTCTTCCTGATATCTCCATCAGTTCTAAAATACTGGGATTGCAATCAGGAGAACATTTTTTTGAGACAATATTCTTTGACTTCTTTTCCCTTTCTTCTCCAAACCCGAACCTTGATCTTTCCTCCCCTTCCTCCATCGTCCCCCTTTTACCGCTATCCTCCCACCCCCGCTTGGCCCGATCCCACCGGCACCACCTTTATCCACGCCCCTACCACCCATCGCGCGTTCAGCTGGAACTCACCTCACAAGACTCCTTTTATTTTACTCCTTTCTTGTTCCACTTTCCAACGCTTGCTCTTTGCAAAAAAAGATTTTCTCTTTTTTCTTATTCTCCTCCTGCTTCTCCCCCTCCTCCCTTTTTATTCCTTATTCTTTCCTTGTTTCCTTTCTTTCTTTTTGTCTGCTTTGATTTGATCTTCCACTCTTTCTCTATTACTTTTATTTCATTCTCTTTCTTTTTCATTCTATCTTTTTGTTGTTTTACTTTTATTTATGTCTCCCGTTCTCTCTTTCTCCATCTATCTCTCTCTCTCTTGATTTTTTTTTGTTGGCTTTATTCAATCTCTCATTCTTTTGCTCTTTCACTCATGTTGCCTTTCTTTCTTTCCTTTATTCTCCCTCTTTCCCTCTCTCTCTTTGATTTATTAATTCTTTCTTTTTTTCTCAGCTTTTACTTTTGTTGTTCTGCCTTTCTTTCCCCCTGTTTCTTTTTTCCCTTTCTTTCTTCACTTTCTTCCATTGGTTCTTTTCGTTTTTCTCATTTCTCTTTCTTCTTTTATTTTTCATATTTGATTTATTCTTTCTTTCTTTTTTCCTCCATTTTTTCTTGCATTCATTATTTTTTTTTGTTTTTCATTTTTTCTTTCGTTATGGCGTTCGCCTTCTTTTCTTTTTATATCTCTGACTCTCTCTTTCTACTTTCCCCTTCTTTTTTTTCTTAGTATCTCTCATTCATTCATTCTTTGTACTTTTCTCTATCTCTGCCTTCCCTTTCGTGTTTATTATTCTTAATCATTCCTTTTCTCTTTTTTTTCCATCCATTTACTTCTTTTTTATGATTGCAAACCTTGTCTTCACTTCGTTCATAGTCGTTTTCTTTATTTTCTTTATCAGCTTTTTGTACTACGGTAATTTATTCGCCTTTTTCTTCATTCGTTTCTTCATTTCGTTCATAGTTCTCTCCCGCTTCCTTTTTCCTTTCTTTTTATTTTGGCTTTTGTTTGTTTTATTAATGACTAGCGGGGATACCCGGCGATGCCCGGGTTTTGGAGTTGTGTGTGGTGTTAAATAAAAAAGAACCCGGGAGGGGGGATCGAACCCGAAGCCCTTAGGCGAAGTTTGAAAATAAAATCGGCCAGCCAGAATGAGTTAGTGAAAGATGTTTGAATTTATTTAAGAACCAAATTGACAAGTGCGCGGCAGGAAGTCGTCGAGCGTTACGACGACAACGTAGTTTTGTTTGTTATAAGCGAAGTAAAAAAGAAAACAACGTTAACACTAAGCGGGGAAAAAACACAAAAAAACTAACGTAAGGCAAACGAACGATGAAAACAGAAACGAACACGTGAAAATGGCTTAAATAAGCCTGTTTCGATATTAAAATTTAAAAAATCGAAAAAAAAACCCATCTCACACCACGATTCAAACCCAAAACGTTTACATAATGAACCAAGGTCTTAACCAACTACGCTAAGGCGACGTTCACGAAATTTGTTCGGTTTTTCAACTATTTAAAGTAAATCAGGTCACGACGTCATCTGACGCATGCGTAGAATCAGTCATTGTCACGAGAGGACCGTTTTTGTTGACCCCCCCTGTCGAAAATTGTCGATTTCGGGGTGAAAAAGTTAATGTTTTTGGCCAATTTTTCGATATTTTTCGAGCAAAGGATGGAGCTTCGATGTGATACCGAGTTTGTGAATTTTCGTTGTGTCTGTCGAAAGTTTTTAGCAGACATCCAAACATACACACAAACATACATACATACATACATTTTCGCTTTTATATATATAGATTTTGTTTTATTGCGTTTTTTTCATTTCTTTTTTGTCTTTTCTTTTCGTATTTACTTTCTCGTTCTTGTTTTATTGTCCCTTTCTTTCGCTTTATTGTTTTTTCTTTCTTTCTTTTGCCTTTCTTTTTTCCTTTCTTTCTTTTCATGTTTTTTTCGTTTTGTGTTATTGTCTTTCTCTTTCTTCTATTTTATTATTTATTCTTCTTTTTTGATTTTCTTTCTTTACGTGTTTTTTCATCTTTATGCCTCTTTCTATACTATATTGCTTTGCGCTTTCTGTTTTCCCCCAATTCTTTCGTTCATCGTATATTTCTTTCGTTAGTTTGTTTTATATATATTTTTCGTTATTTTACGGGCTTTTTTTTTCTTTTATAATTTGTTGTTGCTTTTTTTCTTTTGGCTTTCTTCCTCTCTACTTTGTTTTTATTTTTTATCCTTTCTTTCTTTATTTATTTACTAGTGGGGGTGGGGACGCTTAAATATGATATTTCAATCTGTCCAGATTTCGTATATATTATTATAGTGTCGTGGTTTCAAAAGTAAAAAACTCAAAAGTATTAGGGTGTCATCAGTTAGAATCAAAACCGAAAACCTAGCATTTAACGCTGGTGCCAACGTGACACGCACTTGAACTGGTTAAAAATTAACGATTTTTAAAAAAATTTTGACCCATTTTTGACTCCTTAAAACTATTTTATCCGTCTAAAACCCCATAAAAGAACGATCCGTAAAAATTCAATCATTTGAAGCCCCTAGCGCTGCTCTACGATTTTTACTTTCGGAGGAGATGGAGTTTGAAAATATGTCGACAGACAGACATATAGCCTTTTATATATTAGATTTCTAGCTATACTTCATTTTTGGGCTTTTTCTCCCCCCCCTCCTCCCTCACTCTAATTTATTGTATCTTTTTTCGTCATTATGTTTGCATTTTTCATTTTCTATTTCTTTTCTCTTTTTCACCATTCTTTTGAATTTATTCTTTATTTCTGTCTTTCTTTTTGCGTTTTTACTTATGTTTTTTTTTTTAATCCCTCCTTTACCATCGCCATCAACTTCTGCATGCTTACTTGCTTGTTGATCCAACCTCGGTTCCCGGACAAGGGGTTTTGATGAATACAGAAGGGTGGGTGAGTTACACATTGTCGGGAGACGGTGAACAACAACAATAAGAGCTACATCAGTAGCGACAGAAGCGCCACCTACGTGTCAGAGCGAAACACAATCGGAGCCACCAAACTTTAAAAGACCGCAACGGAGGCGGCGGCGGCGTTGGTGGCGGCGGCGGACAGGAGGTAATCGCATTAGTTTCCCAAGAGCCGTTGCCGCTGCGGACGCCACCACCAGCACCGCCAACGCCGACACCTCATCACTCGAAAAACAACGACGATGATGAAACGTCTTTTGTTTTTTCTTTTCACTCGAAAAAAAAAAAAAGGGAAGGGGAGAGGACGTTGAAGGGGTGGGTCGAGAAAAGGCAAAGAAAAAGAAGGATAAAGGAGAGGCAGAAAGAATGAGAAGAATAAAGGAAAGAAAAAAAAACGGGAGAATGAAAAAGGAAGAAAAAAAGACAGAGTAAAAAAGGTCTAGTGAATAAATAAAAAAAAATCCTGAAAGAATGAATTATAGTAAAACGAAAAAAAAAAAAAGAGAAAGGCGAAGTAAAAATAGAATTATATTATCGAATAAGAAAAAAGAAAAAAATAATTGTCGTTTTTTTTAGATGATTTTGTTCATTAGCACATGGAATGAAAATTAAATTTGAAATAATAGTGTGAAAAAAAAACATGATAGAGCGGAAAGGATACTGCATGGTTGAATGGATGCAGGGATCTGGAATTCAAAAGAAAAAAAAAAACAAACTCGCAATTCATTCTATAACATACCAGTTTTCATTGCTTTTGATTTTACAACTGTTTCTGTATCCTCGTCCACTCAACCATGGAATATCCTGTTTACACTATCATTTAAGAATTAATTTTCAATTTATGTCCTAATAAACTTCTTGCATTTTAAACTTTAAACTTTCAAGTCATTATATAAAATAATGTCATGAAATCAACAGTAGATTCTCTAAAGTGCAATTTAGACTGAAATGTATTGTCCACTAAGTCACTGTGGGAAAGCATCTGAGCTTCCTTCCGGTGCACTGCTGTTGATTCTCGACGTAAGTAGCCAATTACTCGATTTCATTGGCGAGTGGAGGATTTCACCGATTTCGATGACAAAAGTATACGCAGTTGATCCTCATTCAATCCCGGACAATATCGAGAATCTCTGCTAGTCTTTCTCTCTCTCTCTCTCTCTCTCTCTCTCTCTCTCTCTCTCTCTCTCTCTCTCCCATATATATATATATATATATATATATATATATATATATATATATATATATATATATATATATATATAGAGAGAGAGAGAGAGAGATAGATAGATATATAGATATATAGATAGATAGATATCCTTCCAAAACTTCTGGCCT
The DNA here is from genome assembly GCF_053919585.1 of Euprymna scolopes. NCBI lineage: Eukaryota > Metazoa > Mollusca > Cephalopoda > Sepiida > Sepiolidae > Euprymna > Euprymna scolopes. The sequence goes on along the minus strand of NC_136484.1, from coordinate 55,861,507 downwards.
TATGGAGGAGAAACAAAAACTTGCTGCTATGATTTCAAATGATCTGAAATAACAGCAAGGGAGACTTGATTCCAAATATTCCTCATATGTTATATCTTCCCTCTTTTAG